>NW_027325113.1:0-364301 GCF_028372415.1 Notamacropus eugenii
TTTGGAATTGGAATTTACCATTGGAATTTGAAACTGGAAATTGGAAGTGAAATTTGGAATTGAAATTTGAAACATAAATTTACAAGGGTCCTTAGAAAGAAGAATTTTATTCAAATGAGAAAATTAAATCTGGAAACATAATTTCAGGATACAATTGAAGTGCGACATGTGGGAGAGAATTAGAGTATCAGAATTTGGAAAAGGGAATCAGACTGGGAATTAGGATGGGAACGGTGGAAGTGGAATTTAGAATTTCAATTGTTAATTGCCTGTTGCAACTGGAATTTGGATGTGGAATTTAAAATTGGAATTTCGAACCTGGAATTTGGAAGTGAAATTTAGAATTGGAATTCAGAACTGAAATTTGGGAGTGGAATTTGGAACTTCAATTTGGAACTGGAATTAAGAAGTGGAATTTGAAATTCGAATTTAGAAGTGGAATTTGGAATTGGAATTTGGAAGTGGATTTTGAAGTGGAATTTGGAATTGAATGTAGAATTGGAATTTGGAAATTGAATTTGGAAGTGTTATTTGAAACACAAATTTAAAAGGGTACTTAGAAAGCAGACTTTTATCGATAAGTTGTAATTTGAATGTGGAATCATAATTTCAGGATGCAATGGAAGTGTGACATGCGGAAGAGAATTATAGCATCAGAACCTGGAAAAGGAAATCAGAAGGGGAATTAGGATCGGGACTGTGGAAGTGGATTTTAGAATTGCATTTGGTAATTGCCTGTTGGAGCTTAAATTTGGAAGTGAAATTTAAAATTGGAATTTAGACCTGGAATTTGAAGTGGAGTTTGGAAGTGGAATTTCAAACTCGAATTTAGAAGTGGAATTTGGAATTGGAATTTAGTATTTGAATTTGGAAGTAGAATTTGGAAGTCGAATGTAGAATTGGAATTTGAACTGGAAATTGGAAATTGAATTTGGAATTGGAATTTGAAACACAAATTTTAAAGGGTACTTAGAAAGCAGACTTTATTAATAAGTTGTAATTTGAATGTGGAATCATATTTTCAGTATACAATTGAAATGCGACATGTGGAAGAGAATTATAGTATCAGAAAGTGGAATAGGAAAGCAGATGGGGAATTGGGAAGTCGAGTGTAAGTGAATTTGAGAATTGCATTTGGTAATTGGAGCTTGGAACCGTAATTTGGAATTGGAATTTAGAATTTGAATTGATACTGAAATTTGGAAGTGAAATTTAGAATTGGAATTTAGAACTGGAATTTAAAAGCAGAATTTGGAACTGGAATTTGGAAGCAGAATTTGGAATTGGAATTTGGAAGTGGATTTTGGAATCAAAATTTGGAATTGGAATTTAGAACCGGAATATGGAAGTGGAATTTGGAAGTAGAATTTCGAATTGGAATTTGGAATTGGAATTTAGAACTGGAATATGGAAGTGGAATTTGGAAGTGGAATTTAAAATTGGAATTTCGAAGCTGGAATTTGGAAGTGAAATTTAGAATTGGTATTCAGAACTGGAATTTGGAAATTGTATTTGAAATTGGAACTTGAAACACAAATTTTAAAGGGTACTTAGAAAGCAGACTTTATTAATAAGTTGTAATTTGAATGTGGAATCATAATTTCAGGATGCAATGGAAGTGTGTCATGCGGAAGAGAATTATAGAATCAGAAACTGGAAAAGGAAATCAGAAGGGGTATTAGGATCGGGACTGTGGAAGTGGATTTTAGAATTGCATTTAGTAATTGCCTGTTGGAACTGGAATTTGGAAGTGAAATTTAAAATTGGAATTTAGAACTGGAATTTGGAAGTGGAATTTGGAAGTGGAATGTAGAATTGGAATTTGGAAATTGAATTTGGAAGTGTTATTTGAAACACAAATTTAAAAGGGTACTTAGAAAGCAGTCTTTTATCGATAAGTTGTAATTTGAATGTGGAATCATAATTTCAGGATGCAATGGAAGTGTGAAATGCGGAACAGAATTATAGTATCAGAAACTGGAAAAGGAAATCAGAAGGGGAATTCGGATCGGGACTGTGGAAGTGGATTTTAGAATTGCAATTGGTAATTGCCTGTTGGAACTGGAATTTGGAAGTGAAATTTAAAATTCGAATTTAGAACTGGAAATTTGAACTGGAATTTGGAAGTGAAGTTTGGAAGTAGAATTTCAAACTCGAATTTAGAAGTGGAATTTGGAATTGGAATTTAGTATTTGAATTTGGAAGTAGATTTTGGAAGTCGAATGTTGAATTGGAATTTGGAACTGGAATTTGGAAGTGGAATTTCGAACTGTAATTTGAAACTGGAATTTGGAAATTGAATTTGGAATTGGAATTTGAAACACAAATTTAAAAGGGTACTGAGAAAGCAGACTTTATTAATAAGTTGTAATTTGAATGTGGAATCATAATTTCAGGATGCAATGGAAGTGTGACATGCGGAAGAGAATTATAGTATCAGAAACTGGAAAAGGAAATCAGAAGGGGAACTAGGATCAGAACTGTGGAAGTGGATTTTAGAATTTCATTTGATAATTGCCTGTTGGGACTGGAATTTGGAAGTGAAATTTAAAATTGGAATTTAGAACTGGAATTTGGAAGTGGAATTTGGAAGTGGAATGTAGAATTGGAATTTGGAAATTGAATTTGGAAGTGTTATTTGAAACACAAATTTAAAAGGGTACTTAGAAAGTAGACTTTTATCGATAAGTTGTAATTTGAATGTGGAATCATAATTTCAGGATGCAATGGAAGTGTGAAATGAGGAAGAGAATTATAGTATTAGAAACTGGAAAAGGAAATCAGAAGGGGAATTAGGATCGGGACTGTGAAAGTGGATTTTAGAATTGCATTTGGTAATTGCCTGTTGCAACTGGAATTTGGAAGTGAAATTTAAAATTGGAATTTAGAACTGGAATTTGGAAGTGGAATTTGGAAGTGGAATGTAGAATTGGAATTTGGAAATTGAATTTGGAATTGGAATTTGAAACAAAAATTTTAAAGGGTACCTAGAAAGCAGACTTTATTAATAAGTTGTAATTTGAATGTGGAATCGTATTTTCAGTATACAATTCAAATGCGACATGTGGAAGAGAATTATAGTATCAGAAAGTGGAATAGGAAAGCAAATGGGGAATTGGGAACTCGAGTGTAAGTGAATTTGAGAATTGCATTTGGTATTTGGAGTTTGGAAGTCGAATTTGGAATGGGAATTTGGAAGTGTCATTTTGAAGCAGAATTGGGAATTTGTCTTTAGAAGTGGAATTTGGAAGTGGAGTTTGGAATTGGAATTTACCATTGGAATTTGGAACTGGAATTTGGAAGTGAAATTTGGAATTGGAATTTGAAACATAAATTTAGAAGGGTACTTAGAAAGAAGAATTTTATTCAAAATGAGAAAATTAAATCTGGAATCATAATTTCAGGATACAATTGAAGTGTGACATGTGGAAGAGAATTATAGTATCAGAAACTGGAATAGGAAAGCAGATGGGGAATTGGGAACTGGAGTGTAAGTGAATTTCAGAATTGCATTTGGTAATTGGAGGTTGGAACTCGAATTTGGAATGGGAATTTGGAAGTGTATTTTTGAAGTAGAATTGGGAATTTGACTTTAGAAGTGGAATTTGGAAGTGGAGTTTGGAATTGGAATTTACCATTGGAATTTGAAACTGGAAATTGGAAGTGAAATTTGGAATTGAAATTTGAAACATAAATTTACAAGGGTCCTTAGAAAGAAGAATTTTATTCAAAATGAGAAAATTAAATCTGGAAACATAATTTCAGGATACAATTGAAGTGCGACATGTGGGAGAGAATTAGAGTATCAGAATTTGGAAAAGGGAATCAGACTGGGAATTAGGATGGGAACGGTGGAAGTGGAATTTAGAATTTCATTTGTTAATTGCCTGTTGCAACTGGAATTTGGATGTGGAATTTAAAATTGGAATTTCGAACCTGGAATTTGGAAGTGAAATTTAGAATTGGAATTCAGAACTGAAATTTGGGAGTGGAATTTGGAACTTCAATTTGGAACTGGAATTAAGAAGTGGAATTTGAAATTCGAATTTAGAAGTGGAATTTGGAATTGGAATTTGGAAGTGGATTTTGGAAGTGGAATTTGGAATTGGAATGTAGAATTGGAATTTGGAAATTGAATTTGGAAGTGTTATTTGAAACACAAATTTAAAAGGGTACTTAGAAAGCAGACTTTTATCGATAAGTTGTAATTTGAATGTGGAATCATAATTTCAGGATGCAATGGAAGTGTGACATGCGGAAGAGAATTATAGCATCAGAACCTGGAAAAGGAAATCAGAAGGGGAATTAGGATCGGGACTGTGGAAGTGGATTTTAGAATTGCATTTGGTAATTGCCTGTTGGAGCTTAAATTTGGAAGTGAAATTTAAAATTGGAATTTAGACCTGGAATTTGGAAGTGGAGTTTGGAAGTGGAATTTCAAACTCGAATTTAGAAGTGGAATTTGGAATTGGAATTTAGTATTTGAATTTGGAAGTAGAATTTGGAAGTCGAATGTAGAATTGGAATTTGGAACTGGAAATTGGAAATTGAATTTGGAATTGGAATTTGAAACACAAATTTTAAAGGGTACTTAGAAAGCAGACTTTATTAATAAGTTGTAATTTGAATGTGGAATCATATTTTCAGTATACAATTGAAATGCGACATGTGGAAGAGAATTATAGTATCAGAAAGTGGAATAGGAAAGCAGATGGGGAATTGGGAAGTCGAGTGTAAGTGAATTTGAGAATTGCATTTGGTAATTGGAGCTTGGAACCGTAATTTGGAATTGGAATTTAGAATTTGAATTTGATACTGAAATTTGGAAGTGAAATTTAGAATTGGAATTTAGAACTGGAATTTAAAAGCAGAATTTGGAACTGGAATTTGGAAGCAGAATTTGGAATTGGAATTTGGAAGTGGATTTTGGAATCAAAATTTGGAATTGGAATTTAGAACCGGAATATGGAAGTGGAATTTGGAAGTAGAATTTCGAATTGGAATTTGGAATTGGAATTTAGAACTGGAATATGGAAGTGGAATTTGGAAGTGGAATTTAAAATTGGAATTTCGAAGCTGGAATTTGGAAGTGAAATTTAGAATTGGTATTCAGAACTGGAATTTGGAAATTGTATTTGAAATTGGAACTTGAAACACAAATTTTAAAGGGTACTTAGAAAGCAGACTTTATTAATAAGTTGTAATTTGAATGTGGAATCATAATTTCAGGATGCAATGGAAGTGTGTCATGCGGAAGAGAATTATAGAATCAGAAACTGGAAAAGGAAATCAGAAGGGGTATTAGGATCGGGACTGTGGAAGTGGATTTTAGAATTGCATTTAGTAATTGCCTGTTGGAACTGGAATTTGGAAGTGAAATTTAAAATTGGAATTTAGAACTGGAATTTGGAAGTGGAATTTGGAAGTGGAATGTAGAATTGGAATTTGGAAATTGAATTTGGAAGTGTTATTTGAAACACAAATTTAAAAGGGTACTTAGAAAGCAGTCTTTTATCGATAAGTTGTAATTTGAATGTGGAATCATAATTTCAGGATGCAATGGAAGTGTGAAATGCGGAACAGAATTATAGTATCAGAAACTGGAAAAGGAAATCAGAAGGGGAATTCGGATCGGGACTGTGGAAGTGGATTTTAGAATTGCAATTGGTAATTGCCTGTTGGAACTGGAATTTGGAAGTGAAATTTAAAATTCGAATTTAGAACTGGAAATTTGAACTGGAATTTGGAAGTGAAGTTTGGAAGTAGAATTTCAAACTCGAATTTAGAAGTGGAATTTGGAATTGGAATTTAGTATTTGAATTTGGAAGTAGATTTTGGAAGTCGAATGTTGAATTGGAATTTGGAACTGGAATTTGGAAGTGGAATTTCGAACTGTAATTTGAAACTGGAATTTGGAAATTGAATTTGGAATTGGAATTTGAAACACAAATTTAAAAGGGTACTGAGAAAGCAGACTTTATTAATAAGTTGTAATTTGAATGTGGAATCATAATTTCAGGATGCAATGGAAGTGTGACATGCGGAAGAGAATTATAGTATCAGAAACTGGAAAAGGAAATCAGAAGGGGAACTAGGATCAGAACTGTGGAAGTGGATTTTAGAATTTCATTTGATAATTGCCTGTTGGGACTGGAATTTGGAAGTGAAATTTAAAATTGGAATTTAGAACTGGAATTTGGAAGTGGAATTTGGAAGTGGAATGTAGAATTGGAATTTGGAAATTGAATTTGGAAGTGTTATTTGAAACACAAATTTAAAAGGGTACTTAGAAAGTAGACTTTTATCGATAAGTTGTAATTTGAATGTGGAATCATAATTTCAGGATGCAATGGAAGTGTGAAATGAGGAAGAGAATTATAGTATTAGAAACTGGAAAAGGAAATCAGAAGGGGAATTAGGATCGGGACTGTGAAAGTGGATTTTAGAATTGCATTTGGTAATTGCCTGTTGCAACTGGAATTTGGAAGTGAAATTTAAAATTGGAATTTAGAACTGGAATTTGGAAGTGGAATTTGGAAGTGGAATGTAGAATTGGAATTTGGAAATTGAATTTGGAATTGGAATTTGAAACAAAAATTTTAAAGGGTACCTAGAAAGCAGACTTTATTAATAAGTTGTAATTTGAATGTGGAATCGTATTTTCAGTATACAATTCAAATGCGACATGTGGAAGAGAATTATAGTATCAGAAAGTGGAATAGGAAAGCAAATGGGGAATTGGGAACTCGAGTGTAAGTGAATTTGAGAATTGCATTTGGTATTTGGAGTTTGGAAGTCGAATTTGGAATGGGAATTTGGAAGTGTCATTTTGAAGCAGAATTGGGAATTTGTCTTTAGAAGTGGAATTTGGAAGTGGAGTTTGGAATTGGAATTTACCATTGGAATTTGGAACTGGAATTTGGAAGTGAAATTTGGAATTGGAATTTGAAACATAAATTTAGAAGGGTACTTAGAAAGAAGAATTTTATTCAAAATGAGAAAATTAAATCTGGAATCATAATTTCAGGATACAATTGAAGTGTGACATGTGGAAGAGAATTATAGTATCAGAAACTGGAATAGGAAAGCAGATGGGGAATTGGGAACTGGAGTGTAAGTGAATTTCAGAATTGCATTTGGTAATTGGAGGTTGGAACTCGAATTTGGAATGGGAATTTGGAAGTGTATTTTTGAAGTAGAATTGGGAATTTGACTTTAGAAGTGGAATTTGGAAGTGGAGTTTGGAATTGGAATTTACCATTGGAATTTGAAACTGGAAATTGGAAGTGAAATTTGGAATTGAAATTTGAAACATAAATTTACAAGGGTCCTTAGAAAGAAGAATTTTATTCAAAATGAGAAAATTAAATCTGGAAACATAATTTCAGGATACAATTGAAGTGCGACATGTGGGAGAGAATTAGAGTATCAGAATTTGGAAAAGGGAATCAGACTGGGAATTAGGATGGGAACGGTGGAAGTGGAATTTAGAATTTCATTTGTTAATTGCCTGTTGCAACTGGAATTTGGATGTGGAATTTAAAATTGGAATTTCGAACCTGGAATTTGGAAGTGAAATTTAGAATTGGAATTCAGAACTGAAATTTGGGAGTGGAATTTGGAACTTCAATTTGGAACTGGAATTAAGAAGTGGAATTTGAAATTCGAATTTAGAAGTGGAATTTGGAATTGGAATTTGGAAGTGGATTTTGGAAGTGGAATTTGGAATTGGAATGTAGAATTGGAATTTGGAAATTGAATTTGGAAGTGTTATTTGAAACACAAATTTAAAAGGGTACTTAGAAAGCAGACTTTTATCGATAAGTTGTAATTTGAATGTGGAATCATAATTTCAGGATGCAATGGAAGTGTGACATGCGGAAGAGAATTATAGCATCAGAACCTGGAAAAGGAAATCAGAAGGGGAATTAGGATCGGGACTGTGGAAGTGGATTTTAGAATTGCATTTGGTAATTGCCTGTTGGAGCTTAAATTTGGAAGTGAAATTTAAAATTGGAATTTAGACCTGGAATTTGGAAGTGGAGTTTGGAAGTGGAATTTCAAACTCGAATTTAGAAGTGGAATTTGGAATTGGAATTTAGTATTTGAATTTGGAAGTAGAATTTGGAAGTCGAATGTAGAATTGGAATTTGGAACTGGAAATTGGAAATTGAATTTGGAATTGGAATTTGAAACACAAATTTTAAAGGGTACTTAGAAAGCAGACTTTATTAATAAGTTGTAATTTGAATGTGGAATCATATTTTCAGTATACAATTGAAATGCGACATGTGGAAGAGAATTATAGTATCAGAAAGTGGAATAGGAAAGCAGATGGGGAATTGGGAAGTCGAGTGTAAGTGAATTTGAGAATTGCATTTGGTAATTGGAGCTTGGAACCGTAATTTGGAATTGGAATTTAGAATTTGAATTTGATACTGAAATTTGGAAGTGAAATTTAGAATTGGAATTTAGAACTGGAATTTAAAAGCAGAATTTGGAACTGGAATTTGGAAGCAGAATTTGGAATTGGAATTTGGAAGTGGATTTTGGAATCAAAATTTGGAATTGGAATTTAGAACCGGAATATGGAAGTGGAATTTGGAAGTAGAATTTCGAATTGGAATTTGGAATTGGAATTTAGAACTGGAATATGGAAGTGGAATTTGGAAGTGGAATTTAAAATTGGAATTTCGAACCTGGAATTTGGAAGTGAAATTTAGAATTGGTATTCAGAACTGGAATTTGGAAATTGTATTTGAAATTGGAACTTGAAACACAAATTTTAAAGGGTACTTAGAAAGCAGACTTTATTAATAAGTTGTAATTTGAATGTGGAATCATAATTTCAGGATGCAATGGAAGTGTGTCATGCGGAAGAGAATTATAGAATCAGAAACTGGAAAAGGAAATCAGAAGGGGTATTAGGATCGGGACTGTGGAAGTGGATTTTAGAATTGCATTTAGTAATTGCCTGTTGGAACTGGAATTTGGAAGTGAAATTTAAAATTGGAATTTAGAACTGGAATTTGGAAGTGGAATTTGGAAGTGGAATGTAGAATTGGAATTTGGAAATTGAATTTGGAAGTGTTATTTGAAACACAAATTTAAAAGGGTACTTAGAAAGCAGTCTTTTATCGATAAGTTGTAATTTGAATGTGGAATCATAATTTCAGGATGCAATGGAAGTGTGAAATGCGGAACAGAATTATAGTATCAGAAACTGGAAAAGGAAATCAGAAGGGGAATTCGGATCGGGACTGTGGAAGTGGATTTTAGAATTGCAATTGGTAATTGCCTGTTGGAACTGGAATTTGGAAGTGAAATTTAAAATTCGAATTTAGAACTGGAAATTTGAACTGGAATTTGGAAGTGAAGTTTGGAAGTAGAATTTCAAACTCGAATTTAGAAGTGGAATTTGGAATTGGAATTTAGTATTTGAATTTGGAAGTAGATTTTGGAAGTCGAATGTTGAATTGGAATTTGGAACTGGAATTTGGAAGTGGAATTTCGAACTGTAATTTGAAACTGGAATTTGGAAATTGAATTTGGAATTGGAATTTGAAACACAAATTTAAAAGGGTACTGAGAAAGCAGACTTTATTAATAAGTTGTAATTTGAATGTGGAATCATAATTTCAGGATGCAATGGAAGTGTGACATGCGGAAGAGAATTATAGTATCAGAAACTGGAAAAGGAAATCAGAAGGGGAACTAGGATCAGAACTGTGGAAGTGGATTTTAGAATTTCATTTGATAATTGCCTGTTGGGACTGGAATTTGGAAGTGAAATTTAAAATTGGAATTTAGAACTGGAATTTGGAAGTGGAATTTGGAAGTGGAATGTAGAATTGGAATTTGGAAATTGAATTTGGAAGTGTTATTTGAAACACAAATTTAAAAGGGTACTTAGAAAGTAGACTTTTATCGATAAGTTGTAATTTGAATGTGGAATCATAATTTCAGGATGCAATGGAAGTGTGAAATGAGGAAGAGAATTATAGTATTAGAAACTGGAAAAGGAAATCAGAAGGGGAATTAGGATCGGGACTGTGAAAGTGGATTTTAGAATTGCATTTGGTAATTGCCTGTTGCAACTGGAATTTGGAAGTGAAATTTAAAATTGGAATTTAGAACTGGAATTTGGAAGTGGAATTTGGAAGTGGAATGTAGAATTGGAATTTGGAAATTGAATTTGGAATTGGAATTTGAAACAAAAATTTTAAAGGGTACCTAGAAAGCAGACTTTATTAATAAGTTGTAATTTGAATGTGGAATCGTATTTTCAGTATACAATTCAAATGCGACATGTGGAAGAGAATTATAGTATCAGAAAGTGGAATAGGAAAGCAAATGGGGAATTGGGAAGTCGAGTGTAAGTGAATTTGAGAATTTCATTTGGTATTTGGAGTTTGGAAGTCGAATTTGGAATGGGAATTTGGAAGTGTCATTTTGAAGCAGAATTCGGAATTTGTCTTTAGAAGTGGAATTTGGAAGTGGAGTTTGGAATTGGAATTTACCATTGGAATTTGGAACTGGAATTTGGAAGTGAAATTTGGAATTGGAATTTGAAACATAAATTTAGAAGGGTACTTAGAAAGAAGAATTTTATTCAAAATGAGAAAATTAAATCTGGAATCATAATTTCAGGATACAATTGAAGTGTGACATGTGGAAGAGAATTATAGTATCAGAAACTGGAATAGGAAAGCAGATGGGGAATTGGGAACTGGAGTGTAAGTGAATTTCAGAATTGCATTTGGTAATTGGAGGTTGGAACTCGAATTTGGAATGGGAATTTGGAAGTGTATTTTTGAAGTAGAATTGGGAATTTGACTTTAGAAGTGGAATTTGGAAGTGGAGTTTGGAATTGGAATTTACCATTGGAATTTGAAACTGGAAATTGGAAGTGAAATTTGGAATTGAAATTTGAAACATAAATTTACAAGGGTCCTTAGAAAGAAGAATTTTATTCAAAATGAGAAAATTAAATCTGGAAACATAATTTCAGGATACAATTGAAGTGCGACATGTGGGAGAGAATTAGAGTATCAGAATTTGGAAAAGGGAATCAGACTGGGAATTAGGATGGGAACGGTGGAAGTGGAATTTAGAATTTCATTTGTTAATTGCCTGTTGCAACTGGAATTTGGATGTGGAATTTAAAATTGGAATTTCGAACCTGGAATTTGGAAGTGAAATTTAGAATTGGAATTCAGAACTGAAATTTGGGAGTGGAATTTGGAACTTCAATTTGGAACTGGAATTAAGAAGTGGAATTTGAAATTCGAATTTAGAAGTGGAATTTGGAATTGGAATTTGGAAGTGGATTTTGGAAGTGGAATTTGGAATTGGAATGTAGAATTGGAATTTGGAAATTGAATTTGGAAGTGTTATTTGAAACACAAATTTAAAAGGGTACTTAGAAAGCAGACTTTTATCGATAAGTTGTAATTTGAATGTGGAATCATAATTTCAGGATGCAATGGAAGTGTGACATGCGGAAGAGAATTATAGCATCAGAACCTGGAAAAGGAAATCAGAAGGGGAATTAGGATCGGGACTGTGGAAGTGGATTTTAGAATTGCATTTGGTAATTGCCTGTTGGAGCTTAAATTTGGAAGTGAAATTTAAAATTGGAATTTAGACCTGGAATTTGGAAGTGGAGTTTGGAAGTGGAATTTCAAACTCGAATTTAGAAGTGGAATTTGGAATTGGAATTTAGTATTTGAATTTGGAAGTAGAATTTGGAAGTCGAATGTAGAATTGGAATTTGGAACTGGAAATTGGAAATTGAATTTGGAATTGGAATTTGAAACACAAATTTTAAAGGGTACTTAGAAAGCAGACTTTATTAATAAGTTGTAATTTGAATGTGGAATCATATTTTCAGTATACAATTGAAATGCGACATGTGGAAGAGAATTATAGTATCAGAAAGTGGAATAGGAAAGCAGATGGGGAATTGGGAAGTCGAGTGTAAGTGAATTTGAGAATTGCATTTGGTAATTGGAGCTTGGAACCGTAATTTGGAATTGGAATTTAGAATTTGAATTTGATACTGAAATTTGGAAGTGAAATTTAGAATTGGAATTTAGAACTGGAATTTAAAAGCAGAATTTGGAACTGGAATTTGGAAGCAGAATTTGGAATTGGAATTTGGAAGTGGATTTTGGAATCAAAATTTGGAATTGGAATTTAGAACCGGAATATGGAAGTGGAATTTGGAAGTAGAATTTCGAATTGGAATTTGGAATTGGAATTTAGAACTGGAATATGGAAGTGGAATTTGGAAGTGGAATTTAAAATTGGAATTTCGAACCTGGAATTTGGAAGTGAAATTTAGAATTGGTATTCAGAACTGGAATTTGGAAATTGTATTTGAAATTGGAACTTGAAACACAAATTTTAAAGGGTACTTAGAAAGCAGACTTTATTAATAAGTTGTAATTTGAATGTGGAATCATAATTTCAGGATGCAATGGAAGTGTGTCATGCGGAAGAGAATTATAGAATCAGAAACTGGAAAAGGAAATCAGAAGGGGTATTAGGATCGGGACTGTGGAAGTGGATTTTAGAATTGCATTTAGTAATTGCCTGTTGGGACTGGAATTTGGAAGTGAAATTTAAAATTGGAATTTAGAACTGGAATTTGGAAGTGGAATTTGGAAGTGGAATGTAGAATTGGAATTTGGAAATTGAATTTGGAAGTGTTATTTGAAACACAAATTTAAAAGGGTACTTAGATAGCAGTCTTTTATCGATAAGTTGTAATTTGAATGTGGAATCATAATTTCAGGATGCAATGGAAGTGTGAAATGCGGAACAGAATTATAGTATTAGAAACTGGAAAAGGAAATCAGAAGGGGAATTCGGATCGGGACTGTGGAAGTGGATTTTAGAATTGCATTTGGTAATTGCCTGTTGGAACTGGAATTTGGAAGTGAAATTTAAAATTCGAATTTAGAACTGGAAATTTGAACTGGAATTTGGAAGTGAAGTTTGGAAGTAGAATTTCAAACTCGAATTTAGAAGTGGAATTTGGAATTGGAATTTAGTATTTGAATTTGGAAGTAAATTTTGGAAGTCGAATGTTGAATTGGAATTTGGAACTGGAATTTGGAAGTGAAATTTAAAATTGGAATTTAGAACTGGAATTTGGAAGTGGAATTTGGAAGTGGAATGTAGAATTGGAATTTGGAAATTGAATTTGGAATTGGAATTTGAAACAAAAATTTTAAAGGGTACCTAGAAAGCAGACTTTATTAATAAGTTGTAATTTGAATGTGGAATCGTATTTTCAGTATAGAATTCAAATGCGACATGTGGAAGAGAATTATAGTATCAGAAAGTGGAATAGGAAAGCAAATGGGGAATTGGGAACTCGAGTGTAAGTGAATTTGAGAATTGCATTTGGTATTTGGAGTTTGGAAGTCGAATTTGGAATGGGAATTTGGAAGTGTCATTTTGAAGCAGAATTGGGAATTTGTCTTTAGAAGTGGAATTTGGAAGTGGAGTTTGGAATTGGAATTTACCATTGGAATTTGGAACTGGAATTTGGAAGTGAAATTTGGAATTGGAATTTGAAACATAAATTTAGAAGGGTACTTAGAAAGAAGAATTTTATTCAAAATGAGAAAATTAAATCTGGAATCATAATTTCAGGATACAATTGAAGTGTGACATGTGGAAGAGAATTATAGTATCAGAAACTGGAATAGGAAAGCAGATGGGGAATTGGGAACTGGAGTGTAAGTGAATTTCAGAATTGCATTTGGTAATTGGAGGTTGGAACTCGAATTTGGAATGGGAATTTGGAAGTGTATTTTTGAAGTAGAATTGGGAATTTGACTTTAGAAGTGGAATTTGGAAGTGGAGTTTGGAATTGGAATTTACCATTGGAATTTGAAACTGGAAATTGGAAGTGAAATTTGGAATTGAAATTTGAAACATAAATTTACAAGGGTCCTTAGAAAGAAGAATTTTATTCAAAATGAGAAAATTAAATCTGGAAACATAATTTCAGGATACAATTGAAGTGCGACATGTGGGAGAGAATTAGAGTATCAGAATTTGGAAAAGGGAATCAGACTGGGAATTAGGATGGGAACGGTGGAAGTGGAATTTAGAATTTCATTTGTTAATTGCCTGTTGCAACTGGAATTTGGATGTGGAATTTAAAATTGGAATTTCGAACCTGGAATTTGGAAGTGAAATTTAGAATTGGAATTCAGAACTGAAATTTGGGAGTGGAATTTGGAACTTCAATTTGGAACTGGAATTAAGAAGTGGAATTTGAAATTCGAATTTAGAAGTGGAATTTGGAATTGGAATTTGGAAGTGGATTTTGGAAGTGGAATTTGGAATTGGAATGTAGAATTGGAATTTGGAAATTGAATTTGGAAGTGTTATTTGAAACACAAATTTAAAAGGGTACTTAGAAAGCAGACTTTTATCGATAAGTTGTAATTTGAATGTGGAATCATAATTTCAGGATGCAATGGAAGTGTGACATGCGGAAGAGAATTATAGCATCAGAACCTGGAAAAGGAAATCAGAAGGGGAATTAGGATCGGGACTGTGGAAGTGGATTTTAGAATTGCATTTGGTAATTGCCTGTTGGAGCTTAAATTTGGAAGTGAAATTTAAAATTGGAATTTAGACCTGGAATTTGGAAGTGGAGTTTGGAAGTGGAAATTCAAACTCGAATTTAGAAGTGGAATTTGGAATTGGAATTTAGTATTTGAATTTGGAAGTAGAATTTGGAAGTCGAATGTAGAATTGGAATTTGGAACTGGAAATTGGAAATTGAATTTGGAATTGGAATTTGAAACACAAATTTTAAAGGGTACTTAGAAAGCAGACTTTATTAATAAGTTGTAATTTGAATGTGGAATCATATTTTCAGTATACAATTGAAATGCGACATGTGGAAGAGAATTATAGTATCAGAAAGTGGAATAGGAAAGCAGATGGGGAATTGGGAAGTCGAGTGTAAGTGAATTTGAGAATTGCATTTGGTAATTGGAGCTTGGAACCGTAATTTGGAATTGGAATTTAGAATTTGAATTTGATACTGAAATTTGGAAGTGAAATTTAGAATTGGAATTTAGAACTGGAATTTAAAAGCAGAATTTGGAACTGGAATTTGGAAGCAGAATTTGGAATTGGAATTTGGAAGTGGATTTTGGAATCAAAATTTGGAATTGGAATTTAGAACCGGAATATGGAAGTGGAATTTGGAAGTAGAATTTCGAATTGGAATTTGGAATTGGAATTTAGAACTGGAATATGGAAGTGGAATTTGGAAGTGGAATTTAAAATTGGAATTTCGAACCTGGAATTTGGAAGTGAAATTTAGAATTGGTATTCAGAACTGGAATTTGGAAATTGTATTTGAAATTGGAACTTGAAACACAAATTTTAAAGGGTACTTAGAAAGCAGACTTTATTAATAAGTTGTAATTTGAATGTGGAATCATAATTTCAGGATGCAATGGAAGTGTGTCATGCGGAAGAGAATTATAGAATCAGAAACTGGAAAAGGAAATCAGAAGGGGTATTAGGATCGGGACTGTGGAAGTGGATTTTAGAATTGCATTTAGTAATTGCCTGTTGGGACTGGAATTTGGAAGTGAAATTTAAAATTGGAATTTAGAACTGGAATTTGGAAGTGGAATTTGGAAGTGGAATGTAGAATTGGAATTTGGAAATTGAATTTGGAAGTGTTATTTGAAACACAAATTTAAAAGGGTACTTAGAAAGCAGTCTTTTATCGATAAGTTGTAATTTGAATGTGGAATCATAATTTCAGGATGCAATGGAAGTGTGAAATGCGGAAGAGAATTATAGTATCAGAAACTGGAAAAGGAAATCAGAAGGGGAATTCGGATCGGGACTGTGGAAGTGGATTTTAGAATTGCAATTGGTAATTGCCTGTTGGAACTGGAATTTGGAAGTGAAATTTAAAATTCGAATTTAGAACTGGAAATTTGAACTGGAATTTGGAAGTGAAGTTTGGAAGTAGAATTTCAAACTCGAATTTAGAAGTGGAATTTGGAATTGGTATTTAGTATTTGAATTTGGAAGTAGATTTTGGAAGTCGAATGTTGAATTGGAATTTGGAACTGGAATTTGGAAGTGGAATTTCGAACTGTAATTTGAAACTTGAATTTGGAAATTGAATTTGGAATTGGAATTTGAAACACAAATTTAAAAGGGTACTGAGAAAGCAGACTTTATTAATAAGTTGTAATTTGAATGTGGAATCATAATTTCAGGATGCAATGGAAGTGTGACATGCGGAAGAAAATTATAGTATCAGAAACTGGAAAAGGAAATCAGAAGGGGAACTAGGATCAGAACTGTGGAAGTGGATTTTAGAATTTCATTTGATAATTGCCTGTTGGGACTGGAATTTAGAAGTGAAATTTAAAATTGGAATTTAGAACTGGAATTTGGAAGTGGAATTTGGAAGTGGAATGTAGAATTGGAATTTGGAAATTGAATTTGGAAGTGTTATTTGAAACACAAATTTAAAAGGGTACTTAGAAAGTAGACTTTTATCGATAAGTTGTAATTTGAATGTGGAATCATAATTTCAGGATGCAATGGAAGTGTGACATGCGGAAGAGAATTATAGCATCAGAACCTGGAAAAGGAAATCAGAAGGGGAATTAGGATCGGGACTGTGAAAGTGGATTTTCGAATTGCATTTGGTAATTGCCTGTTGCAACTGGAATTTGGAAGTGAAATTTAAAATTGGAATTTAGAACTGGAATTTGGAAGTGGAATTTGGAAGTGGAATGTAGAATTGGAATTTGGAAATTGAATTTGGAATTGGAATTTGAAACAAAAATTTTAAAGGGTACCTAGAAAGCAGACTTTATTAATAAGTTGTAATTTGAATGTGGAATCGTATTTTCAGTATAGAATTCAAATGCGACATGTGGAAGAGAATTATAGTATCAGAAAGTGGAATAGGAAAGCAAATGGGGAATTGGGAACTCGAGTGTAAGTGAATTTGAGAATTGCATTTGGTATTTGGAGTTTGGAAGTCGAATTTGGAATGGGAATTTGGAAGTGTCATTTTGAAGCAGAATTGGGAATTTGTCTTTAGAAGTGGAATTTGGAAGTGGAGTTTGGAATTGGAATTTACCATTGGAATTTGGAACTGGAATTTGGAAGTGAAATTTGGAATTGGAATTTGAAACATAAATTTAGAAGGGTACTTAGAAAGAAGAATTTTATTCAAAATGAGAAAATTAAATCTGGAATCATAATTTCAGGATACAATTGAAGTGTGACATGTGGAAGAGAATTATAGTATCAGAAACTGGAATAGGAAAGCAGATGGGGAATTGGGAACTGGAGTGTAAGTGAATTTCAGAATTGCATTTGGTAATTGGAGGTTGGAACTCGAATTTGGAATGGGAATTTGGAAGTGTATTTTTGAAGTAGAATTGGGAATTTGACTTTAGAAGTGGAATTTGGAAGTGGAGTTTGGAATTGGAATTTACCATTGGAATTTGAAACTGGAAATTGGAAGTGAAATTTGGAATTGAAATTTGAAACATAAATTTACAAGGGTCCTTAGAAAGAAGAATTTTATTCAAAATGAGAAAATTAAATCTGGAAACATAATTTCAGGATACAATTGAAGTGCGACATGTGGGAGAGAATTAGAGTATCAGAATTTGGAAAAGGGAATCAGACTGGGAATTAGGATGGGAACGGTGGAAGTGGAATTTAGAATTTCATTTGTTAATTGCCTGTTGCAACTGGAATTTGGATGTGGAATTTAAAATTGGAATTTCGAACCTGGAATTTGGAAGTGAAATTTAGAATTGGAATTCAGAACTGAAATTTGGGAGTGGAATTTGGAACTTCAATTTGGAACTGGAATTAAGAAGTGGAATTTGAAATTCGAATTTAGAAGTGGAATTTGGAATTGGAATTTGGAAGTGGATTTTGGAAGTGGAATTTGGAATTGGAATGTAGAATTGGAATTTGGAAATTGAATTTGGAAGTGTTATTTGAAACACAAATTTAAAAGGGTACTGAGAAAGCAGACTTTATTAACAAGTTGTAATTTGAATGTGGAATCATAATTTCAGGATGCAATGGAAGTGTGAAATGAGGAAGAGAATTATAGTATCAGAAACTGGAAAAGGAAATCAGAAGGGGAATTAGGATCGGGACTGTGGAAGTGGATTTTAGAATTGCATTTGGTAATTCCCTGTTGGAACTGGAATTTGGAAGTGAAATTTAAAATTCGAATTTAGAACTGGAAATTTGAACTGGAATTTGGAAGTGGAGTTTGGAAGTGGAATTTCAAACTCGAATTTAGAAGTGGAATTTGGAATTGGAATTTAGTATTTGAATTTGGAAGTAGAATTTGGAAGTCGAATGTAGAATTGGAATTTGGAACCGGAAATTGGAAATTGAATTTGGAATTGGAATTTGAAAGACAAATTTTAAAGGGTACTTAGAAAGCAGACTTTATTAATAAGTTGTAATTTGAATGTGGAATCATATTTTCAGTATACAATTGAAATGCGACATGTGGAAGAGAATTATAGTATCAGAAAGTGGAATAGGAAAGCAGATGGGGAATTGGGAAGTCGAGTGTAAGTGAATTTGAGAATTGCATTTGGTAATTGGAGCTTGGAACCGTAATTTGAAATTGGAATTTAGAATTTCAATTTGATACTGAAATTTGGAAGTGAAATTTAGAATTGGAATTTAGAACTGGAATTTAAAAGCAGAATTTGGAACTGGAATTTGGAAGCAGAATTTGGAATTGGAATTTGGAAGTGGATTTTGGAATCAAAATTTGGAATTGGAATTTAGAACCGGAATATGGAAGTGGAATTTGGAAGTAGAATTTCGAATTGGAATTTGGAATTGGAATTTAGAACTGGAATATGGAAGTGGAATTTGGAAGTGGAATTTAAAATTGGAATTTCGAACCTGGAATTTGGAAGTGAAATTTAGAATTGGTATTCAGAACTGGAATTTGGAAATTGTATTTGAAATTGGAACTTGAAACACAAATTTTAAAGGGTACTTAGAAAGCAGACTTTATTAATAAGTTGTAATTTGAATGTGGAATCATAATTTCAGGATGCAATGGAAGTGTGTCATGCGGAAGAGAATTATAGAATCAGAAACTGGAAAAGGAAATCAGAAGGGGAATTCGGATCGGGACTGTGGAAGTGGATTTTAGAATTGCAATTGGTAATTGCCTGTTGGAACTGGAATTTGGAAGTGAAATTTAAAATTCGAATTTAGAACTGGAAATTTGAACTGGAATTTGGAAGTGAAGTTTGGAAGTAGAATTTCAAACTCGAATTTAGAAGTGGAATTTGGAATTGGAATTTAGTATTTGAATTTGGAAGTAGATTTTGGAAGTCGAATGTTGAATTGGAATTTGGAACTGGAATTTGGAAGTGGAATTTCGAACTGTAATTTGAAACTGGAATTTGGAAATTGAATTTGGAATTGGAATTTGAAACACAAATTTAAAAGGGTACTGAGAAAGCAGACTTTATTAACAAGTTGTAATTTGAATGTGGAATCATAATTTCAGGATGCAATGGAAGTGTGACATGCGGAAGAGAATTATAGTATCAGAAACTGGAAAAGGAAATCAGAAGGGGAACTAGGATCAGAACTGTGGAAGTGGATTTTAGAATTTCATTTGATAATTGCCTGTTGGGACTGGAATTTGGAAGTGAAATTTAAAATTGGAATTTAGAACTGGAATTTGGAAGTGGAATTTGGAAGTGGAATGTAGAATTGGAATTTGGAAATTGAATTTGGAAGTGTTATTTGAAACACAAATTTAAAAGGGTACTTAGAAAGTAGACTTTTATCGATAAGTTGTAATTTGAATGTGGAATCATAATTTCAGGATGCAATGGAAGTGTGAAATGAGGAAGAGAATTATAGTATTAGAAACTGGAAAAGGAAATCAGAAGGGGAATTAGGATCGGGACTGTGAAAGTGGATTTTAGAATTGCATTTGGTAATTGCCTGTTGCAACTGGAATTTGGAAGTGAAATTTAAAATTGGAATTTAGAACTGGAATTTGGAAGTGGAATTTGGAAGTGGAATGTAGAATTGGAATTTGGAAATTGAATTTGGAATTGGAATTTGAAACAAAAATTTTAAAGGGTACCTAGAAAGCAGACTTTATTAATAAGTTGTAATTTGAATGTGGAATCGTATTTTCAGTATACAATTCAAATGCGACATGTGGAAGAGAATTATAGTATCAGAAAGTGGAATAGGAAAGCAAATGGGGAATTGGGAAGTCGAGTGTAAGTGAATTTGAGAATTTCATTTGGTATTTGGAGTTTGGAAGTCGAATTTGGAATGGGAATTTGGAAGTGTCATTTTGAAGCAGAATTGGGAATTTGTCTTTAGAAGTGGAATTTGGAAGTGGAGTTTGGAATTGGAATTTACCATTGGAATTTGGAACTGGAATTTGGAAGTGAAATTTGGAATTGGAATTTGAAACATAAATTTAGAAGGGTACTTAGAAAGAAGAATTTTATTCAAAATGAGAAAATTAAATCTGGAATCATAATTTCAGGATACAATTGAAGTGTGACATGTGGAAGAGAATTATAGTATCAGAAACTGGAATAGGAAAGTAGATGGGGAATTGGGAACTGGAGTGTAAGTGAATTTCAGAATTGCATTTGGTAATTGGAGGTTGGAACTCGAATTTGGAATGGGAATTTGGAAGTGTATTTTTGAAGTAGAATTGGGAATTTGACTTTAGAAGTGGAATTTGGAAGTGGAGTTTGGAATTGGAATTTACCATTGGAATTTGAAACTGGAAATTGGAAGTGAAATTTGGAATTGAAATTTGAAACATAAATTTACAAGGGTCCTTAGAAAGAAGAATTTTATTCAAAATGAGAAAATTAAATCTGGAAACATAATTTCAGGATACAATTGAAGTGCGACATGTGGGAGAGAATTAGAGTATCAGAATTTGGAAAAGGGAATCAGACTGGGAATTAGGATGGGAACGGTGGAAGTGGAATTTAGAATTTCATTTGTTAATTGCCTGTTGCAACTGGAATTTGGATGTGGAATTTAAAATTGGAATTTCGAACCTGGAATTTGGAAGTGAAATTTAGAATTGGAATTCAGAACTGAAATTTGGGAGTGGAATTTGGAACTTCAATTTGGAACTGGAATTAAGAAGTGGAATTTGAAATTCGAATTTAGAAGTGGAATTTGGAATTGGAATTTGGAAGTGGATTTTGGAAGTGGAATTTGGAATTGGAATGTAGAATTGGAATTTGGAAATTGAATTTGGAAGTGTTATTTGAAACACAAATTTAAAAGGGTACTTAGAAAGCAGACTTTTATCGATAAGTTGTAATTTGAATGTGGAATCATAATTTCAGGATGCAATGGAAGTGTGACATGCGGAAGAGAATTATAGCATCAGAAACTGGAAAAGGAAATCAGAAGGGGAATTAGGATCGGGACTGTGGAAGTGGATTTTAGAATTGCATTTGGTAATTGCCTGTTGGAGCTTAAATTTGGAAGTGAAATTTAAAATTGGAATTTAGACCTGGAATTTGGAAGTGGAGTTTGGAAGTGGAAATTCAAACTCGAATTTAGAAGTGGAATTTGGAATTGGAATTTAGTATTTGAATTTGGAAGTAGAATTTGGAAGTCGAATGTAGAATTGGAATTTGGAACTGGAAATTGGAAATTGAATTTGGAATTGGAATTTGAAAGACAAATTTTAAAGGGTACTTAGAAAGCAGACTTCATTAATAAGTTGCAATTTGAATGTGGAATCATATTTTCAGTATACAATTGAAATGCGACATGTGGAAGAGAATTATAGTATCAGAAAGTGGAATAGGAAAGCAGATGGGGAATTGGGAAGTCGAGTGTAAGTGAATTTGAGAATTGCATTTGGTAATTGGAGCTTGGAACCGTAATTTGGAATTGGAATTTAGAATTTGAATTTGATACTGAAATTTGGAAGTGAAATTTAGAATTGGAATTTAGAACTGGAATTTAAAAGCAGAATTTGGAACTGGAATTTGGAAGCAGAATTTGGAATTGGAATTTGGAAGTGGATTTTGGAATCAAAATTTGGAATTGGAATTTAGAACCGGAATATGGAAGTGGAATTTGGAAGTAGAATTTCGAATTGGAATTTGGAATTGGAATTTAGAACTGGAATATGGAAGTGGAATTTGGAAGTGGAATTTAAAATTGGAATTTCGAACCTGGAATTTGGAAGTGAAATTTAGAATTGGTATTCAGAACTGGAATTTGGAAATTGTATTTGAAATTGGAACTTGAAACACAAATTTTAAAGGGTACTTAGAAAGCAGACTTTATTAATAAGTTGTAATTTGAATGTGGAATCATAATTTCAGGATGCAATGGAAGTGTGTCATGCGGAAGAGAATTATAGAATCAGAAACTGGAAAAGGAAATCAGAAGGGGAATTAGGATCGGGACTGTGGAAGTGGATTTTAGAATTGCATTTAGTAATTGCCTGTTGGATCTGGAATTTGGAAGTGAAATTTAAAATTGGAATTTAGAACTGGAATTTGGAAGTGGAATTTGGAAGTGGAATGTAGAATTGGAATTTGGAAATTGAATTTGGAAGTGTTATTCGAAACACAAATTTAAAAGGGTACTTAGAAAGCAGTCTTTTATCGATAAGTTGTAATTTGAATGTGGAATCATAATTTCAGGATGCAATGGAAGTGTGAAATGCGGAACAGAATTATAGTATCAGAAACTGGAAAAGGAAATCAGAAGGGGAATTCGGATCGGGACTGTGGAAGTGGATTTTAGAATAGCAATTGGTAATTGCCTGTTGGAACTTGAATTTGGAAGTGAAATTTAAAATTCGAATTTAGAACTGGAAATTTGAACTGGAATTTGAAAGTGAAGTTTGGAAGTAGAATTTCAAACTCGAATTTAGAAGTGGAATTTGGAATTGGAATTTAGTATTTGAATTTGGAAGTAGAATTTGAAAGTCGAATGTTGAATTGGAATTTGGAACTGGAATTTGGAAGTGGAATTTCGAATTGTAATTTGGAACTGGAATTTGGAAATTGTATTTGGAATTGGAATTTGAAACACAAATTTAAAAGGGTACTTAGAAAGCAGACTTTTATCGCTAAGTTGTAATTTGAATGTGGAATCATAATTTCAGGATGCAATGGAAGTGTGAAATGAGGAAGAGAATTATAGTATCAGAAACTGGAAAAGGAAATCAGAAGGGGAATTAGGATCGGGACTGTGAAAGTGGATTTTAGAATTGCATTTGGTAATTCCCTGTTGGAACTGGAATTTGGAAGTGAAATTTAAAATTCGAATTTAGAACTGGAAATTTGAACTGGAATTTGGAAGTGGAGTTTGGAAGTGGAATTTCAAACTCGAATTTAGAAGTGGAATTTGGAATTGGAATTTAGTATTTGAATTTGGAAGTAGAATTTGGAAGTCGAATGTAGAATTGGAATTTGGAACTGGAAATTGGAAATTGAATTTGGAATTGGAATTTGAAACACAAATTTTAAAGGGTACTTAGAAAGCAGACTTTATTAATAAGTTGTAATTTGAATGTGGAATCATATTTTCAGTATACAATTGAAATGCGACATGTGGAAGAGAATTATAGTATCAGAAAGTGGAATAGGAAAGCAGATGGGGAATTGGGAAGTCGAGTGTAAGTGAATTTGAGAATTGCATTTGGTAATTGGAGCTTGGAACCGTAATTTGGAATTGGAATTTAGAATTTGAATTTGATACTGAAATTTGGAAGTGAAATTTAGAATTGGAATTTAGAACTGGAATTTAAAAGCAGAATTTGGAACTGGAATTTGGAAGCAGAATTTGGAATTGGAATTTGGAAGTGGATTTTGGAATCAAAATTTGGAATTGGAATTTAGAACCGGAATATGGAAGTGGAATTTGGAAGTAGAATTTCGAATTGGAATTTGGAATTGGAATTTAGAACTGGAATATGGAAGTGGAATTTGGAAGTGGAATTTAAAATTGGAATTTCGAACCTGGAATTTGGAAGTGAAATTTAGAATTGGTATTCAGAACTGGAATTTGGAAATTGTATTTGAAATTGGAACTTGAAACACAAATTTTAAAGGGTACTTAGAAAGCAGACTTTATTAATAAGTTGTAATTTGAATGTGGAATCATAATTTCAGGATGCAATGGAAGTGTGTCATGCGGAAGAGAATTATAGAATCAGAAACTGGAAAAGGAAATCAGAAGGGGAATTAGGATCGGGACTGTGGAAGTGGATTTTAGAATTGCATTTAGTAATTGCCTGTTGGAACTGGAATTTGGAAGTGAAATTTAAAATTGGAATTTAGAACTGGAATTTGGAAGTGGAATTTGGAAGTGGAATGTAGAATTGGAATTTGTAAATTGAATTTGGAAGTGTTATTTGAAACACAAATTTAAAAGGGTACTTAGAAAGCAGTCTTTTATCGATAAGTTGTAATTTGAATGTGGAATCATAATTTCAGGATGCAATGGAAGTGTGAAATGCGGAACAGAATTATAGTATCAGAAACTGGAAAAGGAAATCAAAAGGGGAATTCGGATCGGGACTGTGGAAGTGGATTTTAGAATAGCAATTGGTAATTGCCTGTTGGAACTGGAATTTGGAAGTGAAATTTAAAATTCGAATTTAGAACTGGAAATTTGAACTGGAATTTGAAAGTGAAGTTTGGAAGTAGAATTTCAAACTCGAATTTAGAAGTGGAATTTGGAATTGGAATTTAGTATTTGAATTTGGAAGTAGAATTTGAAAGTCGAATGTTGAATTGGAATTTGGAACTGGAATTTGGAAGTGGAATTTCGAATTGTAATTTGGAACTGGAATTTGGAAATTGTATTTGGAATTGGAATTTGAAACACAAATTTAAAAGGGTACTTAGAAAGCAGACTTTTATCGCTAAGTTGTAATTTGAATGTGGAATCATAATTTCAGGATGCAATGGAAGTGTGAAATGAGGAAGAGAATTATAGTATCAGAAACTGGAAAAGGAAATCAGAAGGGGAATTAGGATCGGGACTGTGGAAGTGGATTTTAGAATTGCATTTGGTAATTCCCTGTTGGAACTGGAATTTGGAAGTGAAATTTAAAATTCGAATTTAGAACTGGAAATTTGAACTGGAATTTGGAAGTGGAGTTTGGAAGTGGAATTTCAAACTCGAATTTAGAAGTGGAATTTGGAATTGGAATTTAGTATTTGAATTTGGAAGTAGAATTTGGAAGTCGAATGTAGAATTGGAATTTGGAACCGGAAATTGGAAATTGAATTTGGAATTGGAATTTGAAAGACAAATTTTAAAGGGTACTTAGAAAGCAGACTTTATTAATAAGTTGTAATTTGAATGTGGAATCATATTTTCAGTATACAATTGAAATGCGACATGTGGAAGAGAATTATAGTATCAGAAAGTGGAATAGGAAAGCAGATGGGGAATTGGGAAGTCGAGTGTAAGTGAATTTGAGAATTGCATTTGGTAATTGGAGCTTGGAACCGTAATTTGGAATTGGAATTTAGAATTTGAATTTGATACTGAAATTTGGAAGTGAAATTTAGAATTGGAATTTAGAACTGGAATTTAAAAGCAGAATTTGGAACTGGAATTTGGAAGCAGAATTTGGAATTGGAATTTGGAAGTGGATTTTGGAATCAAAATTTGGAATTGGAATTTAGAACCGGAATATGGAAGTGGAATTTGGAAGTAGAATTTTGAATTGGAATTTGGAATTGGAATTTAGAACTGGAATATGGAAGTGGAATTTGGAAGTGGAATTTAAAATTGGAATTTCGAACCTGGAATTTGGAAGTGAAATTTAGAATTGGTATTCAGAACTGGAATTTGGAAATTGTATTTGAAATTGGAACTTGAAACACAAATTTTAAAGGGTACTTAGAAAGCAGACTTTATTAATAAGTTGTAATTTGAATGTGGAATCATAATTTCAGGATGCAATGGAAGTGTGTCATGCGGAAGAGAATTATAGAATCAGAAACTGGAAAAGGAAATCAGAAGGGGAATTAGGATCGGGACTGTGGAAGTGGATTTTAGAATTGCATTTAGTAATTGCCTGTTGGAACTGGAATTTGGAAGTGAAATTTAAAATTGGAATTTAAAACTGGAATTTGGAAGTGGAATTTGGAAGTGGAATGTAGAATTGGAATTTGGAAATTGAATTTGGAAGTGTTATTTGAAACACAAATTTAAAAGGGTACTTAGAAAGCAGTCTTTTATCGATAAGTTGTAATTTGAATGTGGAATCATAATTTCAGGATGCAATGGAAGTGTGAAATGCGGAACAGAATTATAGTATCAGAAATTGGAAAAGGAAATCAGAAGGGGAATTCGGATCGGGACTGTGGAAGTGGATTTTAGAATTGCAATTGGTAATTGCCTGTTGGAACTGGAATTTGGAAGTGAAATATAAAATTCGAATTTAGAACTGGAAATTTGAACTGGAATTTGGAAGTGAAGTTTGGAAGTAGAATTTCAAACTCGAATTTAGAAGTGGAATTTGGAATTGGAATTTAGTATTTGAATTTGGAAGTAGATTTTGGAAGTCGAATGTTGAATTGGAATTTGGAACTGGAATTTGGAAGTGGAATTTCGAACTGCAATTTGAAACTGGAATTTGGAAATTGAATTTGGAATTGGAATTTGAAACACAAATTTAAAAGGGTACTGAGAAAGCAGACTTTATTAATAAGTTGTAATTTGAATGTGGAATCATAATTTCAGGATGCAATGGAAGTGTGACATGCGGAAGAGAATTATAGTATCAGAAACTGGAAAAGGAAATCAGAAGGGTAATTAGGATCAGAACTGTGGAAGTGGATTTTAGAATTTCATTTGATAATTGCCTGTTGGGACTGGAATTTGGAAGTGAAATTTAAAATTGGAATTTAGAACTGGAATTTGGAAGTGGAATTTGGAAGTGGAATGTAGAATTGGAATTTGGAAATTGAATTTGGAATTGGAATTTGAAACAAAAATTTTAAAGGGTACCTAGAAAGCAGACTTTATTAATAAGTTGTAATTTGAATGTGGAATCGTATTTTCAGTATACAATTCAAATGCGACATGTGGAAGAGAATTATAGTATCAGAAAGTGGAATAGGAAAGCAAATGGGGAATTGGGAAGTCGAGTGTAAGTGAATTTGAGAATTGCATTTGGTATTTGGAGTTTGGAAGTCGAATTTGGAATGGGAATTTGGAAGTGTCATTTTGAAGCAGAATTGGGAATTTGTCTTTAGAAGTGGAATTTGGAAGTGGAGTTTGGAATTGGAATTTACCATTGGAATTTGGAACTGGAATTTGGAAGTGAAATTTGGAATTGGAATTTGAAACATAAATTTAGAAGTGTACTTAGAAAGAAGAATTTTATTCAAAATGAGAAAATTAAATCTGGAATCATAATTTCAGGATACAATTGAAGTGTGACATGTGGAAGAGAATTATAGTATCAGAAACTGGAATAGGAAAGCAGATGGGGAATTGGGAACTGGAGTGTAAGTGAATTTCAGAATTGCATTTGGTAATTGGAGGTTGGAACTCGAATTTGGAATGGGAATTTGGAAGTGTATTTTTGAAGTAGAATTGGGAATTTGACTTTAGAAGTGGAATTTGGAAGTGGAGTTTGGAATTGGAATTTACCATTGGAATTTGAAACTGGAAATTGGAAGTGAAATTTGGAATTGAAATTTGAAACATAAATTTACAAGGGTCCTTAGAAAGAAGAATTTTATTCAAAATGAGAAAATTAAATCTGGAAACATAATTTCAGGATACAATTGAAGTGCGACATGTGGGAGAGAATTAGAGTATCAGAATTTGGAAAAGGGAATCAGACTGGGAATTAGGATGGGAACGGTGGAAGTGGAATTTAGAATTTCATTTGTTAATTGCCTGTTGCAACTGGAATTTGGATGTGGAATTTAAAATTGGAATTTCGAACCTGGAATTTGGAAGTGAAATTTAGAATTGGAATTCAGAACTGAAATTTGGGAGTGGAATTTGGAACTTCAATTTGGAACTGGAATTAAGAAGTGGAATTTGAAATTCGAATTTAGAAGTGGAATTTGGAATTGGAATTTGGAAGTGGATTTTGGAAGTGGAATTTGGAATTGGAATGTAGAATTGGAATTTGGAAATTGAATTTGGAAGTGTTATTTGAAACACAAATTTAAAAGGGTACTTAGAAAGCAGACTTTTATCGATAAGTTGTAATTTGAATGTGGAATCATAATTTCAGGATGCAATGGAAGTGTGACATGCGGAAGAGAATTATAGCATCAGAACCTGGAAAAGGAAATCAGAAGGGGAATTAGGATCGGGACTGTGGAAGTGGATTTTAGAATTGCATTTGGTAATTGCCTGTTGGAGCTTAAATTTGGAAGTGAAATTTAAAATTGGAATTTAGACCTGGAATTTGGAAGTGGAGTTTGGAAGTGGAAATTCAAACTCGAATTTAGAAGTGGAATTTGGAATTGGAATTTAGTATTTGAATTTGGAAGTAGAATTTGGAAGTCGAATGTAGAATTGGAATTTGGAACTGGAAATTGGAAATTGAATTTGGAATTGGAATTTGAAAGACAAATTTTAAAGGGTACTTAGAAAGCAGACTTTATTAATAAGTTGTAATTTGAATGTGGAATCATATTTTCAGTATACAATTGAAATGCGACATGTGGAAGAGAATTATAGTATCAGAAAGTGGAATAGGAAAGCAGATGGGGAATTGGGAAGTCGAGTGTAAGTGAATTTGAGAATTGCATTTGGTAATTGGAGCTTGGAACCGTAATTTGGAATTGGAATTTAGAATTTGAATTTGATACTGAAATTTGGAAGTGAAATTTAGAATTGGAATTTAGAACTGGAATTTAAAAGCAGAATTTGGAACTGGAATTTGGAAGCAGAATTTGGAATTGGAATTTGGAAGTGGATTTTGGAATCAAAATTTGGAATTGGAATTTAGAACCGGAATATGGAAGTGGAATTTGGAAGTAGAATTTCGAATTGGAATTTGGAATTGGAATTTAGAACTGGAATATGGAAGTGGAATTTGGAAGTGGAATTTAAAATTGGAATTTCGAACCTGGAATTTGGAAGTGAAATTTAGAATTGGTATTCAGAACTGGAATTTGGAAATTGTATTTGAAATTGGAACTTGAAACACAAATTTTAAAGGGTACTTAGAAAGCAGACTTTATTAATAAGTTGTAATTTGAATGTGGAATCATAATTTCAGGATGCAATGGAAGTGTGTCATGCGGAACAGAATTATAGAATCAGAAACTGGAAAAGGAAATCAGAAGGGGAATTAGCATCGGGACTGTGGAAGTGGATTTTAGAATTGCATTTAGTAATTGCCTGTTGGAACTGGAATTTGGAAGTGAAATTTAAAATTGGAATTTAGAACTGGAATTTGGAAGTGGAATTTGGAAGTGGAATGTAGAATTGGAATTTGGAAATTGAATTTGGAAGTGTTATTTGAAACACAAATTTAAAAGGGTACTTAGAAAGCAGTCTTTTATCGATAAGTTGTAATTTGAATGTGGAATCATAATTTCAGGATGCAATGGAAGTGTGAAATGAGGAAGAGAATTATAGTATCAGAAACTGGAAAAGGAAATCAGAAGGGGAATTCGGATCGGGACTGTGGAAGTGGATTTTAGAATAGCAATTGGTAATTGCCTGTTGGAACTGGAATTTGGAAGTGAAATTTAAAATTCGAATTTAGAACTGGAAATTTGAACTGGAATTTGAAAGTGAAGTTTGGAAGTAGAATTTCAAACTCGAATTTAGAAGTGGAATTTGGAATTGGAATTTAGTATTTGAATTTGGAAGTAGAATTTGAAAGTCGAATGTTGAATTGGAATTTGGAACTGGAATTTGGAAGTGGAATTTCGAATTGTAATTTGGAACTGGAATTTGGAAATTGTATTTGGAATTAGAATTTGAAACACAAATTTAAAAGGGTACTTAGAAAGCAGACTTTTATCGCTAAGTTGTAATTTGAATGTGGAATCATAATTTCAGGATGCAATGGAAGTGTGAAATGAGGAAGAGAATTATAGTATCAGAAACTGGAAAAGGATATCAGAAGGGGAATTAGGATCGGGACTGTGGAAGTGGATTTTAGAATTGCATTTGGTAATTCCCTGTTGGAACTGGAATTTGGAAGTGAAATTTAAAATTCGAATTTAGAACTGGAAATTTGAACTGGAATTTGGAAGTGGAGTTTGGAAGTGGAATTTCAAACTCAAATTTAGAAGTGGAATTTGGAATTGGAATTTAGTATTTGAATTTGGAAGTAGAATTTGGAAGTCGAATGTAGAATTGGAATTTGGAACCGGAAATTGGAAATTGAATTTGGAATTGGAATTTGAAAGACAAATTTTAAAGGGTACTTAGAAAGCAGACTTTATTAATAAGTTGTAATTTGAATGTGGAATCATATTTTCAGTATACAATTGAAATGCGACATGTGGAAGAGAATTATAGTATCAGAAAGTGGAATAGGAAAGCAGATGGGGAATTGGGAAGTCGAGTGTAAGTGAATTTGAGAATTGCATTTGGTAATTGGAGCTTGGAACCGTAATTTGGAATTGGAATTTAGAATTTCAATTTGATACTGAAATTTGGAAGTGAAATTTAGAATTGGAATTTAGAACTGGAATTTAAAAGCAGAATTTGGAACTGGAATTTGGAAGCAGAATTTGGAATTATAATTTGGAAGTGGATTTTGGAATCAGAATTTGGAATTGGAATTTAGAACTGGAATATGGAAGTGGAATTTGGAAGTGGAAATTCGAATTGGAATTTGGAATTGGAATTTGGAATTAGAATTTAGAACTGGAATATGGAAGTGGAATTTGGAAGTGGAATTTAAAATTGGAATTTCGAACCTGGAATTTGGAAGTGAAATTTAGAATTGGTATTCAGAACTGGAATTTGGAACTTCAATTGGGAACTGGAATTTAGAAGTGGAATTTGAAATTCGAATTTAGAAGTGGAATTTGATAATGGAATTTGGAAGTTGATTTTGGAAGCGGAATTTGGAATTGGAATTTCGAATTGGAATGTAGAATTGGAATTTGGAATTGGAATTTAGAACTGGAATTTGGAAGTGGAATTTGGAAGTCGAATGTACAATTGCAATTTGGAAGTGGAATTTCGAACTGTAATTTGGAACTGGAATTTGGAAATTGTATTTGGAATTGGAATTTGAAACACAAATTTAAAAGTGTACTTAGAAAGCAGACTTTTATCGATAAGTTGTAATTTGAATGTGGAATCACAATTTCAGGATGCAATGGAAGTGTGAAATGCGGAAAAGAATTATAGTATCAGAAACAGGAAAAGGAAATCAGAAGGGGAATTAGGATCATGACTGTGGAAGTGAATTTTAGAATTGCATTTGGTAATTGCCTGTTGGAACTGGAATTTGGAAGTGAAATTTAAAATTCGAATTTAGAACTGGAAATTTGAACTGGAATTTGGAAGTGAAGTTTGCAAGTGGAAGTTCAAACTGGAATTTAGAAGTGGAATTTGAAATTGGAATTTAGTATTTGAATTTGGAAGTAGAATTTGGAAGTCGAATGTAGAATTGGAATTTGGAACTGGAATTTGGAAGTGGAATTTCGAACTGTAATTTGGAACTGGAATTTGGAAATTGTATTTGGAATTAGAATTTGAAACACAAATTTTAAAGGGTACTTAGAAAGCAGACTTTATTAATAAGTTGTAATTTGAATGTGGAATCATAATTTCAGGATGCAATGGAAGTGTTACATGCGGAAGAGAATTATAGTATCAGAAACTGGAAAAGGAAATCAGAAGGGGAATTAGGATCGGAACTGTGGAAGTGGATTTTAGAATTGCATTTGGTAATTGCCTGTGGGAACTGGAATTTGGAAGTGAAATTTAAAATTGGAATTTAGAACTGGAATTTGGAAGTGGAATTTGGAAGTGGAATGTAGAATTGGAATTTGGAAATTGAATTTGGAAGTGTTATTTGAAACACAAATTTAAAAGGGTACGTAGAAAGCAGACTTTTATCGATAAGTTATAATGTGAATGTGGAATCATAATTTCAGGATGCAATGAAAGTGTGAAATGCGGAAGAGAATTATAGTATCCGAAACTGGAAAAGGAAATCAGAAGGGGAATTAGGATCGGGACTGTGGAAGTGGATTTTAGAATTGCATTTGGTAATTGCCTTTTGGAACTGGAATTTGGAAGTGAAATTTAAAATTGGAATTTAGAACTGGAAATCTGAACTGGAATTTGGAAGTGAAGTTTGGAAGTGGAATTTACTATTGGAATTTGGAATTGGTATTTGGAAGTGAAATTTGGAATTGGAATTTGAAACATAAATGTAGAAGGGTACTTAGAAAGAAGAATTTTATTCAAAATGAGAAAATTAAATCTGGAATCATAATTTCAGAATACAATTGAAGTGTGACATGTGGAAGAGAATTATAGTATCAGAAACTGGAATAGGAAAGCAGATGGGGAATTGGGAACTGGAGTGTAAGTGAATTTCAGAATTGCATTTGGTAATTGGAGGTTGGAACTCGAATTTGGAATGGGAATTTGGAAGTGTATTTTTGAAGTAGAATTGGGAATTTGACTTTAGAAGTGGAATTTGGAAGTGGAGTTTGGAATTGGAATTTACCATTGGAATTTGAAACTGGAAATTGGAAGTGAAATTTGGAATTGAAATTTGAAACATAAATTTACAAGGGTCCTTAGAAAGAAGAATTTTATTCAAAATGAGAAAATTAAATCTGGAAACATAATTTCAGGATACAATTGAAGTGCGACATGTGGGAGAGAATTAGAGTATCAGAATTTGGAAAAGGCAATCAGACTGGGAATTAGGATGGGAACGGTGGAAGTGGAATTTAGAATTTCATTTGTTAATTGCCTGTTGCAACTGGAATTTGGATGTGGAATTTAAAATTGGAATTTCGAACCTGGAATTTGGAAGTGAAATTTAGAATTGGAATTCAGAACTGAAATTTGGGAGTGGAATTTGGAACTTCAATTTGGAACTGGAATTAAGAAGTGGAATTTGAAATTCGAATTTAGAAGTGGAATTTGGAATTGGAATTTGGAAGTGGATTTTGGAAGTGGAATTTGGAATTGGAATGTAGAATTGGAATTTGGAAATTGAATTTGGAAGTGTTATTTGAAACACAAATTTAAAAGGGTACTTAGAAAGCAGACTTTTATCGATAAGTTGTAATTTGAATGTGGAATCATAATTTCAGGATGCAATGGAAGTGTGACATGCGGAAGAGAATTATAGCATCAGAAACTGGAAAAGGAAATCAGAAGGGGAATTAGGATCGGGACTGTGGAAGTGGATTTTAGAATTGCATTTGGTAATTGCCTGTTGGAGCTTAAATTTGGAAGTGAAATTTAAAATTGGAATTTAGACCTGGAATTTGGAAGTGGAGTTTGGAAGTGGAAATTCAAACTCGAATTTAGAAGTGGAATTTGGAATTGGAATTTAGTATTTGAATTTGGAAGTAGAATTTGGAAGTCGAATGTAGAATTGGAATTTGGAACTGGAAATTGGAAATTGAATTTGGAATTGGAATTTGAAACACAAATTTTAAAGGGTACTTAGAAAGCAGACTTTATTAATAAGTTGTAATTTGAATGTGGAATCATATTTTCAGTATACAATTGAAATGCGACATGTGGAAGAGAATTATAGTATCAGAAAGTGGAATAGGAAAGCAGATGGGGAATTGGGAAGTCGAGTGTAAGTGAATTTGAGAATTGCATTTGGTAATTGGAGCTTGGAACCGTAATTTGGAATTGGAATTTAGAATTTGAATTTGATACTGAAATTTGGAAGTGAAATTTAGAATTGGAATTTAGAACTGGAATTTAAAAGCAGAATTTGGAACTGGAATTTGGAAGCAGAATTTGGAATTGGAATTTGAAAGTGGATTTTGGAATCAAAATTTGGAATTGGAATTTAGAACCGGAATATGGAAGTGGAATTTGGAAGTAGAATTTCGAATTGGAATTTGGAATTGGAATTTAGAACTGGAATATGGAAGTGGAATTTGGAAGTGGAATTTAAAATTGGAATTTCGAACCTGGAATTTGGAAGTGAAATTTAGAATTGGTATTCAGAACTGGAATTTGGAAATTGTATTTGAAATTGGAACTTGAAACACAAATTTTAAAGGGTACTTAGAAAGCAGACTTTATTAATAAGTTGTAATTTGAATGTGGAATCATAATTTCAGGATGCAATGGAAGTGTGTCATGCGGAAGAGAATTATAGAATCAGAAACTGGAAAAGGAAATCAGAAGGGGAATTAGGATCGGGACTGTGGAAGTGGATTTTAGAATTGCATTTAGTAATTGCCTGTTGGATCTGGAATTTGGAAGTGAAATTTAAAATTGGAATTTAGAACTGGAATTTGGAAGTGGAATTTGGAAGTGGAATGTAGAATTGGAATTTGGAAATTGAATTTGGAAGTGTTATTTGAAACACAAATTTAAAAGGGTACTTAGAAAGCAGTCTTTTATCGATAAGTTGTAATTTGAATGTGGAATCATAATTTCAGGATGCAATGGAAGTGTGAAATGCGGAACAGAATTATAGTATCAGAAACTGGAAAAGGAAATCAGAAGGGGAATTCGGATCGGGACTGTGGAAGTGGATTTTAGAATAGCAATTGGTAATTGCCTGTTGGAACTTGAATTTGGAAGTGAAATTTAAAATTCGAATTTAGAACTGGAAATTTGAACTGGAATTTGAAAGTGAAGTTTGGAAGTAGAATTTCAAACTCGAATTTAGAAGTGGAATTTGGAATTGGAATTTAGTATTTGAATTTGGAAGTAGAATTTGAAAGTCGAATGTTGAATTGGAATTTGGAACTGGAATTTGGAAGTGGAATTTCGAATTGTAATTTGGAACTGGAATTTGGAAATTGTATTTGGAATTGGAATTTGAAACACAAATTTAAAAGGGTACTTAGAAAGCAGACTTTTATCGCTAAGTTGTAATTTGAATGTGGAATCATAATTTCAGGATGCAATGGAAGTGTGAAATGAGGAAGAGAATTATAGTATCAGAAACTGGAAAAGGAAATCAGAAGGGGAATTAGGATCGGGACTGTGAAAGTGGATTTTAGAATTGCATTTGGTAATTCCCTGTTGGAACTGGAATTTGGAAGTGAAATTTAAAATTCGAATTTAGAACTGGAAATTTGAACTGGAATTTGGAAGTGGAGTTTGGAAGTGGAATTTCAAACTCGAATTTAGAAGTGGAATTTGGAATTGGAATTTAGTATTTGAATTTGGAAGTAGAATTTGGAAGTCGAATGTAGAATTGGAATTTGGAACTGGAAATTGGAAATTGAATTTGGAATTGGAATTTGAAACACAAATTTTAAAGGGTACTTAGAAAGCAGACTTTATTAATAAGTTGTAATTTGAATGTGGAATCATATTTTCAGTATACAATTGAAATGCGACATGTGGAAGAGAATTATAGTATCAGAAAGTGGAATAGGAAAGCAGATGGGGAATTGGGAAGTCGAGTGTAAGTGAATTTGAGAATTGCATTTGGTAATTGGAGCTTGGAACCGTAATTTGGAATTGGAATTTAGAATTTGAATTTGATACTGAAATTTGGAAGTGAAATTTAGAATTGGAATTTAGAACTGGAATTTAAAAGCAGAATTTGGAACTGGAATTTGGAAGCAGAATTTGGAATTGGAATTTGGAAGTGGATTTTGGAATCAAAATTTGGAATTGGAATTTAGAACCGGAATATGGAAGTGGAATTTGGAAGTAGAATTTCGAATTGGAATTTGGAATTGGAATTTAGAACTGGAATATGGAAGTGGAATTTGGAAGTGGAATTTAAAATTGGAATTTCGAACCTGGAATTTGGAAGTGAAATTTAGAATTGGTATTCAGAACTGGAATTTGGAAATTGTATTTGAAATTGGAACTTGAAACACAAATTTTAAAGGGTACTTAGAAAGCAGACTTTATTAATAAGTTGTAATTTGAATGTGGAATCATAATTTCAGGATGCAATGGAAGTGTGTCATGCGGAACAGAATTATAGAATCAGAAACTGGAAAAGGAAATCAGAAGGGGAATTAGCATCGGGACTGTGGAAGTGGATTTTAGAATTGCATTTAGTAATTGCCTGTTGGAACTGGAATTTGGAAGTGAAATTTAAAATTGGAATTTAGAACTGGAATTTGGAAGTGGAATTTGGAAGTGGAATGTAGAATTGGAATTTGGAAATTGAATTTGGAAGTGTTATTTGAAACACAAATTTAAAAGGGTACTTAGAAAGCAGTCTTTTATCGATAAGTTGTAATTTGAATGTGGAATCATAATTTCAGGATGCAATGGAAGTGTGAAATGCGGAACAGAATTATAGTATCAGAAACTGGAAAAGGAAATCAGAAGGGGAATTCGGATCGGGACTGTGGAAGTGGATTTTAGAATAGCAATTGGTAATTGCCTGTTGGAACTGGAATTTGGAAGTGAAATTTAAAATTCGAATTTAGAACTGGAAATTTGAACTGGAATTTGAAAGTGAAGTTTGGAAGTAGAATTTCAAACTCGAATTTAGAAGTGGAATTTGGAATTGGAATTTAGTATTTGAATTTGGAAGTAGAATTTGAAAGTCGAATGTTGAATTGGAATTTAGAACTGGAATTTGGAAGTGGAATTTCGAATTGTAATTTGGAACTGGAATTTGGAAATTGTATTTGGAATTGGAATTTGAAACACAAATTTAAAAGGGTACTTAGAAAGCAGACTTTTATCGCTAAGTTGTAATTTGAATGTGGAATCATAATTTCAGGATGCAATGGAAGTGTGAAATGAGGAAGAGAATTATAGTATCAGAAACTGGAAAAGGATATCAGAAGGGGAATTAGGATCGGGACTGTGGAAGTGGATTTTAGAATTGCATTTGGTAATTCCCTGTTGGAACTGGAATTTGGAAGTGAAATTTAAAATTCGAATTTAGAACTGGAAATTTGAACTGGAATTTGGAAGTGGAGTTTGGAAGTGGAATTTCAAACTCAAATTTAGAAGTGGAATTTGGAATTGGAATTTAGTATTTGAATTTGGAAGTAGAATTTGGAAGTCGAATGTAGAATTGGAATTTGGAACCGGAAATTGGAAATTGAATTTGGAATTGGAATTTGAAAGACAAATTTTAAAGGGTACTTAGAAAGCAGACTTTATTAATAAGTTGTAATTTGAATGTGGAATCATATTTTCAGTATACAATTGAAATGCGACATGTGGAAGAGAATTATAGTATCAGAAAGTGGAATAGGAAAGCAGATGGGGAATTGGGAAGTCGAGTGTAAGTGAATTTGAGAATTGCATTTGGTAATTGGAGCTTGGAACCGTAATTTGGAATTGGAATTTAGAATTTCAATTTGATACTGAAATTTGGAAGTGAAATTTAGAATTGGAATTTAGAACTGGAATTTAAAAGCAGAATTTGGAACTGGAATTTGGAAGCAGAATTTGGAATTGGAATTTGGAAGTGGATTTTGGAATCAAAATTTGGAATTGGAATTTAGAACCCGAATATGGAAGTGGAATTTGGAAGTAGAATTTCGAATTGGAATTTGGAATTGGAATTTAGAACTGGAATATGGAAGTGGAATTTGGAAGTGGAATTTAAAATTGGAATTTCGAACCTGGAATTTGGAAGTGAAATTTAGAATTGGTATTCAGAACTGGAATTTGGAAATTGTATTTGAAATTGGAACTTGAAACACAAATTTTAAAGGGTACTTAGAAAGCAGACTTTATTAATAAGTTGTAATTTGAATGTGGAATCATAATTTCAGGATGCAATGGAAGTGTGTCATGCGGAAGAGAATTATAGAATCAGAAACTGGAAAAGGAAATCAGAAGGGGAATTAGGATCGGGACTGTGGAAGTGGATTTTAGAATTGCATTTAGTAATTGCCTGTTGGAACTGGAATTTGGAAGTGAAATTTAAAATTGGAATTTAGAACTGGAATTTGGAAGTGGAATTTGGAAGTGGAATGTAGAATTGGAATTTGGAAATTGAATTTGGAAGTGTTATTTGAAACACAAATTTAAAAGGGTACTTAGAAAGCAGTCTTTTATCGATAAGTTGTAATTTGAATGTGGAATCATAATTTCAGGATGCAATGGAAGTGTGAAATGCGGAACAGAATTATAGTATCAGAAACTGGAAAAGGAAATCAGAAGGGGAATTCGGATCGGGACTGTGGAAGTGGATTTTAGAATAGCAATTGGTAATTGCCTGTTGGAACTGGAATTTGGAAGTGAAATTTAAAATTCGAATTTAGAACTGGAAATTTGAACTGGAATTTGAAAGTGAAGTTTGGAAGTAGAATTTCAAACTCGAATTTAGAAGTGGAATTTGGAATTGGAATTTAGTATTTGAATTTGGAAGTAGAATTTGAAAGTCGAATGTTGAATTGGAATTTGGAACTGGAATTTGGAAGCGGAATTTCGAATTGTAATTTGGAACTGGAATTTGGAAATTGTATTTGGAATTGGAATTTGAAACACAAATTTAAAAGGGTACTTAGAAAGCAGACTTTTATCGCTAAGTTGTAATTTGAATGTGGAATCATAATTTCAGGATGCAATGGAAGTGTGACATGCGGAAGAGAATTATAGTATCAGAAACTGGAAAAGGAAATCAGAAGGGGAATTAGGATCAGAACTGTGGAAGTGGATTTTAGAATTTCATTTGATAATTGCCTGTTGGGACTGGAATTTGGAAGTGAAATTTAAAATTGGAATTTAGAACTGGAATTTGGAAGTGGAATTTGGAAGTGGAATGTAGAATTGGAATTTGGAAATTGAATTTGGAAGTGTTATTTGAAACACAAATTTAAAAGGGTACTTAGAAAGTAGACTTTTATCGATAAGTTGTAATTTGAATGTGGAATCATAATTTCAGGATGCAATGGAAGTGTGAAATGAGGAAGAGAATTATAGTATTAGAAACTGGAAAAGGAAATCAGAAGGGGAATTAGGATCGGGACTGTGAAAGTGGATTTTAGAATTGCATTTGGTAATTGCCTGTTGCAACTGGAATTTGGAAGTGAAATTTAAAATTGGAATTTAGAACTGGAATTTGGAAGTGGAATTTGGAAGTGGAATGTAGAATTGGAATTTGGAAATTGAATTTGGAATTGGAATTTGAAACAAAAATTTTAAAGGGTACCTAGAAAGCAGACTTTATTAATAAGTTGTAATTTGAATGTTGAATCGTATTTTCAGTATACAATTCAAATGCGACATGTGGAAGAGAATTATAGTATCAGAAAGTGGAATAGGAAAGCAAATGGGGAATTGGGAAGTCGAGTGTAAGTGAATTTGAGAATTGCATTTGGTATTTGGAGTTTGGAAGTCGAATTTGGAATGGGAATTTGGAAGTGTCATTTTGAAGCAGAATTGGGAATTTGTCTTTAGAAGTGGAATTTGGAAGTGGAGTTTGGAATTGGAATTTACCATTGGAATTTGGAACTGGAATTTGGAAGTGAAATTTGGAATTGGAATTTGAAACATAAATTTAGAAGGGTACTTAGAAAGAAGAATTTTATTCAAAATGAGAAAATTAAATCTGGAATCATAATTTCAGGATACAATTGAAGTGTGACATGTGGAAGAGAATTATAGTATCAGAAACTGGAATAGGAAAGCAGATGGGGAATTGGGAACTGGAGTGTAAGTGAATTTCAGAATTGCATTTGGTAATTGGAGGTTGGAACTCGAATTTGGAATGGGAATTTGGAAGTGTATTTTTGAAGTAGAATTGGGAATTTGACTTTAGAAGTGGAATTTGGAAGTGGAGTTTGGAATTGGAATTTACCATTGGAATTTGAAACTGGAAATTGGAAGTGAAATTTGGAATTGAAATTTGAAACATAAATTTACAAGGGTCCTTAGAAAGAAGAATTTTATTCAAAATGAGAAAATTAAATCTGGAAACATAATTTCAGGATACAATTGAAGTGCGACATGTGGGAGAGAATTAGAGTATCAGAATTTGGAAAAGGGAATCAGACTGGGAATTAGGATGGGAACGGTGGAAGTGGAATTTAGAATTTCATTTGTTAATTGCCTGTTGCAACTGGAATTTGGATGTGGAATTTAAAATTGGAATTTCGAACCTGGAATTTGGAAGTGAAATTTAGAATTGGAATTCAGAACTGAAATTTGGGAGTGGAATTTGGAACTTCAATTTGGAACTGGAATTAAGAAGTGGAATTTGAAATTCGAATTTAGAAGTGGAATTTGGAATTGGAATTTGGAAGTGGATTTTGGAAGTGGAATTTGGAATTGGAATGTAGAATTGGAATTTGGAAATTGAATTTGGAAGTGTTATTTGAAACACAAATTTAAAAGGGTACTTAGAAAGCAGACTTTTATCGATAAGTTGTAATTTGAATGTGGAATCATAATTTCAGGATGCAATGGAAGTGTGACATGCGGAAGAGAATTATAGCATCAGAAACTGGAAAAGGAAATCAGAAGGGGAATTAGGATCGGGACTGTGGAAGTGGATTTTAGAATTGCATTTGGTAATTGCCTGTTGGAGCTTAAATTTGGAAGTGAAATTTAAAATTGGAATTTAGACCTGGAATTTGGAAGTGGAGTTTGGAAGTGGAAATTCAAACTCGAATTTAGAAGTGGAATTTGGAATTGGAATTTAGTATTTGAATTTGGAAGTAGAATTTGGAAGTCGAATGTAGAATTGGAATTTGGAACTGGAAATTGGAAATTGAATTTGGAATTGGAATTTGAAACACAAATTTTAAAGGGTACTTAGAAAGCAGACTTTATTAATAAGTTGTAATTTGAATGTGGAATCATATTTTCAGTATACAATTGAAATGCGACATGTGGAAGAGAATTATAGTATCAGAAAGTGGAATAGGAAAGCAGATGGGGAATTGGGAAGTGGAGTGTAAGTGAATTTGAGAATTGCATTTGGTAATTGGAGCTTGGAACCGTAATTTGGAATTGGAATTTAGAATTTGAATTTGATACTGAAATTTGGAAGTGAAATTTAGAATTGGAATTTAGAACTGGAATTTAAAAGCAGAATTTGGAACTGGAATTTGGAAGCAGAATTTGGAATTGGAATTTGGAAGTGGATTTTGGAATCAAAATTTGGAATTGGAATTTAGAACCGGAATATGGAAGTGGAATTTGGAAGTAGAATTTCGAATTGGAATTTGGAATTGGAATTTAGAACTGGAATATGGAAGTGGAATTTGGAAGTGGAATTTAAAATTGGAATTTCGAACCTGGAATTTGGAAGTGAAATTTAGAATTGGTATTCAGAACTGGAATTTGGAAATTGTATTTGAAATTGGAACTTGAAACACAAATTTTAAAGGGTACTTAGAAAGCAGACTTTATTAATAAGTTGTAATTTGAATGTGGAATCATAATTTCAGGATGCAATGGAAGTGTGTCATGCGGAAGAGAATTATAGAATCAGAAACTGGAAAAGGAAATCAGAAGGGGAATTAGGATCGGGACTGTGGAAGTGGATTTTAGAATTGCATTTAGTAATTGCCTGTTGGAACTGGAATTTGGAAGTGAAATTTAAAATTGGAATTTAGAACTGGAATTTGGAAGTGGAATTTGGAAGTGGAATGTAGAATTGGAATTTGGAAATTGAATTTGGAAGTGTTATTTGAAACACAAATTTAAAAGGGTACTTAGAAAGCAGTCTTTTATCGATAAGTTGTAATTTGAATGTGGAATCATAATTTCAGGATGCAATGGAAGTGTGAAATGCGGAACAGAATTATAGTATCAGAAACTGGAAAAGGAAATCAGAAGGGGAATTCGGATCGGGACTGTGGAAGTGGATTTTAGAATAGCAATTGGTAATTGCCTGTTGGAACTGGAATTTGGAAGTGAAATTTAAAATTCGAATTTAGAACTGGAAATTTGAACTGGAATTTGAAAGTGAAGTTTGGAAGTAGAATTTCAAACTCGAATTTAGAAGTGGAATTTGGAATTGGAATTTAGTATTTGAATTTGGAAGTAGAATTTGAAAGTCGAATGTTGAATTGGAATTTGGAACTGGAATTTGGAAGTGGAATTTCGAATTGTAATTTGGAACTGGAATTTGGAAATTGTATTTGGAATTGGAATTTGAAACACAAATTTAAAAGGGTACTTAGAAAGCAGACTTTTATCGCTAAGTTGTAATTTGAATGTGGAATCATAATTTCAGGATGCAATGGAAGTGTGAAATGAGGAAGAGAATTATAGTATCAGAAACTGGAAAAGGAAATCAGAAGGGGAATTAGGATCGGGACTGTGGAAGTGGATTTTAGAATTGCATTTGGTAATTCCCTGTTGGAACTGGAATTTGGAAGTGAAATTTAAAATTCGAATTTAGAACTGGAAATTTGAACTGGAATTTGGAAGTGGAGTTTGGAAGTGGAATTTCAAACTCGAATTTAGAAGTGGAATTTGGAATTGGAATTTAGTATTTGAATTTGGAAGTAGATTTTGGAAGTCGAATGTAGAATTGGAATTTGGAACTGGAAATTGGAAATTGAATTTGGAATTGGAATTTGAAACACAAATTTTAAAGGGTACTTAGAAAGCAGACTTTATTAATAAGTTGTAATTTGAATGTGGAATCATATTTTCAGTATACAATTGAAATGCGACATGTGGAAGAGAATTATAGTATCAGAAAGTGGAATAGGAAAGCAGATGGGGAATTGGGAAGTCGAGTGTAAGTGAATTTGAGAATTGCATTTGGTAATTGGAGCTTGGAACCGTAATTTGGAATTGGAATTTAGAATTTGAATTTGATACTGAAATTTGGAAGTGAAATATAGAATTGGAATTTAGAACTGGAATTTAAAAGCAGAATTTGGAACTGGAATTTGGAAGCAGAATTTGGAATTGGAATTTGGAAGTGGATTTTGGAATCAAAATTTGGAATTGGAATTTAGAACCGGAATATGGAAGTGGAATTTGGAAGTAGAATTTCGAATTGGAATTTGGAATTGGAATTTAGAACTAGAATATGGAAGTGGAATTTGGAAGTGGAATTTAAAATTGGAATTTCGAACCTGGAATTTGGAAGTGAAATTTAGAATTGGTATTCAGAACTGGAATTTGGAAATTGTATTTGAAATTGGAACTTGAAACACAAATTTTAAAGGGTACTTAGAAAGCAGACTTTATTAATAAGTTGTAATTTGAATGTGGAATCATAATTTCAGGATGCAATGGAAGTGTGTCATGCGGAAGAGAATTATAGAATCAGAAACTGGAAAAGGAAATCAGAAGGGGAATTAGGATCGGGACTGTGGAAGTGGATTTTAGAATTGCATTTAGTAATTGCCTGTTGGAACTGGAATTTGGAAGTGAAATTTAAAATTGGAATTTAAAACTGGAATTTGGAAGTGGAATTTGGAAGTGGAATGTAGAATTGGAATTTGGAAATTGAATTTGGAAGTGTTATTTGAAACACAAATTTAAAAGGGTACTTAGAAAGCAGTCTTTTATCGATAAGTTGTAATTTGAATGTGGAATCATAATTTCAGGATGCAATGGAAGTGTGAAATGCGGAACAGAATTATAGTATCAGAAATTGGAAAAGGAAATCAGAAGGGGAATTCGGATCGGGACTGTGGAAGTGGATTTTAGAATTGCAATTGGTAATTGCCTGTTGGAACTGGAATTTGGAAGTGAAATTTAAAATTCGAATTTAGAACTGGAAATTTGAACTGGAATTTGGAAGTGAAGTTTGGAAGTAGAATTTCAAACTCGAATTTAGAAGTGGAATTTGGAATTGGAATTTAGTATTTTAATTTGGAAGTAGATTTTGGAAGTCGAATGTTGAATTGGAATTTGGAACTGGAATTTGGAAGTGGAATTTCGAACTGCAATTTGAAACTGGAATTTGGAAATTGAATTTGGAATTGGAATTTGAAACACAAATTTAAAAGGGTACTGAGAAAGCAGACTTTATTAATAAGTTGTAATTTGAATGTGGAATCATAATTTCAGGATGCAATGGAAGTGTGACATGCGGAAGAGAATTATAGTATCAGAAACTGGAAAAGGAAATCAGAAGGGGAATTAGGATCAGAACTGTGGAAGTGGATTTTAGAATTTCATTTGATAATTGCCTGTTGGGACTGGAATTTGGAAGTGAAATTTAAAATTGGAATTTAGAACTGGAATTTGGAAGTGGAATTTGGAAGTGGAATGTAGAATTGGAATTTGGAAATTGAATTTGGAAGTGTTATTTGAAACACAAATTTAAAAGGGTACTTAGAAAGTAGACTTTTATCGATAAGTTGTAATTTGAATGTGGAATCATAATTTCAGGATGCAATGGAAGTGTGAAATGAGGAAGAGAATTATAGTATTAGAAACTGGAAAAGGAAATCAGAAGGGGAATTAGGATCGGGACTGTGAAAGTGGATTTTAGAATTGCATTTGGTAATTGCCTGTTGCAACTGGAATTTGGAAGTGAAATTTAAAATTGGAATTTAGAACTGGAATTTGGAAGTGGAATTTGGAAGTGGAATGTAGAATTGGAATTTGGAAATTGAATTTGGACTTGGAATTTGAAACAAAAATTTTAAAGGGTACCTAGAAAGCAGACTTTATTAATAAGTTGTAATTTGAATGTTGAATCGTATTTTCAGTATACAATTCAAATGCGACATGTGGAAGAGAATTATAGTATCAGAAAGTGGAATAGGAAAGCAAATGGGGAATTGGGAAGTCGAGTGTAAGTGAATTTGAGAATTGCATTTGGTATTTGGAGTTTGGAAGTCGAATTTGGAATGGGAATTTGGAAGTGTCATTTTGAAGCAGAATTGGGAATTTGTCTTTAGAAGTGGAATTTGGAAGTGGAGTTTGGAATTGGAATTTACCATTGGAATTTGGAACTGGAATTTGGAAGTGAAATTTGGAATTGGAATTTGAAACATAAATTTAGAAGGGTACTTAGAAAGAAGAATTTTATTCAAAATGAGAAAATTAAATCTGGAATCATAATTTCAGGATACAATTGAAGTGTGACATGTGGAAGAGAATTATAGTATCAGAAACTGGAATAGGAAAGCAGATGGGGAATTGGGAACTGGAGTGTAAGTGAATTTCAGAATTGCATTTGGTAATTGGAGGTTGGAACTCGAATTTGGAATGGGAATTTGGAAGTGTATTTTTGAAGTAGAATTGGGAATTTGACTTTAGAAGTGGAATTTGGAAGTGGAGTTTGGAATTGGAATTTACCATTGGAATTTGAAACTGGAAATTGGAAGTGAAATTTGGAATTGAAATTTGAAACATAAATTTACAAGGGTCCTTAGAAAGAAGAATTTTATTCAAAATGAGAAAATTAAATCTGGAAACATAATTTCAGGATACAATTGAAGTGCGACATGTGGGAGAGAATTAGAGTATCAGAATTTGGAAAAGGGAATCAGACTGGGAATTAGGATGGGAACGGTGGAAGTGGAATTTAGAATTTCATTTGTTAATTGCCTGTTGCAACTGGAATTTGGATGTGGAATTTAAAATTGGAATTTCGAACCTGGAATTTGGAAGTGAAATTTAGAATTGGAATTCAGAACTGAAATTTGGGAGTGGAATTTGGAACTTCAATTTGGAACTGGAATTAAGAAGTGGAATTTGAAATTCGAATTTAGAAGTGGAATTTGGAATTGGAATTTGGAAGTGGATTTTGGAAGTGGAATTTGGAATTGGAATGTAGAATTGGAATTTGGAAATTGAATTTGGAAGTGTTATTTGAAACACAAATTTAAAAGGGTACTTAGAAAGCAGACTTTTATCGATAAGTTGTAATTTGAATGTGGAATCATAATTTCAGGATGCAATGGAAGTGTGACATGCGGAAGAGAATTATAGCATCAGAAACTGGAAAAGGAAATCAGAAGGGGAATTAGGATCGGGACTGTGGAAGTGGATTTTAGAATTGCATTTGGTAATTGCCTGTTGGAGCTTAAATTTGGAAGTGAAATTTAAAATTGGAATTTAGACCTGGAATTTGGAAGTGGAGTTTGGAAGTGGAAATTCAAACTCGAATTTAGAAGTGGAATTTGGAATTGGAATTTAGTATTTGAATTTGGAAGTAGAATTTGGAAGTCGAATGTTGAATTGGAATTTGGAACTGGAAATTGGAAATTGAATTTGGAATTGGAATTTGAAACACAAATTTTAAAGGGTACTTAGAAAGCAGACTTTATTAATAAGTTGTAATTTGAATGTGGAATCATATTTTCAGTATACAATTGAAATGCGACATGTGGAAGAGAATTATAGTATCAGAAAGTGGAATAGGAAAGCAGATGGGGAATTGGGAAGTCGAGTGTAAGTGAATTTGAGAATTGCATTTGGTAATTGGAGCTTGGAACCGTAATTTGGAATTGGAATTTAGAATTTGAATTTGATACTGAAATTTGGAAGTGAAATTTAGAATTGGAATTTAGAACTGGAATTTAAAAGCAGAATTTGGAACTGGAATTTGGAAGCAGAATTTGGAATTGGAATTTGGAAGTGGATTTTGGAATCAAAATTTGGAATTGGAATTTAGAACCCGAATATGGAAGTGGAATTTGGAAGTAGAATTTTGAATTGGAATTTGGAATTGGAATTTAGAACTGGAATATGGAAGTGGAATTTGGAAGTGGAATTTAAAATTGGAATTTCGAACCTGGAATTTGGAAGTGAAATTTAGAATTGGTATTCAGAACTGGAATTTGGAAATTGTATTTGAAATTGGAACTTGAAACACAAATTTTAAAGGGTACTTAGAAAGCAGACTTTATTAATAAGTTGTAATTTGAATGTGGAATCATAATTTCAGGATGCAATGGAAGTGTGTCATGCGGAACAGAATTATAGAATCAGAAACTGGAAAAGGAAATCAGAAGGGGAATTAGCATCGGGACTGTGGAAGTGGATTTTAGAATTGCATTTAGTAATTGCCTGTTGGAACTGGAATTTGGAAGTGAAATTTAAAATTGGAATTTAGAACTGGAATTTGGAAGTGGAATTTGGAAGTGGAATGTAGAATTGGAATTTGGAAATTGAATTTGGAAGTGTTATTTGAAACACAAATTTAAAAGGGTACTTAGAAAGCAGTCTTTTATCGATAAGTTGTAATTTGAATGTGGAATCATAATTTCAGGATGCAATGGAAGTGTGAAATGCGGAACAGAATTATAGTATCAGAAACTGGAAAAGGAAATCAGAAGGGGAATTCGGATCGGGACTGTGGAAGTGGATTTTAGAATAGCAATTGGTAATTGCCTGTTGGAACTGGAATTTGGAAGTGAAATTTAAAATTCGAATTTAGAACTGGAAATTTGAACTGGAATTTGAAAGTGAAGTCTGGAAGTAGAATTTCAAACTCGAATTTAGAAGTGGAATTTGGAATTGGAATTTAGTATTTGAATTTGGAAGTAGAATTTGAAAGTCGAATGTTGAATTGGAATTTGGAACTGGAATTTGGAAGTGGAATTTCGAATTGTAATTTGGAACTGGAATTTGGAAATTGTATTTGGAATTGGAATTTGAAACACAAATTTAAAAGGGTACTTAGAAAGCAGACTTTTATCGCTAAGTTGTAATTTGAATGTGGAATCATAATTTCAGGATGCAATGGAAGTGTGAAATGAGGAAGAGAATTATAGTATCAGAAACTGGAAAAGGAAATCAGAAGGGGAATTAGGATCGGGACTGTGGAAGTGGATTTTAGAATTGCATTTGGTAATTCCCTGTTGGAACTGGAATTTGGAAGTGAAATTTAAAATTCGAATTTAGAAGTGGAAATTTGAACTGGAATTTGGAAGTGGAGTTTGGAAGTGGAATTTCAAACTCGAATTTAGAAGTGGAATTTGGAATTGGAATTTAGTATTTGAATTTGGAAGTAGAATTTGGAAGTCGAATGTAGAATTGGAATTTGGAACTGGAAATTGGAAATTGAATTTGGAATTGGAATTTGAAACACAAATTTTAAAGGGTACTTAGAAAGCAGACTTTATTAATAAGTTGTAATTTGAATGTGGAATCATATTTTCAGTATACAATTGAAATGCGACATGTGGAAGAGAATTATAGTATCAGAAAGTGGAATAGGAAAGCAGATGGGGAATTGGGAAGTCGAGTGTAAGTGAATTTGAGAATTGCATTTGGTAATTGGAGCTTGGAACCGTAATTTGGAATTGGAATTTAGAATTTGAATTTGATACTGAAATTTGGAAGTGAAATTTAGAATTGGAATTTAGAACTGGAATTTAAAAGCAGAATTTGGAACTGGAATTTGGAAGCAGAATTTGGAATTGGAATTTGGAAGTGGATTTTGGAATCAAAATTTGGAATTGGAATTTAGAACCGGAATATGGAAGTGGAATTTGGAAGTAGAATTTCGAATTGGAATTTGGAATTGGAATTTAGAACTGGAATATGGAAGTGGAATTTGGAAGTGGAATTTAAAATTGGAATTTCGAACCTGGAATTTGGAAGTGAAATTTAGAATTGGTATTCAGAACTGGAATTTGGAAATTGTATTTGAAATTGGAACTTGAAACACAAATTTTAAAGGGTACTTAGAAAGCAGACTTTATTAATAAGTTGTAATTTGAATGTGGAATCATAATTTCAGGATGCAATGGAAGTGTGTCATGCGGAAGAGAATTATAGAATCAGAAACTGGAAAAGGAAATCAGAAGGGGAATTAGGATCGGGACTGTGGAAGTGGATTTTAGAATTGCATTTAGTAATTGCCTGTTGGAACTGGAATTTGGAAGTGAAATTTAAAATTGGAATTTAGAACTGGAATTTGGAAGTGGAATTTGGAAGTGGAATGTAGAATTGGAATTTGGAAATTGAATTTGGAAGTGTTATTTGAAACACAAATTTAAAAGGGTACTTAGAAAGCAGTCTTTTATCGATAAGTTGTAATTTGAATGTGGAATCATAATTTCAGGATGCAATGGAAGTGTGAAATGCGGAACAGAATTATAGTATCAGAAACTGGAAAAGGAAATCAGAAGGGGAATTCGGATCGGGACTGTGGAAGTGGATTTTAGAATAGCAATTGGTAATTGCCTGTTGGAACTGGAATTTGGAAGTGAAATTTAAAATTCGAATTTAGAACTGGAAATTTGAACTGGAATTTGAAAGTGAAGTTTGGAAGTAGAATTTCAAACTCGAATTTAGAAGTGGAATTTGGAATTGGAATTTAGTATTTGAATTTGGAAGTAGAATTTGAAAGTCGAATGTTGAATTGGAATTTGGAACTGGAATTTGGAAGTGGAATTTCGAATTGTAATTTGGAACTGGAATTTGGAAATTGTATTTGGAATTGGAATTTGAAACACAAATTTAAAAGGGTACTTAGAAAGCAGACTTTTATCGCTAAGTTGTAATTTGAATGTGGAATCATAATTTCAGGATGCAATGGAAGTGTGACATGCGGAAGAGAATTATAGTATCAGAAACTGGAAAAGGAAATCAGAAGGGGAATTAGGATCAGAACTGTGGAAGTGGATTTTAGAATTTCATTTGATAATTGCCTGTTGGGACTGGAATTTGGAAGTGAAATTTAAAATTGGAATTTAGAACTGGAATTTTGAAGTGGAATTTGGAAGTGGAATGTAGAATTGGAATTTGGAAATTGAATTTGGAAGTGTTATTTGAAACACAAATTTAAAAGGGTACTTAGAAAGTAGACTTTTATCGATAAGTTGTAATTTGAATGTGGAATCATAATTTCAGGATGCAATGGAAGTGTGAAATGAGGAAGAGAATTATAGTATTAGAAACTGGAAAAGGAAATCAGAAGGGGAATTAGGATCGGGACTGTGAAAGTGGATTTTAGAATTGCATTTGGTAATTGCCTGTTGCAACTGGAATTTGGAAGTGAAATTTAAAATTGGAATTTAGAACTGGAATTTGGAAGTGGAATTTGGAAGTGGAATGTAGAATTGGAATTTGGAAATTGAATTTGGAATTGGAATTTGAAACAAAAATTTTAAAGGGTACCTAGAAAGCAGACTTTATTAATAAGTTGTAATTTGAATGTGGAATCATAATTTCAGGATGCAATGGAAGTGTGACATGCGGAAGAGAATTATAGTATCAGAAACTGGAAAAGGAAATCAGAAGGGGAATTAGGATCAGAACTGTGGAAGTGGATTTTAGAATTTCATTTGATAATTGCCTGTTGGGACTGGAATTTGGAAGTGAAATTTAAAATTGGAATTTAGAACTGGAATTTGGAAGTGGAATTTGGAAGTGGAATGTAGAATTGGAATTTGGAAATTGAATTTGGAAGTGTTATTTGAAACACAAATTTAAAAGGGTACTTAGAAAGTAGACTTTTATCGATAAGTTGTAATTTGAATGTGGAATCATAATTTCAGGATGCAATGGAAGTGTGAAATGAGGAAGAGAATTATAGTATTAGAAACTGGAAAAGGAAATCAGAAGGGGAATTAGGATCGGGACTGTGAAAGTGGATTTTAGAATTGCATTTGGTAATTGCCTGTTGCAACTGGAATTTGGAAGTGAAATTTAAAATTGGAATTTAGAACTGGAATTTGGAAGTGGAATTTGGAAGTGGAATGTAGAATTGGAATTTGGAAATTGAATTTGGAATTGGAATTTGAAACAAAAATTTTAAAGGGTACCTAGAAAGCAGACTTTATTAATAAGTTGTAATTTGAATGTTGAATCGTATTTTCAGTATACAATTCAAATGCGACATGTGGAAGAGAATTATAGTATCAGAAAGTGGAATAGGAAAGCAAATGGGGAATTGGGAAGTCGAGTGTAAGTGAATTTGAGAATTGCATTTGGTATTTGGAGTTTGGAAGTCGAATTTGGAATGGGAATTTGGAAGTGTCATTTTGAAGCAGAATTGGGAATTTGTCTTTAGAAGTGGAATTTGGAAGTGGAGTTTGGAATTGGAATTTACCATTGGAATTTGGAACTGGAATTTGGAAGTGAAATTTGGAATTGGAATTTGAAACATAAATTTAGAAGGGTACTTAGAAAGAAGAATTTTATTCAAAATGAGAAAATTAAATCTGGAATCATAATTTCAGGATACAATTGAAGTGTGACATGTGGAAGAGAATTATAGTATCAGAAACTGGAATAGGAAAGCAGATGGGGAATTGGGAACTGGAGTGTAAGTGAATTTCAGAATTGCATTTGGTAATTGGAGGTTGGAACTCGAATTTGGAATGGGAATTTGGAAGTGTATTTTTGAAGTAGAATTGGGAATTTGACTTTAGAAGTGGAATTTGGAAGTGGAGTTTGGAATTGGAATTTACCATTGGAATTTGAAACTGGAAATTGGAAGTGAAATTTGGAATTGAAATTTGAAACATAAATTTACAAGGGTCCTTAGAAAGAAGAATTTTATTCAAAATGAGAAAATTAAATCTGGAAACATAATTTCAGGATACAATTGAAGTGCGACATGTGGGAGAGAATTAGAGTATCAGAATTTGGAAAAGGGAATCAGACTGGGAATTAGGATGGGAACGGTGGAAGTGGAATTTAGAATTTCATTTGTTAATTGCCTGTTGCAACTGGAATTTGGATGTGGAATTTAAAATTGGAATTTCGAACCTGGAATTTGGAAGTGAAATTTAGAATTGGAATTCAGAACTGAAATTTGGGAGTGGAATTTGGAACTTCAATTTGGAACTGGAATTAAGAAGTGGAATTTGAAATTCGAATTTAGAAGTGGAATTTGGAATTGGAATTTGGAAGTGGATTTTGGAAGTGGAATTTGGAATTGGAATGTAGAATTGGAATTTGGAAATTGAATTTGGAAGTGTTATTTGAAACACAAATTTAAAAGGGTACTTAGAAAGCAGACTTTTATCGATAAGTTGTAATTTGAATGTGGAATCATAATTTCAGGATGCAATGGAAGTGTGACATGCGGAAGAGAATTATAGCATCAGAAACTGGAAAAGGAAATCAGAAGGGGAATTAGGATCGGGACTGTGGAAGTGGATTTTAGAATTGCATTTGGTAATTGCCTGTTGGAGCTTAAATTTGGAAGTGAAATTTAAAATTGGAATTTAGACCTGGAATTTGGAAGTGGAGTTTGGAAGTGGAAATTCAAACTCGAATTTAGAAGTGGAATTTGGAATTGGAATTTAGTATTTGAATTTGGAAGTAGAATTTGGAAGTCGAATGTAGAATTGGAATTTGGAACTGGAAATTGGAAATTGAATTTGGAATTGGAATTTGAAACACAAATTTTAAAGGGTACTTAGAAAGCAGACTTTATTAATAAGTTGTAATTTGAATGTGGAATCATATTTTCAGTATACAATTGAAATGCGACATGTGGAAGAGAATTATAGTATCAGAAAGTGGAATAGGAAAGCAGATGGGGAATTGGGAAGTGGAGTGTAAGTGAATTTGAGAATTGCATTTGGTAATTGGAGCTTGGAACCGTAATTTGGAATTGGAATTTAGAATTTGAATTTGATACTGAAATTTGGAAGTGAAATTTAGAATTGGAATTTAGAACTGGAATTTAAAAGCAGAATTTGGAACTGGAATTTGGAAGCAGAATTTGGAATTGGAATTTGGAAGTGGATTTTGGAATCAAAATTTGGAATTGGAATTTAGAACCGGAATATGGAAGTGGAATTTGGAAGTAGAATTTCGAATTGGAATTTGGAATTGGAATTTAGAACTGGAATATGGAAGTGGAATTTGGAAGTGGAATTTAAAATTGGAATTTCGAACCTGGAATTTGGAAGTGAAATTTAGAATTGGTATTCAGAACTGGAATTTGGAAATTGTATTTGAAATTGGAACTTGAAACACAAATTTTAAAGGGTACTTAGAAAGCAGACTTTATTAATAAGTTGTAATTTGAATGTGGAATCATAATTTCAGGATGCAATGGAAGTGTGTCATGCGGAACAGAATTATAGAATCAGAAACTGGAAAAGGAAATCAGAAGGGGAATTAGCATCGGGACTGTGGAAGTGGATTTTAGAATTGCATTTAGTAATTGCCTGTTGGAACTGGAATTTGGAAGTGAAATTTAAAATTGGAATTTAGAACTGGAATTTGGAAGTGGAATTTGGAAGTGGAATGTAGAATTGGAATTTGTAAATTGAATTTGGAAGTGTTATTTGAAACACAAATTTAAAAGGGTACTTAGAAAGCAGTCTTTTATCGATAAGTTGTAATTTGAATGTGGAATCATAATTTCAGGATGCAATGGAAGTGTGAAATGCGGAACAGAATTATAGTATCAGAAACTGGAAAAGGAAATCAGAAGGGGAATTCGGATCGGGACTGTGGAAGTGGATTTTAGAATAGCAATTGGTAATTGCCTGTTGGAACTGGAATTTGGAAGTGAAATTTAAAATTCGAATTTAGAACTGGAAATTTGAACTGGAATTTGAAAGTGAAGTTTGGAAGTAGAATTTCAAACTCGAATTTAGAAGTGGAATTTGGAATTGGAATTTAGTATTTGAATTTGGAAGTAGAATTTGAAAGTCGAATGTTGAATTGGAATTTGAAACTGGAATTTGGAAGTGGAATTTCGAATTGTAATTTGGAACTGGAATTTGGAAATTGTATTTGGAATTGGAATTTGAAACACAAATTTAAAAGGGTACTTAGAAAGCAGACTTTTATCGCTAAGTTGTAATTTGAATGTGGAATCATAATTTCAGGATGCAATGGAAGTGTGAAATGAGGAAGAGAATTATAGTATCAGAAACTGGAAAAGGATATCAGAAGGGGAATTAGGATCGGGACTGTGGAAGTGGATTTTAGAATTGCATTTGGTAATTCCCTGTTGGAACTGGAATTTGGAAGTGAAATTTAAAATTCGAATTTAGAACTGGAAATTTGAACTGGAATTTGGAAGTGGAGTTTGGAAGTGGAATTTCAAACTCAAATTTAGAAGTGGAATTTGGAATTGGAATTTAGTATTTGAATTTGGAAGTAGAATTTGGAAGTCGAATGTAGAATTGGAATTTGGAACCGGAAATTGGAAATTGAATTTGGAATTGGAATTTGAAAGACAAATTTTAAAGGGTACTTAGAAAGCAGACTTTATTAATAAGTTGTAATTTGAATGTGGAATCATATTTTCAGTATACAATTGAAATGCGACATGTGGAAGAGAATTATAGTATCAGAAAGTGGAATAGGAAAGCAGATGGGGAATTGGGAAGTCGAGTGTAAGTGAATTTGAGAATTGCATTTGGTAATTGGAGCTTGGAACCGTAATTTGGAATTGGAATTTAGAATTTCAATTTGATACTGAAATTTGGAAGTGAAATTTAGAATTGGTATTCAGAACTGGAATTTGGAACTTCAATTGGGAACTGGAATTTAGAAGTGGAATTTGAAATTCGAATTTAGAAGTGGAATTTGATAATGGAATTTGGAAGTTGATTTTGGAAGCGGAATTTGGAATTGGAATTTCGAATTGGAATGTAGAATTGGAATTTGGAATTGGAATTTAGAACTGGAATTTGGAAGTGGAATTTGGAAGTCGAATGTACAATTGCAATTTGGAAGTGGAATTTCGAACTGTAATTTGGAACTGGAATTTGGAAATTGTATTTGGAATTGGAATTTGAAACACAAATTTAAAAGTGTACTTAGAAAGCAGACTTTTATCGATAAGTTGTAATTTGAATGTGGAATCACAATTTCAGGATGCAATGGAAGTGTGAAATGCGGAAAAGAATTATAGTATCAGAAACAGGAAAAGGAAATCAGAAGGGGAATTAGGATCATGACTGTGGAAGTGAATTTTAGAATTGCATTTGGTAATTGCCTGTTGGAACTGGAATTTGGAAGTGAAATTTAAAATTCGAATTTAGAACTGGAAATTTGAACTGGAATTTGGAAGTGAAGTTTGCAAGTGGAAGTTCAAACTGGAATTTAGAAGTGGAATTTGAAATTGGAATTTAGTATTTGAATTTGGAAGTAGAATTTGGAAGTCGAATGTAGAATTGGAATTTGGAACTGGAATTTGGAAGTGGAATTTCGAACTGTAATTTGGAACTGGAATTTGGAAATTGTATTTGGAATTAGAATTTGAAACACAAATTTTAAAGGGTACTTAGAAAGCAGACTTTATTAATAAGTTGTAATTTGAATGTGGAATCATAATTTCAGGATGCAATGGAAGTGTTACATGCGGAAGAGAATTATAGTATAAGAAACTGGAAAAGGAAATCAGAAGGGGAATTAGGATCGGAACTGTGGAAGTGGATTTTAGAATTGCATTTGGTAATTGCCTGTGGGAACTGGAATTTGGAAGTGAAATTTAAAATTGGAATTTAGAACTGGAATTTGGAAGTGGAATTTGGAAGTGGAATGTAGAATTGGAATTTGGAAATTGAATTTGGAAGTGTTATTTGAAACACAAATTTAAAAGGGTACGTAGAAAGCAGACTTTTATCGATAAGTTGTAATGTGAATGTGGAATCATAATTTCAGGATGCAATGAAAGTGTGAAATGCGGAAGAGAATTATAGTATCCGAAACTGGAAAAGGAAATCAGAAGGGGAATTAGGATCGGGACTGTGGAAGTGGATTTTAGAATTGCATTTGGTAATTGCCTTTTGGAACTGGAATTTGGAAGTGAAATTTAAAATTGGAATTTAGAACTGGAAATCTGAACTGGAATTTGGAAGTGAAGTTTGGAAGTGGAATTTACTATTGGAATTTGGAATTGGTATTTGGAAGTGAAATTTGGAATTGGAATTTGAAACATAAATGTAGAAGGGTACTTAGAAAGAAGAATTTTATTCAAAATGAGAAAATTAAATCTGGAATCATAATTTCAGAATACAATTGAAGTGTGACATGTGGAAGAGAATTATAGTATCAGAAACTGGAATAGGAAAGCAGATGGGGAATTGGGAACTGGAGTGTAAGTGAATTTCAGAATTGCATTTGGTAATTGGAGGTTGGAACTCGAATTTGGAATGGGAATTTGGAAGTGTATTTTTGAAGTAGAATTGGGAATTTGACTTTAGAAGTGGAATTTGGAAGTGGAGTTTGGAATTGGAATTTACCATTGGAATTTGAAACTGGAAATTGGAAGTGAAATTTGGAATTGAAATTTGAAACATAAATTTACAAGGGTCCTTAGAAAGAAGAATTTTATTCAAAATGAGAAAATTAAATCTGGAAACATAATTTCAGGATACAATTGAAGTGCGACATGTGGGAGAGAATTAGAGTATCAGAATTTGGAAAAGGGAATCAGACTGGGAATTAGGATGGGAACGGTGGAAGTGGAATTTAGAATTTCATTTGTTAATTGCCTGTTGCAACTGGAATTTGGATGTGGAATTTAAAATTGGAATTTCGAACCTGGAATTTGGAAGTGAAATTTAGAATTGGAATTCAGAACTGAAATTTGGGAGTGGAATTTGGAACTTCAATTTGGAACTGGAATTAAGAAGTGGAATTTGAAATTCGAATTTAGAAGTGGAATTTGGAATTGGAATTTGGAAGTGGATTTTGGAAGTGGAATTTGGAATTGGAATGTAGAATTGGAATTTGGAAATTGAATTTGGAAGTGTTATTTGAAACACAAATTTAAAAGGGTACTTAGAAAGCAGACTTTTATCGATAAGTTGTAATTTGAATGTGGAATCATAATTTCAGGATGCAATGGAAGTGTGACATGCGGAAGAGAATTACAGCATCAGAAACTGGAAAAGGAAATCAGAAGGGGAATTAGGATCGGGACTGTGGAAGTGGATTTTAGAATTGCATTTGGTAATTGCCTGTTGGAGCTTAAATTTGGAAGTGAAATTTAAAATTGGAATTTAGACCTGGAATTTGGAAGTGGAGTTTGGAAGTGGAAATTCAAACTCGAATTTAGAAGTGGAATTTGGAATTGGAATTTAGTATTTGAATTTGGAAGTAGAATTTGGAAGTCGAATGTAGAATTGGAATTTGGAACTGGAAATTGGAAATTGAATTTGGAATTGGAATTTGAAACACAAATTTTAAAGGGTACTTAGAAAGCAGACTTTATTAATAAGTTGTAATTTGAATGTGGAATCATATTTTCAGTATACAATTGAAATGCGACATGTGGAAGAGAATTATAGTATCAGAAAGTGGAATAGGAAAGCAGATGGGGAATTGGGAAGTGGAGTGTAAGTGAATTTGAGAATTGCATTTGGTAATTGGAGCTTGGAACCGTAATTTGGAATTGGAATTTAGAATTTGAATTTGATACTGAAATTTGGAAGTGAAATTTAGAATTGGAATTTAGAACTGGAATTTAAAAGCAGAATTTGGAACTGGAATTTGGAAGCAGAATTTGGAATTGGAATTTGGAAGTGGATTTTGGAATCAAAATTTGGAATTGGAATTTAGAACCGGAATATGGAAGTGGAATTTGGAAGTAGAATTTCGAATTGGAATTTGGAATTGGAATTTAGAACTGGAATATGGAAGTGGAATTTGGAAGTGGAATTTAAAATTGGAATTTCGAACCTGGAATTTGGAAGTGAAATTTAGAATTGGTATTCAGAACTGGAATTTGGAAATTGTATTTGAAATTGGAACTTGAAACACAAATTTTAAAGGGTACTTAGAAAGCAGACTTTATTAATAAGTTGTAATTTGAATGTGGAATCATAATTTCAGGATGCAATGGAAGTGTGTCATGCGGAAGAGAATTATAGAATCAGAAACTGGAAAAGGAAATCAGAAGGGGAATTAGGATCGGGACTGTGGAAGTGGATTTTAGAATTGCATTTAGTAATTGCCTGTTGGAACTGGAATTTGGAAGTGAAATTTAAAATTGGAATTTAGAACTGGAATTTGGAAGTGGAATTTGGAAGTGGAATGTAGAATTGGAATTTGGAAATTGAATTTGGAAGTGTTATTTGAAACACAAATTTAAAAGGGTACTTAGAAAGCAGTCTTTTATCGATAAGTTGTAATTTGAATGTGGAATCATAATTTCAGGATGCAATGGAAGTGTGAAATGCGGAACAGAATTATAGTATCAGAAACTGGAAAAGGAAATCAGAAGGGGAATTCGGATCGGGACTGTGGAAGTGGATTTTAGAATAGCAATTGGTAATTGCCTGTTGGAACTGGAATTTGGAAGTGAAATTTAAAATTCGAATTTAGAACTGGAAATTTGAACTGGAATTTGAAAGTAAAGTTTGGAAGTAGAATTTCAAACTCGAATTTAGAAGTGGAATTTGGAATTGGAATTTAGTATTTGAATTTGGAAGTAGAATTTGAAAGTCGAATGTTGAATTGGAATTTGGAACTGGAATTTGGAAGTGGAATTTCGAATTGTAATTTGGAACTGGAATTTGGAAATTGTATTTGGAATTGGAATTTGAAACACAAATTTAAAAGGGTACTTAGAAAGCAGACTTTTATCGCTAAGTTGTAATTTGAATGTGGAATCATAATTTCAGGATGCAATGGAAGTGTGAAATGAGGAAGAGAATTATAGTATCAGAAACTGGAAAAGGAAATCAGAAGGGGAATTAGGATCGGGACTGTGGAAGTGGATTTTAGAATTGCATTTGGTAATTCCCTGTTGGAACTGGAATTTGGAAGTGAAATTTAAAATTCGAATTTAGAACTGGAAATTTGAACTGGAATTTGGAAGTGGAGTTTGGAAGTGGAATTTCAAACTCGAATTTAGAAGTGGAATTTGGAATTGGAATTTAGTATTTGAATTTGGAAGTAGAATTTGGAAGTCGAATGTAGAATTGGAATTTGGAACCGGAAATTGGAAATTGAATTTGGAATTGGAATTTGAAAGACAAATTTTAAAGGGTACTTAGAAAGCAGACTTTATTAATAAGTTGTAATTTGAATGTGGAATCATATTTTCAGTATACAATTGAAATGCGACATGTGGAAGAGAATTATAGTATCAGAAAGTGGAATAGGAAAGCAGATGGGGAATTGGGAAGTCGAGTGTAAGTGAATTTGAGAATTGCATTTGGTAATTGGAGCTTGGAACCGTAATTTGGAATTGGAATTTAGAATTTCAATTTGATACTGAAATTTGGAAGTGAAATTTAGAATTGGAATTTATAACTGGAATTTAAAAGCAGAATTTGGAACTGGAATTTGGAAGCAGAATTTGGAATTATAATTTGGAAGTGGATTTTGGAATCAGAATTTGGAATTGGAATTTAGAACTGGAATATGGAAGTGGAATTTAGAAGTGGAATTTCGAATTGGAATTTGGAATTGGAATTTGGAATTAGAATTTAGAACTGGAATATGGAAGTGGAATTTGGAAGTGGAATTTAAAATTGGAATTTCGAACCTGGAATTTGGAAGTGAAATTTAGAATTGGTATTCAGAACTGGAATTTGGAACTTCAATTGGGAACTGGAATTTAGAAGTGGAATTTGAAATTCGAATTTAGAAGTGGAATTTGATAATGGAATTTGGAAGTTGATTTTGGAAGCGGAATTTGGAATTGGAATTTCGAATTGGAATGTAGAATTGGAATTTGGAATTGGAATTTAGAACTGGAATTTGGAAGTGGAATTTGGAAGTCGAATGTACAATTGCAATTTGGAAGTGGAATTTCGAACTGTAATTTGGAACTGGAATTTGGAAATTGTATTTGGAATTGGAATTTGAAACACAAATTTAAAAGTGTACTTAGAAAGCAGACTTTTATCGATAAGTTGTAATTTGAATGTGGAATCACAATTTCAGGATGCAATGGAAGTGTGAAATGCGGAAGAGAATTATAGTATCAGAAACAGGAAAAGGAAATCAGAAGGGGAATTAGGATCATGACTGTGGAAGTGAATTTTAGAATTGCATTTGGTAATTGCCTGTTGGAACTGGAATTTGGAAGTGAAATTTAAAATTCGAATTTAGAACTGGAAATTTGAACTGGAATTTGGAAGTGAAGTTTGCAAGTGGAAGTTCAAACTGGAATTTAGAAGTGGAATTTGAAATTGGAATTTAGTATTTGAATTTGGAAGTAGAATTTGGAAGTCGAATGTAGAATTGGAATTTGGAACTGGAATTTGGAAGTGGAATTTCGAACTGTAATTGGGAACTGGAATTTGGAAATTGTATTTGGAATTAGAATTTGAAACACAAATTTTAAAGGGTACTTAGAAAGCAGACTTTATTAATAAGTTGTAATTTGAATGTGGAATCATAATTTCAGGATGCAATGGAAGTGTTACATGCGGAAGAGAATTATAGTATCAGAAACTGGAAAAGGAAATCAGAAGGGGAATTAGGATCGGAACTGTGGAAGTGGATTTTAGAATTGCATTTGGTAATTGCCTGTGGGAACTGGAATTTGGAAGTGAAATTTAAAATTGGAATTTAGAACTGGAATTTGGAAGTGGAATTTGGAAGTGGAATGTAGAATTGGAATTTGGAAATTGAATTTGGAAGTGTTATTTGAAACACAAATTTAAAAGGGTACGTAGAAAGCAGACTTTTATCGATAAGTTGTAATGTGAATGTGGAATCATAATTTCAGGATGCAATGAAAGTGTGAAATGCGGAAGAGAATTATAGTATCCGAAACTGGAAAAGGAAATCAGAAGGGGAATTAGGATCGGGACTGTGGAAGTGGATTTTAGAATTGCATTTGGTAATTGCCTTTTGGAACTGGAATTTGGAAGTGAAATTTAAAATTGGAATTTAGAACTGGAAATCTGAACTGGAATTTGGAAGTGAAGTTTGGGAGTGGAATTTACTATTGGAATTTGGAACTGGTATTTGGAAGTGAAATTTGGAATTGGAATTTGAAACATAAATTTAGAAGGGTACTTAGAAAGAAGAATTTTATTCAAAATGAGAAAATTAAATCTGGAATCATAATTTCAGAATACAATTGAAGTGTGACATGTGGAAGAGAATTATAGTATCAGAAACTGGAATAGGAAAGCAGATGGGGAATTGGGAACTGGAGTGTAAGTGAATTTCAGAATTGCATTTGGTAATTGGAGGTTGGAACTCGAATTTGGAATGGGAATTTGGAAGTGTATTTTTGAAGTAGAATTGGAAATTTGACTTTAGAAGTGGAATTTGGAAGTGGAGTTTGGAATTGGAATTTACCATTGGAATTTGGAACTGGAATTTGGAAGTGAAATTTGGAATTGGAATTTGAAACATAAATTTACAAGGGTCCTTAGAAACAAGAATTTTATTCAAAATGAGAAAATTAAATCTGCAATCATAATTTCAGGATACAATTGAAGTGCGACATGTGGGAGAGAATTAGAGTATCAGAATTTGGAAAAGGGTATCAGACGGGGAATTAGGATGGGGACGGTGGAAGTGGAATTTAGAATTTCATTTGTTAATTGGCGATTGGAACTGGAATTTGGAAGTGAAATTTAGAATTGTAATTTAGAAATGGAATATGGAAGTGGAATTTGGAAGTGGAATTTAGAATTGTAGTTTGTGTCCTTAATTTGCAAGTGGAATTAAGAATGGGAATTTAAACTGGAATTTTTAGGTGGAATTTGGAATTAGAATTTGAAACACAAATTTACAAGGGTACTAAGAAAGCAGAATTTGATTAAAAAGGGGCAATGTGAATCTGGAATCAAACTTTCAGGATGCACTTGAAGTGCGACATGTGGAAGAGAATTAGAGTATCAGAATTTGGAAAAGGGTATCAGAAGGGGAATTAGGATGGGGACGGTGGAAGTGGAATTTAGAATTTCATTTGTTAATTGGCGATTGGAACTGGAATTTGGAAGTGAAATTTAGAATTGGAATTTAGAAATGGAATTTGGAAGTGGAATTTAGAAGTGGAATGTAGAATTGGAATTTGGAAGTTAAATTTGGAAGTGTTATTGGAAAGACAAATTTAAAAGGGTACTTAGAAAGCAGACTTTTATCGATAAGTTGTAATTTGAATGTGGAATCAAAATTTCAGGATGCAATGTGAGTGTGACATGCGGAAGAGAATTATAGTATCAGAAATTGGAAAAGGAAATCAGAAGGTGAATTAGGATCGGGACTGTGGAAGTGTATTTTAGAATTGCATTTGGTAATTGCCTGTTGGAACTGGAATTTGGAAGTGAAATTTAAAATTGAAATTTAGAACTGGAATTTTGACCTGGAATTTGGAAGTGGAGTTTGGAAGTGGAATTTCAAACTCGAATTTAGAAGTGGAATTTGGAATTGGAATTTAGTATTTGAATTTGGCAGTAGAATTTGGAAGTCGAATGTAGAATTGGAATTTGGAACTGGAATTTGGAAGTGGAATTTCGAATTGTAATTTGGAACTGGAATTTGGAAATTGTATTTGGAATTGGAATTTGAAACACAAATTTAAAAGGGTACTTAGAAAGCAGACTTTTATCGCTAAGTTGTAATTTGAATGTGGAATCATAATTTCAGTATGCAATTGAAATGCGACATGTGGAAGAGAATTATAGTATCAGAAACTGGAATAGGAAAGCAGATGGGGAATTGAAAACTGGAGTGCAAGTGAATTTGAGAATTGCATTTGGTAATTGGAGCTTGGAACTCGAATATGGAATGGGAATTTTGCAGTGTATTTTTGAAGCAGATTTGGGAATTTGACTTTAGAAGTGTAATTTGTAAGTGGAGTTTGGAATTGGAATTTATCATTGGAATTTGGAACTGGAATTTGGAAATGAAATTTGGAATTGGAATTTGAAACATAAATTTACAAGGGTACTTAGAAAGAAGAATTTTATTCAAAATGAGAAAATTAAATCTGCAATCATAATTTCAGGATACAATTGAAGTGCTACATGTGGAAGAGAATTATAATATCAGAAACTGGAATAGGAAAGCAGATGGGGAATTGGGAACTGGAGTGTAAGTGAATTTGAGAATTGCATGTGGTAATTGGAGGTTGGAGCTTGAATTTGGAATGGGAATTTGGCAGTGTATTTTTGAAGCAGAATTGGGAATTTGACTTTAGAAGTGGAATTTGGAAGTGGAGTTTGGAATTGAAATTTGAAACATATATTTATAAGGGTCCTTAGAAAGAAGAATTTTATTCAAAATGAGAAAATTAAATCTGGAAACATAATTTCAGGATACAATTGAAGTGCGACATGTGGGAGAGAATTAGAGTATCAGAATTTGGAAAAGGGAATCAGACGGGGAATTAGGATGGGGATGGTGGAAGTGGAATTTAGAATTTCATTTGTTAATTGCCTGTTGCAACTGGAATTTGGAAGTGGAATTTCAAATTGGAATTTCGAACCTGGAATTTGGAAATGAAATGTAGAATTGGAATTCAGAACTGAAATTTGGGAGTGGAATTTGGAACTTCAATTTGGAACTGGAATTAAGAAGTGGAATTTGAAATTCGAATTTTGAAGTGGAATTTGGAATTGGAATTGGGAAGTGGATTTTGGAAGTGTAATTTGGAATTGGAATGTAGAATTGTAATTTGGAAATTGAATTTGGAAGTGTTATTTCAAACACAAATTTAAAAGGGTACTTAGAAAGCAGACTTTTATCGATAAGTTGTAATTTGAATGTGGAATCATAATTTCAGGATGCAATGGAAGTGTGACATGCGGAAGAGAATTACAGCATCAGAAACTGGAAAAGGATATCAGAAGGGGAATTAGGATCGGGACTGTGAAAGTGGATTTTAGAATTACATTTGGTAATTGCCTGTTGGAACTGGAATATGGAAGTGAAATTAAAAATTGGAATTTAGATCTGGAATTTGGAAGTGGAGTTTGGAAGTTGAATTTCAAACTCGAATTTAGAAGTGGAATTTGGAATTGGAATTTAGTATTTGAATTTGGAAGTAGAATTTGGAAGTCGAATGTATAATTGGAATTTGGAACTGGAAATTGGAAATTGAATTTGGAATTGGAATTTGAAAGACAAATTTTAAAGGGTACTTAGAAAGCAGACTTTATTAATAAGTTGTAATTTGAATGTGGAATCATATTTTCAGTATACAATTGAAATGCGACATGTGGAAGAAATTATAGTATCAGAAAGTGGAATAGGAAAGCAGATGGGGAATTGGGAACTGGAGTGTAAGTGAATTTCAGAATTGCATTTGGTAATTGGAGGTTGGAACTCGAATTTGGAAGGGGAATTTGGAAGTGTATTTTTGAAGCAGAATTGGGAATTTGACTTTAGAAGTGCAATTTGGAAGTGGAGTTTGGAATTGGAATTTACCATTGGAATTTGGAACTGGAATTTGGAAGTGAAATTTGGAATTGGAATTTGAAACATAAATTTACAAGGGTCCTTAGAAACAAGAATTTTATTCAAAATGAGAAAATTAAATCTGCAATCATAATTTCAGGATACAATTGAAGTGCGACATGTGGGAGAGAATTAGAGTATCAGAATTTGGAAAAGGGAATCAGACGGGGAATTAGGATGGGGACGGTGGAAGTGGAATTTAGAATTTCATTTGTTAATTGGCGATTGGAACTGGAATTTGGAAGTGAAATTTAGAATTGTAATTTAGAAATGGAATATGGAAGTGGAATTTGGAAGTGGAATTTAGAATTGTAGTTTGTGTCCTTAATTTGCAAGTGGAATTAAGAATGGGAATTTAAACTGGAATTTTTAGGTGGAATTTGGAATTAGAATTTGAAACACAAATTTACAAGGGTACTAAGAAAGCAGAATTTGATTAAAAAGGGGCAATGTGAATCTGGAATCAAACTTTCAGGATGCACTTGAAGTGCGACATGTGGAAGAGAATTAGAGTATCAGAATTTGGAAAAGGGTATCAGAAGGGGAATTAGGATGGGGACGGTGGAAGTGGAATTTAGAATTTCATTTGTTAATTGGCGATTGGAACTGGAATTTGGAAGTGAAATTTAGAATTGGAATTTAGAAATGGAATTTGGAAGTGGAATTTAGAAGTGGAATGTAGAATTGGAATTTGGAAGTTAAATTTGGAAGTGTTATTGGAAAGACAAATTTAAAAGGGTACTTAGAAAGCAGACTTTTATCGATAAGTTGTAATTTGAATGTGGAATCAAAATTTCAGGATGCAATGTGAGTGTGACATGCGGAAGAGAATTATAGTATCAGAAATTGGAAAAGGAAATCAGAAGGTGAATTAGGATCGGGACTGTGGAAGTGTATTTTAGAATTGCATTTGGTAATTGCCTGTTGGAACTGGAATTTGGAAGTGAAATTTAAAATTGAAATTTAGAACTGGAATTTTGACCTGGAATTTGGAAGTGGAGTTTGGAAGTGGAATTTCAAACTCGAATTTAGAAGTGGAATTTGGAATTGGAATTTAGTATTTGAATTTGGCAGTAGAATTTGGAAGTCGAATGTAGAATTGGAATTTGGAACTGGAATTTGGAAGTGGAATGTAGAAGTGCAATTTGGAACTGGAATTTGGAAATTGAATTTTCAATTGGAATTTGCAACACAAATATTAAAGGGTACTTAGAAAGCAGACTTTATTAATAAGGTGTAATTTGAATGTGGAATCATAATTTCAGTATGCAATTCAAATGCGACATGTGGAAGAGAATTATAGTATCAGAAACTGGAATAGGAAAGCAGATGGGGAATTGGGAACGGGAGTGTAAGTGAATTTGAGAATTGCATTTGGTAATTGGAGGTTGGAAGTCGAATTAGGAATGGGAATTTGGCAGTGTATTTTTGAAGCAGAATTGGGAATTTGACTTTAAAAGTGGAATTTGGAAGTGGAGTTTGGAATTGGAATATACCATTGGAATTTGGAACTGGAATTTGGAAGTGAAATTTGGAATTGGAATTTGAAACATAAATTTACAAGGATACTTAGAAAGAAGAATTTTATTCAAAATGAGAAAATTAAATCTGGAATCATAATTTCAGGATACAATTGTAGTGCGACAAGTGGAAGAGAATTATAGTATCAGAAACTGGAATAGGAAAGCAGATGGGGAATTGGGAACTGGAGTGCAAGTGAATTTGAGAATTGCGTTTGGTAATTGGAGGTTGGAACTCGAATTTGGAATGGGAATTTTGCAGTGTATTTTTGAAGCAGAATTGGGAATTTGACTTTAGAAGTGGAATTTGGAAGTGGAGTTTGGAATTGGAATTTATCATTAGAATTTGGAACTGGAATTTGGAAATGAAATTTGGAATTGGAATTTGAAACATAAATTTACAAGGGTATTTAGAAAGAAGAATTTTATTCAAAATGAGAAAATTAAATCTGGAATCATAATTTCAGGATACAATTGAAGCGCGACATGTGAAAGAGAATTATAGTATCAGAAACTGGAATAGGAAAGCAGATGGGGAATTGGGAACTGGAGTGCAAGTGAATTTGAGAATTGCATTTGGTAATTGGAGGTTGGAACTCGAATTTAGAATGGGAATTTTGCAGTGTATTTTTGAAGCAGAATTGGGAATTTGACTTTAGAAGTGGAATTTGGAAGTGGAGTTTGGAATTGGAATTTATCATTAGAATTTGGAACTGGAATTTGGAAATGAAATTTGGAATTGGAATTTGAAACATAAATTTACAAGGGTATTTAGAAAGAAGAATTTTATTCAAAATGAGAAAATTAAATCTGGAATCATAATTTCAGGATACAATTGAAGCGCGACATGTGAAAGAGAATTATAGTATCAGAAACTGGAATAGGAAAGCAGATGGGGAATTGGGAACTGAAGTGTAAGTGAATTTCAGAATTGCATTTGGTAATTGGAGGTTGGAACTCGAATTTGGAATGGGAATTTTGCAGTGTATTTTTGAAGCAGAATTGGGAATTTGACTTTAGAAGTGGAATTTGGAAGTGGAGTTTGGAATTGGAATTTACCATTGGAATTTGGAACTGGAATTTGGAAGTGAAATTTGGAATTGGAATTTGAAACATAAATTTACAAGGATACTTAGAAAGAAGAATTTTATTCAAAATGAGAATATTAAATCTGGAATCATAATTTCAGGATACAATTGTAGTGCGACAAGTGGAAGAGAATTATAGTATCAGAAACTGGAAAAGGAAATCAGAAGGGGAATTAGGATCGGGACTGTGGAAGTGGATTTTAGAATTGCATTTGGTAATTCCCTGTTGGAACTGGAATTTGGAAGTGAAATTTAAAATTCGAATTTAGAACTTTAAATTTGAACTGGAATTTGGAAGTGGAGTTTGGAAGTGGAATTTCAAACTCGAATTTAGAAGTGGAATTTGGAATTGGAATTTAGTATTTGAATTTGGAAGTAGAATTTGGAAGTCGAATGTAGAATTGGAATTTGGAACCGGAAATTGGAAATTGAATTTGGAATTGGAATTTGAAAGACAAATTTTAAAGGGTACTTAGAAAGCAGACTTTATTAATAAGTTGTAATTTGAATGTGGAATCATATTTTCAGTATACAATTGAAATGCGACATGTGGAAGAGAATTATAGTATCAGAAAGTGGAATAGGAAAGCAGATGGGGAATTGGGAAGTCGAGAGTAAGTGAATTTGAGAATTGCATTTGGTAATTGGAGCTTGGAACCGTAATTTGGAATTGGAATTTAGAATTTCAATTTGATACTGAAATTTGGAAGTGAAATTTAGAATTGGAATTTAGAACTGGAATTTAAAAGCAGAATTTGGAACTGGAATTTGGAAGCAGAATTTGGAATTATAATTTGGAAGTGGATTTTGGAATCAGAATTTGGAATTGGAATTTAGAACTGGAATATGGAAGTGGAATTTGGAAGTGGAATTTCGAATTGGAATTTGGAATTGGAATTTGGAATTAGAATTTAGAACTGGAATATGGAAGTGGAATTTGGAAGTGGAATTTAAAATTGGAATTTCGAACCTGGAATTTGGAAGTGAAATTTAGAATTGGTATTCAGAACTGGAATTTGGAACTTCAATTGGGAACTGGAATTTAGAAGTGGAATTTGAAATTCGAATTTAGAAGTGGAATTTGATAATGGAATTTGGAAGTTGATTTTGGAAGCGGAATTTGGAATTGGAATTTCGAATTGGAATGTAGAATTGGAATTTGGAATTGGAATTTAGAACTGGAATTTGGAAGTGGAATTTGGAAGTCGAATGTACAATTGGAATTTGGAAGTGGAATTTCGAACTGTAATTTGGAACTGGAATTTGGAAATTGTATTTGGAATTGGAATTTGAAACACAAATTTAAAAGTGTACTTAGAAAGCAGACTTTTATCGATAAGTTGTAATTTGAATGTGGAATCACAATTTCAGGATGCAATGGAAGTGTGAAATGCGGAAGAGAATTATAGTATCAGAAACAGGAAAAGGAAATCAGAAGGGGAATTAGGATCATGACTGTGGAAGTGAATTTTAGAATTGCATTTGGTAATTGCCTGTTGGAACTGGAATTTGGAAGTGAAATTTAAAATTCGAATTTAGAACTGGAAATTAGAACTGGAATTTGGAAGTGAAGTTTGCAAGTGGAAGTTCAAACTGGAATTTAGAAGTGGAATTTGAAATTGGAATTTAGTATTTGAATTTGGAAGTAGAATTTGGAAGTCGAATGTAGAATTGGAATTTGGAACTGGAATTTGGAAGTGGAATTTCGTACTGTAATTTGGAACTGGAATTTGGAAATTGTATTTGGAATTAGAATTTGAAACACAAATTTTAAAGGGTACTTAGAAAGCAGATTTTATTAATAAGTTGTAATTTGAATGTGGAATCAAAATTTGAGGATGCAATGGAAGTGTTACATGCGAAAGAGAATTATAGTATCAGAAACAGGAAAAGGAAATCAGAAGGGGAATTAGGATCATGACTGTGGAAGTGAATTTTAGAATTGCATTTGGTAATTGCCTGTTGGAACTGGAATTTGGAAGTGAAATTTAAAATTCGAATTTAGAACTGGAAATTAGAACTGGAATTTGGAAGTGAAGTTTGCAAGTGGAAGTTCAAACTGGAATTTAGAAGTGGAATTTGAAATTGGAATTTAGTATTTGAATTTGGAAGTAGAATTTGGAAGTCGAATGTAGAATTGGAATTTGGAACTGGAATTTGGAAGTGGAATTTCGAACTGTAATTTGGAACTGGAATTTGGAAATTGTATTTGGAATTAGAATTTGAAACACAAATTTTAAAGGGTACTTAGAAAGCAGACTTTATTAATAAGTTGTAATTTGAATGTGGAATCAAAATTTCAGGATGCAATGGAAGTGTTACATGCGGAAGAGAATTATAGTATCAGAAACTGGAAAAGGAAATCAGAAGGGGAATTAGGATCGGAACTGTGGAAGTGGATTTTAGAATTGCATTTGCTAATTGCCTGTGGGAACTGGAATTTGGAAGTGAAATTTAAAATTGGAATTTAGAACTGGAAATCTGAACTGGAATTTGGAAGTGAAGTTTGGAAGTGGAATTTACTATTGGAATTTGGAACTGGTATTTGGAAGTGAAATTTGGAATTGGAATTTGAAACATAAATTTAGAAGGGTACTTAGAAAGAAGAATTTTATTCAAAATGAGAAAATTAAATCTGGAATCATAATTTCAGAATACAATTGAAGTGTGACATGTGGAAGAGAATTATAGTATCAGAAACTGGAATAGAAAAGCAGATGGGGAATTGGGAACTGGAGTGTAAGTGAATTTCAGAATTGCATTTGGTAATTGGAGGTTGGAACTCGAATTTGGAATGGGAATTTGGAAGTGTATTTTTGAAGTAGAATTGGAAATTTGACTTTAGAAGTGGAATTTGGAAGTGGAGTTTGGAATTGGAATTTACCATTGGAATTTGGAACTGGAATTTGGAAGTGAAATTTGGAATTGGAATTTGAAACATAAATTTACAAGGGTCCTTAGAAACAAGAATTTTATTCAAAATGAGAAAATTAAATCTGCAATCATAATTTCAGGATACAATTGAAGTGCGACATGTGGGAGAGAATTAGAGTATCAGAATTTGGAAAAGGGTATCAGACGGGGAATTAGGATGGGGACGGTGGAAGTGGAATTTAGAATTTCATTTGTTAATTGGCGATTGGAACTGGAATTTGGAAGTGAAATTTAGAATTGTAATTTAGAAATGGAATATGGAAGTGGAATTTGGAAGTGGAATTTAGAATTGTAGTTTGTGTCCTTAATTTGCAAGTGGAATTAAGAATGGGAATTTAAACTGGAATTTTCAGGTGGAATTTGGAATTAGAATTTGAAACACAAATTTACAAGGGTACTAAGAAAGCAGAATTTGATTAAAAAGGGGCAATGTGAATCTGGAATCAAACTTTCAGGATGCACTTGAAGTGCGACATGTGGAAGAGAATTAGAGTATCAGAATTTGGAAAAGGGTATCAGAAGGGGAATTAGGATGGGGACGGTTTAAGTGGAATTTAGAATATCATTTGTTAATTGGCGATTGGAACTGGAATTTGGAAGTGAAATTTAGAATTGGAATTTAGAAATGGAATTTGGAAGTGGAATTTGGAAGTGTTATTGGAAAGACAAATTTAAAAGGGTACTTAGAAAGCAGACTTTTATCGATTAGTTGTAATTTGAATGTGGAATCAAAATTTCAGGATGCAATGTGAGTGTGACATGCGGAAGAGAATTATAGTATCAGAAATTGGAAAAGGAAATCAGAAGGTGAATTAGGATCGGGACTGTGGAAGTGTATTTTAGAATTGCATTTGGTAATTGCCTGTTGGAACTGGAATTTGGAAGTGAAGTTTAAAATTGAAATTTAGAACTGGAATTTTGACCTGGAATTTGGAAGTGGAGTTTGGAAGTGGAATTTCAAACTCGAATTTAGAAGTGGAATTTGGAATTGGAATTTAGTATTTGAATTTGGCAGTAGAATTTGGAAGTCGAATGTAGAATTGGAATTTGGAACTGGAATTTGGAAGTGGAATTTCGAATTGTAATTTGGAACTGGAATTTGGAAATTGTATTTGGAATTGGAATTTGAAACACAAATTTAAAAGGGTACTTAGAAAGCAGACTTTTATCGCTAAGTTGTAATTTGAATGTGGAATCATAATTTCAGTATGCAATTGAAATGCGACATGTGGAAGAGAATTATAGTATCAGAAACTGGAATAGGAAAGCAGATGGGGAATTGAAAACTGGAGTGCAAGTGAATTTGAGAATTGCATTTGGTAATTGGAGGTTGGAACTCGAATATGGAATGGGAATTTTGCAGTGTATTTTTGAAGCAGATTTGGGAATTTGACTTTAGAAGTGTAATTTGTAAGTGGAGTTTGGAATTGGAATTTATCATTGGAATTTGGAACTGGAATTTGGAAATGAAATTTGGAATTGGAATTTGAAACATAAATTTACAAGGGTACTTAGAAAGAAGAATTTTATTCAAAATGAGAAAATTAAATCTGCAATCATAATTTCAGGATACAATTGAAGTGCTACATGTGGAAGAGAATTATAATATCAGAAACTGGAATAGGAAAGCAGATGGGGAATTGGGAACTGGAGTGTAAGTGAATTTGAGAATTGCATGTGGTAATTGGAGGTTGGAGCTTGAATTTGGAATGGGAATTTGGCAGTGTATTTTTGAAGCAGAATTGGGAATTTGACTTTAGAAGTGGAATTTGGAAGTGGAGTTTGGAATTGAAATTTGAAACATATATTTATAAGGGTCCTTAGAAAGAAGAATTTTATTCAAAATGAGAAAATTAAATCTGGAAACATAATTTCAGGATACAATTGAAGTGCGACATGTGGGAGAGAATTAGAGTATCAGAATTTGGAAAAGGGAATCAGACGGGGAATTAGGATGGGGATGGTGGAAGTGGAATTTAGAATTTCATTTGTTAATTGCCTGTTGCAACTGGAATTTGGAAGTGGAATTTCAAATTGGAATTTCGAACCTGGAATTTGGAAATGAAATGTAGAATTGGAATTCAGAACTGAAATTTGGGAGTGGAATTTGGAACTTCAATTTGGAACTGGAATTAAGAAGTGGAATTTGAAATTCGAATTTTGAAGTGGAATTTGGAATTGGAATTGGGAAGTGGATTTTGGAAGTGTAATTTGGAATTGGAATGTAGAATTGTAATTTGGAAATTGAATTTGGAAGTGTTATTTCAAACACAAATTTAAAAGGGTACTTAGAAAGCAGACTTTTATCGATAAGTTGTAATTTGAATGTGGAATCATAATTTCAGGATGCAATGGAAGTGTGACATGCGGAAGAGAATTACAGCATCAGAAACTGGAAAAGGATATCAGAAGGGGAATTAGGATCGGGACTGTGAAAGTGGATCTTAGAATTACATTTGGTAATTGCCTGTTGGAACTGGAATATGGAAGTGAAATTAAAAATTGGAATTTAGATCTGGAATTTGGAAGTGGAGTTTGGAAGTTGAATTTCAAACTCGAATTTAGAAGTGGAATTTGGAATTGGAATTTAGTATTTGAATTTGGAAGTAGAATTTGGAAGTCGAATGTATAATTGGAATTTGGAACTGGAAATTGGAAATTGAATTTGGAATTGGAATTTGAAAGACAAATTTTAAAGGGTACTTAGAAAGCAGACTTTATTAATAAGTTGTAATTTGAATGTGGAATCATATTTTCAGTATACAATTGAAATGCGACATGTGGAAGAAATTATAGTATCAGAAAGTGGAATAGGAAAGCAGATGGGGAATTGGGAACTGGAGTGTAAGTGAATTTCAGAATTGCATTTGGTAATTGGAGGTTGGAACTCGAATTTGGAAGGGGAATTTGGAAGTGTATTTTTGAAGCAGAATTGGGAATTTGACTTTAGAAGTGCAATTTGGAAGTGGAGTTTGGAATTGGAATTTACCATTGGAATTTGGAACTGGAATTTGGAAGTGAAATTTGGAATTGGAATTTGAAACATAAATTTACAAGGGTCCTTAGAAACAAGAATTTTATTCAAAATGAGAAAATTAAATCTGCAATCATAATTTCAGGATACAATTGAAGTGCGACATGTGGGAGAGAATTAGAGTATCAGAATTTGGAAAAGGGAATCAGACGGGGAATTAGGATGGGGACGGTGGAAGTGGAATTTAGAATTTCATTTGTTAATTGGCGATTGGAACTGGAATTTGGAAGTGAAATTTAGAATTGTAATTTAGAAATGGAATATGGAAGTGGAATTTGGAAGTGGAATTTAGAATTGTAGTTTGTGTCCTTAATTTGCAAGTGGAATTAAGAATGGGAATTTAAACTGGAATTTTCAGGTGGAATTTGGAATTAGAATTTGAAACACAAATTTACAAGGGTACTAAGAAAGCAGAATTTGATTAAAAAGGGGCAATGTGAATCTGGAATCAAACTTTCAGGATGCACTTGAAGTGCGACATGTGGAAGAGAATTAGAGTATCAGAATTTGGAAAAGGGTATCAGAAGGGGAATTAGGATGGGGACGGTGGAAGTGGAATTTAGAATTTCATTTGTTAATTGGCGATTGGAACTGGAATTTGGAAGTGAAATTTAGAATTGGAATTTAGAAATGGAATTTGGAAGTGGAATTTAGAAGTGGAATGTAGAATTGGAATTTGGAAGTTGAATTTGGAAGTGTTATTGGAAAGACAAATTTAAAAGGGTACTTAGAAAGCAGACTTTTATCGATAAGTTGTAATTTGAATGTGGAATCAAAATTTCAGGATGCAATGTGAGTGTGACATGCGGAAGAGAATTATAGTATCAGAAATTGGAAAAGGAAATCAGAAGGTGAATTAGGATCGGGACTGTGGAAGTGTATTTTAGAATTGCATTTGGTAATTGCCTGTTGGAACTGGAATTTGGAAGTGAAATTTAAAATTGAAATTTAGAACTGGAATTTTGACCTGGAATTTGGAAGTGGAGTTTGGAAGTGGAATTTCAAACTCGAATTTAGAAGTGGAATTTGGAATTGGAATTTAGTATTTGAATTTGGCAGTAGAATTTGGAAGTCGAATGTAGAATTGGAATTTGGAACTGGAATTTGGAAGTGGAATGTAGAAGTGCAATTTGGAACTGGAATTTGGAAATTGAATTTTCAATTGGAATTTGCAACACAAATATTAAAGGGTACTTAGAAAGCAGACTTTATTAATAAGGTGTAATTTGAATGTGGAATCATAATTTCAGTATGCAATTCAAATGCGACATGTGGAAGAGAATTATAGTATCAGAAACTGGAATAGGAAAGCAGATGGGGAATTGGGAACGGGAGTGTAAGTGAATTTGAGAATTGCATTTGGTAATTGGAGGTTGGAAGTCGAATTAGGAATGGGAATTTGGCAGTGTATTTTTGAAGCAGAATTGGGAATTTGACTTTAAAAGTGGAATTTGGAAGTGGAGTTTGGAATTGGAATATACCATTGGAATTTGGAACTGGAATTTGGAAGTGAAATTTGGAATTGGAATTTGAAACATAAATTTACAAGGATACTTAGAAAGAAGAATTTTATTCAAAATGAGAAAATTAAATCTGGAATCATAATTTCAGGATACAATTGTAGTGCGACAAGTGGAAGAGAATTATAGTATCAGAAACTGGAATAGGAAAGCAGATGGGGAATTGGGAACTGGAGTGCAAGTGAATTTGAGAATTGCATTTGGTAATTGGAGGTTGGAACTCGAATTTGGAATGGGAATTTTGCAGTGTATTTTTGAAGCAGAATTGGGAATTTGACTTTAGAAGTGGAATTTGGAAGTGGAGTTTGGAATTGGAATTTACCATTGGAATTTGGAACTGGAATTTGGAAGTGAAATTTGGAATTGGAATTTGAAACATAAATTTACAAGGATACTTAGAAAGAAGAATTTTATTCAAAATGAGAAAATTAAATCTGGAATCATAATTTCAGGATACAATTGTAGTGCGACAAGTGGAAGAGAATTATAGTATCAGAAACTGGAATAGGAAAGCAGATGGGGAATTAGGAACTGGAGTGCAAGTGAATTTGAGAATTGCATTTGGTAATTGGAGGTTGGAACTCGAATTTGGAATGGGAATTTTGCAGTGTATTTTTGAAGCAGATTTGGGAATTTGACTTTAGAAGTGTAATTTGTAAGTGGAGTTTGGAATTGGAATTTATCATTGGAATTTGAACTGGAATTTGGAAATGAAATTTGGAATTGGAATTTGAAACATAAATTTACAAGGGTACTTAGAAAGAAGAATTTTATTCAAAATGAGAAAATTAAATCTGCAATCATAATTTCAGGATACAATTGAAGTGCTACATGTGGAAGAGAATTATAATATCAGAAACTGGAATAGGAAAGCAGATGGGGAATTGGGAACTGGAGTGTAAGTGAATTTGAGAATTGCATGTGGTAATTGGAGGTTGGAGCTTGAATTTGGAATGGGAATTTGGCAGTGTATTTTTGAAGCAGAATTGGGAATTTGACTTTAGAAGTGGAATTTGGAAGTGGAGTTTGGAATTGAAATTTGAAACATATATTTATAAGGGTCCTTAGAAAGAAGAATTTTATTCAAAATGAGAAAATTAAATCTGGAAACATAATTTCAGGATACAATTGAAGTGCGACATGTGGGAGAGAATTAGAGTATCAGAATTTGGAAAAGGGAATCAGACGGGGAATTAGGATGGGGATGGTGGAAGTGGAATTTAGAATTTCATTTGTTAATTGCCTGTTGCAACTGGAATTTGGAAGTGGAATTTCAAATTGGAATTTCGAACCTGGAATTTGGAAATGAAATGTAGAATTGGAATTCAGAACTGAAATTTGGGAGTGGAATTTGGAACTTCAATTTGGAACTGGAATTAAGAAGTGGAATTTGAAATTCGAATTTTGAAGTGGAATTTGGAATTGGAATTGGGAAGTGGATTTTGGAAGTGTAATTTGGAATTGGAATGTAGAATTGTAATTTGGAAATTGAATTTGGAAGTGTTATTTCAAACACAAATTTAAAAGGGTACTTAGAAAGCAGACTTTTATCGATAAGTTGTAATTTGAATGTGGAATCATAATTTCAGGATGCAATGGAAGTGTGACATGCGGAAGAGAATTACAGCATCAGAAACTGGAAAAGGATATCAGAAGGGGAATTAGGATCGGGACTGTGAAAGTGGATTTTAGAATTACATTTGGTAATTGCCTGTTGGAACTGGAATATGGAAGTGAAATTAAAAATTGGAATTTAGATCTGGAATTTGGAAGTGGAGTTTGGAAGTTGAATTTCAAACTCGAATTTAGAAGTGGAATTTGGAATTGGAATTTAGTATTTGAATTTGGAAGTAGAATTTGGAAGTCGAATGTATAATTGGAATTTGGAACTGGAAATTGGAAATTGAATTTGGAATTGGAATTTGAAAGACAAATTTTAAAGGGTACTTAGAAAGCAGACTTTATTAATAAGTTGTAATTTGAATGTGGAATCATATTTTCAGTATACAATTGAAATGCGACATGTGGAAGAAATTATAGTATCAGAAAGTGGAATAGGAAAGCAGATGGGGAATTGGGAACTGGAGTGTAAGTGAATTTCAGAATTGCATTTGGTAATTGGAGGTTGGAACTCGAATTTGGAAGGGGAATTTGGAAGTGTATTTTTGAAGCAGAATTGGGAATTTGACTTTAGAAGTGCAATTTGGAAGTGGAGTTTGGAATTGGAATTTACCATTGGAATTTGGAACTGGAATTTGGAAGTGAAATTTGGAATTGGAATTTGAAACATAAATTTACAAGGGTCCTTAGAAACAAGAATTTTATTCAAAATGAGAAAATTAAATCTGCAATCATAATTTCAGGATACAATTGAAGTGCGACATGTGGGAGAGAATTAGAGTATCAGAATTTGGAAAAGGGAATCAGACGGGGAATTAGGATGGGGACGGTGGAAGTGGAATTTAGAATTTCATTTGTTAATTGGCGATTGGAACTGGAATTTGGAAGTGAAATTTAGAATTGTAATTTAGAAATGGAATATGGAAGTGGAATTTGGAAGTGGAATTTAGAATTGTAGTTTGTGTCCTTAATTTGCAAGTGGAATTAAGAATGGGAATTTAAACTGGAATTTTCAGGTGGAATTTGGAATTAGAATTTGAAACACAAATTTACAAGGGTACTAAGAAAGCAGAATTTGATTAAAAAGGGGCAATGTGAATCTGGAATCAAACTTTCAGGATGCACTTGAAGTGCGACATGTGGAAGAGAATTAGAGTATCAGAATTTGGAAAAGGGTATCAGAAGGGGAATTAGGATGGGGACGGTGGAAGTGGAATTTAGAATTTCATTTGTTAATTGGCGATTGGAACTGGAATTTGGAAGTGAAATTTAGAATTGGAATTTAGAAATGGAATTTGGAAGTGGAATTTAGAAGTGGAATGTAGAATTGGAATTTGGAAGTTGAATTTGGAAGTGTTATTGGAAAGACAAATTTAAAAGGGTACTTAGAAAGCAGACTTTTATCGATAAGTTGTAATTTGAATGTGGAATCAAAATTTCAGGATGCAATGTGAGTGTGACATGCGGAAGAGAATTATAGTATCAGAAATTGGAAAAGGAAATCAGAAGGTGAATTAGGATCGGGACTGTGGAAGTGTATTTTAGAATTGCATTTGGTAATTGCCTGTTGGAACTGGAATTTGGAAGTGAAATTTAAAATTGAAATTTAGAACTGGAATTTTGACCTGGAATTTGGAAGTGGAGTTTGGAAGTGGAATTTCAAACTCGAATTTAGAAGTGGAATTTGGAATTGGAATTTAGTATTTGAATTTGGCAGTAGAATTTGGAAGTCGAATGTAGAATTGGAATTTGGAACTGGAATTTGGAAGTGGAATGTAGAAGTGCAATTTGGAACTGGAATTTGGAAATTGAATTTTCAATTGGAATTTGCAACACAAATATTAAAGGGTACTTAGAAAGCAGACTTTATTAATAAGGTGTAATTTGAATGTGGAATCATAATTTCAGTATGCAATTCAAATGCGACATGTGGAAGAGAATTATAGTATCAGAAACTGGAATAGGAAAGCAGATGGGGAATTGGGAACGGGAGTGTAAGTGAATTTGAGAATTGCATTTGGTAATTGGAGGTTGGAAGTCGAATTAGGAATGGGAATTTGGCAGTGTATTTTTGAAGCAGAATTGGGAATTTGACTTTAAAAGTGGAATTTGGAAGTGGAGTTTGGAATTGGAATATACCATTGGAATTTGGAACTGGAATTTGGAAGTGAAATTTGGAATTGGAATTTGAAACATAAATTTACAAGGATACTTAGAAAGAAGAATTTTATTCAAAATGAGAAAATTAAATCTGGAATCATAATTTCAGGATACAATTGTAGTGCGACAAGTGGAAGAGAATTATAGTATCAGAAACTGGAATAGGAAAGCAGATGGGGAATTGGGAACTGGAGTGCAAGTGAATTTGAGAATTGCATTTGGTAATTGGAGGTTGGAACTCGAATTTGGAATGGGAATTTTGCAGTGTATTTTTGAAGCAGAATTGGGAATTTGACTTTAGAAGTGGAATTTGGAAGTGGAGTTTGGAATTGGAATTTATCATTAGAATTTGGAACTGGAATTTGGAAATGAAATTTGGAATTGGAATTTGAAACATAAATTTACAAGGGTACTTAGAAAGAAGAATTTTATTCAAAATGAGAAAATTAAATCTGGAATCATAATTTCAGGATACAATTGAAGCGCGACATGTGAAAGAGAATTATAGTATCAGAAACTGGAATAGGAAAGCAGATGGGGAATTGGGAACTGAAGTGTAAGTGAATTTCAGAATTGCATTTGGTAATTGGAGGTTGGAACTCGAATTTGGAATGGGAATTTTGCAGTGTATTTTTGAAGCAGAATTGGGAATTTGACTTTAGAAGTGGAATTTGGAAGTGGAGTTTGGAATTGGAATTTACCATTGGAATTTGGAACTGGAATTTGGAAGTGAAATTTGGAATTGGAATTTGAAACATAAATTTACAAGGATACTTAGAAAGAAGAATTTTATTCAAAATGAGAAAATTAAATCTGGAATCATAATTTCAGGATACAATTGTAGTGCGACAAGTGGAAGAGAATTATAGTATCAGAAACTGGAATAGGAAAGCAGATGGGGAATTAGGAACTGGAGTGCAAGTGAATTTGAGAATTGCATTTGGTAATTGGAGGTTGGAACTCGAATTTGGAATGGGAATTTTGCAGTGTATTTTTGAAGCAGATTTGGGAATTTGACTTTAGAAGTGTAATTTGTAAGTGGAGTTTGGAATTGGAATTTATCATTGGAATTTGAACTGGAATTTGGAAATGAAATTTGGATTTGGAATTTGAAACATACATTTACAAGGGTACTTAGAAAGAAGAATTTTATTCAAAATGAGAAAATTAAATCTGCAATCATAATTTCAGGATACAATTGAAGTGCTACATGTGGAAGAGAATTATAATATCAGAAACTGGAATAGGAAAGCAGATGGGGAATTGGGAACTGGAGTGTAAGTGAATTTGAGAATTGCATGTGGTAATTGGAGGTTGGAGCTTGAATTTGGAATGGGAATTTGGCAGTGTATTTTTGAAGCAGAATTGGGAATTTGACTTTAGAAGTGGAATTTGGAAGTGGAGTTTGGAATTGAAATTTGAAACATATATTTATAAGGGTCCTTAGAAAGAAGAATTTTATTCAAAATGAGAAAATTAAATCTGGAAACATAATTTCAGGATACAATTGAAGTGCGACATGTGGGAGAGAATTAGAGTATCAGAATTTGGAAAAGGGAATCAGACGGGGAATTAGGATGGGGATGGTGGAAGTGGAATTTAGAATTTCATTTGTTAATTGCCTGTTGCAACTGGAATTTGGAAGTGGAATTTCAAATTGGAATTTCGAACCTGGAATTTGGAAATGAAATGTAGAATTGGAATTCAGAACTGAAATTTGGGAGTGGAATTTGGAACTTCAATTTGGAACTGGAATTAAGAAGTGGAATTTGAAATTCGAATTTTGAAGTGGAATTTGGAATTGGAATTGGGAAGTGGATTTTGGAAGTGTAATTTGGAATTGGAATGTAGAATTGTAATTTGGAAATTGAATTTGGAAGTGTTATTTCAAACACAAATTTAAAAGGGTACTTAGAAAGCAGACTTTTATCGATAAGTTGTAATTTGAATGTGGAATCATAATTTCAGGATGCAATGGAAGTGTGACATGCGGAAGAGAATTACAGCATCAGAAACTGGAAAAGGATATCAGAAGGGGAATTAGGATCGGGACTGTGAAAGTGGATTTTAGAATTACATTTGGTAATTGCCTGTTGGAACTGGAATATGGAAGTGAAATTAAAAATTGGAATTTAGATCTGGAATTTGGAAGTGGAGTTTGGAAGTTGAATTTCAAACTCGAATTTAGAAGTGGAATTTGGAATTGGAATTTAGTATTTGAATTTGGAAGTAGAATTTGGAAGTCGAATGTATAATTGGAATTTGGAACTGGAAATTGGAAATTGAATTTGGAATTGGAATTTGAAAGACAAATTTTAAAGGGTACTTAGAAAGCAGACTTTATTAATAAGTTGTAATTTGAATGTGGAATCATATTTTCAGTATACAATTGAAATGCGACATGTGGAAGAAATTATAGTATCAGAAAGTGGAATAGGAAAGCAGATGGGGAATTGGGAACTGGAGTGTAAGTGAATTTCAGAATTGCATTTGGTAATTGGAGGTTGGAACTCGAATTTGGAAGGGGAATTTGGAAGTGTATTTTTGAAGCAGAATTGGGAATTTGACTTTAGAAGTGCAATTTGGAAGTGGAGTTTGGAATTGGAATTTACCATTGGAATTTGGAACTGGAATTTGGAAGTGAAATTTGGAATTGGAATTTGAAACATAAATTTACAAGGGTCCTTAGAAACAAGAATTTTATTCAAAATGAGAAAATTAAATCTGCAATCATAATTTCAGGATACAATTGAAGTGCGACATGTGGGAGAGAATTAGAGTATCAGAATTTGGAAAAGGGAATCAGACGGGGAATTAGGATGGGGACGGTGGAAGTGGAATTTAGAATTTCATTTGTTAATTGGCGATTGGAACTGGAATTTGGAAGTGAAATTTAGAATTGTAATTTAGAAATGGAATATGGAAGTGGAATTTGGAAGTGGAATTTAGAATTGTAGTTTGTGTCCTTAATTTGCAAGTGGAATTAAGAATGGGAATTTAAACTGGAATTTTCAGGTGGAATTTGGAATTAGAATTTGAAACACAAATTTACAAGGGTACTAAGAAAGCAGAATTTGATTAAAAAGGGGCAATGTGAATCTGGAATCAAACTTTCAGGATGCACTTGAAGTGCGACATGTGGAAGAGAATTAGAGTATCAGAATTTGGAAAAGGGTATCAGAAGGGGAATTAGGATGGGGACGGTGGAAGTGGAATTTAGAATTTCATTTGTTAATTGGCGATTGGAACTGGAATTTGGAAGTGAAATTTAGAATTGGAATTTAGAAATGGAATTTGGAAGTGGAATTTAGAAGTGGAATGTAGAATTGGAATTTGGAAGTTGAATTTGGAAGTGTTATTGGAAAGACAAATTTAAAAGGGTACTTAGAAAGCAGACTTTTATCGATAAGTTGTAATTTGAATGTGGAATCAAAATTTCAGGATGCAATGTGAGTGTGACATGCGGAAGAGAATTATAGTATCAGAAATTGGAAAAGGAAATCAGAAGGTGAATTAGGATCGGGACTGTGGAAGTGTATTTTAGAATTGCATTTGGTAATTGCCTGTTGGAACTGGAATTTGGAAGTGAAATTTAAAATTGAAATTTAGAACTGGAATTTTGACCTGGAATTTGGAAGTGGAGTTTGGAAGTGGAATTTCAAACTCGAATTTAGAAGTGGAATTTGGAATTGGAATTTAGTATTTGAATTTGGCAGTAGAATTTGGAAGTCGAATGTAGAATTGGAATTTGGAACTGGAATTTGGAAGTGGAATGTAGAAGTGCAATTTGGAACTGGAATTTGGAAATTGAATTTTCAATTGGAATTTGCAACACAAATATTAAAGGGTACTTAGAAAGCAGACTTTATTAATAAGGTGTAATTTGAATGTGGAATCATAATTTCAGTATGCAATTCAAATGCGACATGTGGAAGAGAATTATAGTATCAGAAACTGGAATAGGAAAGCAGATGGGGAATTGGGAACGGGAGTGTAAGTGAATTTGAGAATTGCATTTGGTAATTGGAGGTTGGAAGTCGAATTAGGAATGGGAATTTGGCAGTGTATTTTTGAAGCAGAATTGGGAATTTGACTTTAAAAGTGGAATTTGGAAGTGGAGTTTGGAATTGGAATATACCATTGGAATTTGGAACTGGAATTTGGAAGTGAAATTTGGAATTGGAATTTGAAACATAAATTTACAAGGATACTTAGAAAGAAGAATTTTATTCAAAATGAGAAAATTAAATCTGGAATCATAATTTCAGGATACAATTGTAGTGCGACAAGTGGAAGAGAATTATAGTATCAGAAACTGGAATAGGAAAGCAGATGGGGAATTGGGAACTGGAGTGCAAGTGAATTTGAGAATTGCATTTGGTAATTGGAGGTTGGAACTCGAATTTGGAATGGGAATTTTGCAGTGTATTTTTGAAGCAGAATTGGGAATTTGACTTTAGAAGTGGAATTTGGAAGTGGAGTTTGGAATTGGAATTTATCATTAGAATTTGGAACTGGAATTTGGAAATGAAATTTGGAATTGGAATTTGAAACATAAATTTACAAGGGTACTTAGAAAGAAGAATTTTATTCAAAATGAGAAAATTAAATCTGGAATCATAATTTCAGGATACAATTGAAGCGCGACATGTGAAAGAGAATTATAGTATCAGAAACTGGAATAGGAAAGCAGATGGGGAATTGGGAACTGGAGTGCAAGTGAATTTGAGAATTGCATTTGGTAATTGGAGGTTGGAACTCGAATTTGGAATGGGAATTTTGCAGTGTATTTTTGAAGCAGAATTGGGAATTTGACTTTAGAAGTGGAATTTGGAAGTGGAGTTTGGAATTGGAATTTACCATTGGAATTTGGAACTGGAATTTGGAAGTGAAATTTGGAATTGGAATTTGAAACATAAATTTACAAGGATACTTAGAAAGAAGAATTTTATTCAAAATGAGAAAATTAAATCTGGAATCATAATTTCAGGATACAATTGTAGTGCGACAAGTGGAAGAGAATTATAGTATCAGAAACTGGAATAGGAAAGCAGATGGGGAATTAGGAACTGGAGTGCAAGTGAATTTGAGAATTGCATTTGGTAATTGGAGGTTGGAACTCGAATTTGGAATGGGAATTTTGCAGTGTATTTTTGAAGCAGATTTGGGAATTTGACTTTAGAAGTGTAATTTGTAAGTGGAGTTTGGAATTGGAATTTATCATTGGAATTTGAACTGGAATTTGGAAATGAAATTTGGAATTGGAATTTGAAACATAAATTTACAAGGGTACTTAGAAAGAAGAATTTTATTCAAAATGAGAAAATTAAATCTGCAATCATAATTTCAGGATACAATTGAAGTGCTACATGTGGAAGAGAATTATAATATCAGAAACTGGAATAGGAAAGCAGATGGGGAATTGGGAACTGGAGTGTAAGTGAATTTGAGAATTGCATGTGGTAATTGGAGGTTGGAGCTTGAATTTGGAATGGGAATTTGGCAGTGTATTTTTGAAGCAGAATTGGGAATTTGACTTTAGAAGTGGAATTTGGAAGTGGAGTTTGGAATTGAAATTTGAAACATATATTTATAAGGGTCCTTAGAAAGAAGAATTTTATTCAAAATGAGAAAATTAAATCTGGAAACATAATTTCAGGATACAATTGAAGTGCGACATGTGGGAGAGAATTAGAGTATCAGAATTTGGAAAAGGGAATCAGACGGGGAATTAGGATGGGGATGGTGGAAGTGGAATTTAGAATTTCATTTGTTAATTGCCTGTTGCAACTGGAATTTGGAAGTGGAATTTCAAATTGGAATTTCGAACCTGGAATTTGGAAATGAAATGTAGAATTGGAATTCAGAACTGAAATTTGGGAGTGGAATTTGGAACTTCAATTTGGAACTGGAATTAAGAAGTGGAATTTGAAATTCGAATTTTGAAGTGGAATTTGGAATTGGAATTGGGAAGTGGATTTTGGAAGTGTAATTTGGAATTGGAATGTAGAATTGTAATTTGGAAATTGAATTTGGAAGTGTTATTTCAAACACAAATTTAAAAGGGTACTTAGAAAGCAGACTTTTATCGATAAGTTGTAATTTGAATGTGGAATCATAATTTCAGGATGCAATGGAAGTGTGACATGCGGAAGAGAATTACAGCATCAGAAACTGGAAAAGGATATCAGAAGGGGAATTAGGATCGGGACTGTGAAAGTGGATTTTAGAATTACATTTGGTAATTGCCTGTTGGAACTGGAATATGGAAGTGAAATTAAAAATTGGAATTTAGATCTGGAATTTGGAAGTGGAGTTTGGAAGTTGAATTTCAAACTCGAATTTAGAAGTGGAATTTGGAATTGGAATTTAGTATTTGAATTTGGAAGTAGAATTTGGACGTCGAATGTATAATTGGAATTTGGAACTGGAAATTGGAAATTGAATTTGGAATTGGAATTTGAAAGACAAATTTTAAAGGGTACTTAGAAAGCAGACTTTATTAATAAGTTGTAATTTGAATGTGGAATCATATTTTCAGTATACAATTGAAATGCGACATGTGGAAGAAATTATAGTATCAGAAAGTGGAATAGGAAAGCAGATGGGGAATTGGGAACTGGAGTGTAAGTGAATTTCAGAATTGCATTTGGTAATTGGAGGTTGGAACTCGAATTTGGAAGGGGAATTTGGAAGTGTATTTTTGAAGCAGAATTGGGAATTTGACTTTAGAAGTGCAATTTGGAAGTGGAGTTTGGAATTGGAATTTACCATTGGAATTTGGAACTGGAATTTGGAAGTGAAATTTGGAATTGGAATTTGAAACATAAATTTACAAGGGTCCTTAGAAACAAGAATTTTATTCAAAATGAGAAAATTAAATCTGCAATCATAATTTCAGGATACAATTGAAGTGCGACATGTGGGAGAGAATTAGAGTATCAGAATTTGGAAAAGGGAATCAGACGGGGAATTAGGATGGGGACGGTGGAAGTGGAATTTAGAATTTCATTTGTTAATTGGCGATTGGAACTGGAATTTGGAAGTGAAATTTAGAATTGTAATTTAGAAATGGAATATGGAAGTGGAATTTGGAAGTGGAATTTAGAATTGTAGTTTGTGTCCTTAATTTGCAAGTGGAATTAAGAATGGGAATTTAAACTGGAATTTTCAGGTGGAATTTGGAATTAGAATTTGAAACACAAATTTACAAGGGTACTAAGAAAGCAGAATTTGATTAAAAAGGGGCAATGTGAATCTGGAATCAAACTTTCAGGATGCACTTGAAGTGCGACATGTGGAAGAGAATTAGAGTATCAGAATTTGGAAAAGGGTATCAGAAGGGGAATTAGGATGGGGACGGTGGAAGTGGAATTTAGAATTTCATTTGTTAATTGGCGATTGGAACTGGAATTTGGAAGTGAAATTTAGAATTGGAATTTAGAAATGGAATTTGGAAGTGGAATTTAGAAGTGGAATGTAGAATTGGAATTTGGAAGTTGAATTTGGAAGTGTTATTGGAAAGACAAATTTAAAAGGGTACTTAGAAAGCAGACTTTTATCGATAAGTTGTAATTTGAATGTGGAATCAAAATTTCAGGATGCAATGTGAGTGTGACATGCGGAAGAGAATTATAGTATCAGAAATTGGAAAAGGAAATCAGAAGGTGAATTAGGATCGGGACTGTGGAAGTGTATTTTAGAATTGCATTTGGTAATTGCCTGTTGGAACTGGAATTTGGAAGTGAAATTTAAAATTGAAATTTAGAACTGGAATTTTGACCTGGAATTTGGAAGTGGAGTTTGGAAGTGGAATTTCAAACTCGAATTTAGAAGTGGAATTTGGAATTGGAATTTAGTATTTGAATTTGGCAGTAGAATTTGGAAGTCGAATGTAGAATTGGAATTTGGAACTGGAATTTGGAAGTGGAATGTAGAAGTGCAATTTGGAACTGGAATTTGGAAATTGAATTTTCAATTGGAATTTGCAACACAAATATTAAAGGGTACTTAGAAAGCAGACTTTATTAATAAGGTGTAATTTGAATGTGGAATCATAATTTCAGTATGCAATTCAAATGCGACATGTGGAAGAGAATTATAGTATCAGAAACTGGAATAGGAAAGCAGATGGGGAATTGGGAACGGGAGTGTAAGTGAATTTGAGAATTGCATTTGGTAATTGGAGGGTGGAAGTCGAATTAGGAATGGGAATTTGGCAGTGTATTTTTGAAGCAGAATTGGGAATTTGACTTTAAAAGTGGAATTTGGAAGTGGAGTTTGGAATTGGAATATACCATTGGAATTTGGAACTGGAATTTGGAAGTGAAATTTGGAATTGGAATTTGAAACATAAATTTACAAGGATACTTAGAAAGAAGAATTTTATTCAAAATGAGAAAATTAAATCTGGAATCATAATTTCAGGATACAATTGTAGTGCGACAAGTGGAAGAGAATTATAGTATCAGAAACTGGAATAGGAAAGCAGATGGGGAATTGGGAACTGGAGTGCAAGTGAATTTGAGAATTGCATTTGGTAATTGGAGGTTGGAACTCGAATTTAGAATGGGAATTTTGCAGTGTATTTTTGAAGCAGAATTGGGAATTTGACTTTAGAAGTGGAATTTGGAAGTGGAGTTTGGAATTGGAATTTATCATTAGAATTTGGAACTGGAATTTGGAAATGAAATTTGGAATTGGAATTTGAAACATAAATTTACAAGGGTACTTAGAAAGAAGAATTTTATTCAAAATGAGAAAATTAAATCTGGAATCATAATTTCAGGATACAATTGAAGCGCGACATGTGAAAGAGAATTATAGTATCAGAAACTGGAATAGGAAAGCAGATGGGGAATTGGGAACTGAAGTGTAAGTGAATTTCAGAATTGCATTTGGTAATTGGAGGTTGGAACTCGAATTTGGAATGGGAATTTTGCAGTGTATTTTTGAAGCAGAATTGGGAATTTGACTTTAGAAGTGGAATTTGGAAGTGGAGTTTGGAATTGGAATTTACCATTGGAATTTGGAACTGGAATTTGGAAGTGAAATTTGGAATTGGAATTTGAAACATAAATTTACAAGGGTCCTTAGAAACAAGAATTTTATTCAAAATGAGAAAATTAAATCTGCAATCATAATTTCAGGATACAATTGAAGTGCGACATGTGGGAGAGAATTAGAGTATCAGAATTTGGAAAAGGGTATCAGACGGGGAATTAGGATGGGGACGGTGGAAGTGGAATTTAGAATTTCATTTGTTAATTGGCGATTGGAACTGGAATTTGGAAGTGAAATTTAGAATTGTAATTTAGAAATGGAATATGGAAGTGGAATTTGGAAGTGGAATTTAGAATTGTAGTTTGTGTCCTTAATTTGCAAGTGGAATTAAGAATGGGAATTTAAACTGGAATTTTCAGGTGGAATTTGGAATTAGAATTTGAAACACAAATTTACAAGGGTACTAAGAAAGCAGAATTTGATTAAAAAGGGGCAATGTGAATCTGGAATCAAACTTTCAGGATGCACTTGAAGTGCGACATGTGGAAGAGAATTAGAGTATCAGAATTTGGAAAAGGGTATCAGAAGGGGAATTAGGATGGGGACGGTGGAAGTGGAATTTAGAATTTCATTTGTTAATTGGCGATTGGAACTGGAATTTGGAAGTGAAATTTAGAATTGGAATTTAGAAATGGAATTTGGAAGTGGAATTTAGAAGTGGAATGTAGAATTGGAATTTGGAAGTTGAATTTGGAAGTGTTATTGGAAAGACAAATTTAAAAGGGTACTTAGAAAGCAGACTTTTATCGATAAGTTGTAATTTGAATGTGGAATCAAAATTTCAGGATGCAATGTGAGTGTGACATGCGGAAGAGAATTATAGTATCAGAAATTGGAAAAGGAAATCAGAAGGTGAATTAGGATCGGGACTGTGGAAGTGTATTTTAGAATTGCATTTGGTAATTGCCTGTTGGAACTGGAATTTGGAAGTGAAATTTAAAATTGAAATTTAGAACTGGAATTTTGACCTGGAATTTGGAAGTGGAGTTTGGAAGTGGAATTTCAAACTCGAATTTAGAAGTGGAATTTGGAATTGGAATTTAGTATTTGAATTTGGCAGTAGAATTTGGAAGTCGAATGTAGAATTGGAATTTGGAACTGGAATTTGGAAGTGGAATGTAGAAGTGCAATTTGGAACTGGAATTTGGAAATTGAATTTTCAATTGGAATTTGCAACACAAATATTAAAGGGTACTTAGAAAGCAGACTTTATTAATAAGGTGTAATTTGAATGTGGAATCATAATTTCAGTATGCAATTCAAATGCGACATGTGGAAGAGAATTATAGTATCAGAAACTGGAATAGGAAAGCAGATGGGGAATTGGGAACGGGAGTGTAAGTGAATTTGAGAATTGCATTTGGTAATTGGAGGGTGGAAGTCGAATTAGGAATGGGAATTTGGCAGTGTATTTTTGAAGCAGAATTGGGAATTTGACTTTAGAAGTGGAATTTGGAAGTGGAGTTTGGAATTGGAATATACCATTGGAATTTGGAACTGGAATTTGGAAGTGAAATTTGGAATTGGAATTTGAAACATAAATTTACAAGGATACTTAGAAAGAAGAATTTTACTCAAAATGAGAAAATTAAATCTGGAATCATAATTTCAGGATACAATTGTAGTGCGACAAGTGGAAGAGAATTACAGTATCAGAAACTGGAATAGGAAAGCAGATGGGGAATTGGGAACTGGAGTGCAAGTGAATTTGAGAATTGCATTTGGTAATTGGAGGTTGGAACTCGAATTTAGAATGGGAATTTTGCAGTGTATTTTTGAAGCAGAATTGGGAATTTGACTTTAGAAGTGGAATTTGGAAGTGAAGTTTGGAATTGGAATTTATCATTAGAATTTGGAACTGGAATTTGGAAATGAAATTTGGAATTGGAATTTGAAACATAAATTTACAAGGGTACTTAGAAAGAAGAATTTTATTCAAAATGAGAAAATTAAATCTGGAATCATAATTTCAGGATACAATTGAAGCGCGACATGTGAAAGAGAATTATAGAATCAGAAACTGGAATAGGAAAGCAGATGGGGAATTGGGAACTGAAGTGTAAGTGAATTTCAGAATTGCATTTGGTAATTGGAGGTTGGAACTCGAATTTGGAATGGGAATTTTGCAGTGTATTTTTGAAGCAGAATTGGGAATTTGACTTTAGAAGTGGAATTTGGAAGTGGAGTTTGGAATTGGAATTTACCATTGGAATTTGGAACTGGAATTTGGAAGTGAAATTTGGAATTGGAATTTGAAACATAAATTTACAAGGATACTTAGAAAGAAGAATTTTATTCAAAATGAGAAAATTAAATCTGGAATCATAATTTCAGGATACAATTGTAGTGCGACAAGTGGAAGAGAATTATAGTATCAGAAACTGGAATAGGAAAGCAGATGGGGAATTAGGAACTGGAGTGCAAGTGAATTTGAGAATTGCATTTGGTAATTGGAGGTTGGAACTCGAATTTGGAATGGGAATTTTGCAGTGTATTTTTGAAGCAGATTTGGGAATTTGACTTTAGAAGTGTAATTTGTAAGTGGAGTTTGGAATTGGAATTTATCATTGGAATTTGAACTGGAATTTGGAAATGAAATTTGGAATTGGAATTTGAAACATAAATTTACAAGGGTACTTAGAAAGAAGAATTTTATTCAAAATGAGAAAATTAAATCTGCAATCATAATTTCAGGATACAATTGAAGTGCTACATGTGGAAGAGAATTATAATATCAGAAACTGGAATAGGAAAGCAGATGGGGAATTGGGAACTGGAGTGTAAGTGAATTTGAGAATTGCATGTGGTAATTGGAGGTTGGAGCTTGAATTTGGAATGGGAATTTGGCAGTGTATTTTTGAAGCAGAATTGGGAATTTGACTTTAGAAGTGGAATTTGGAAGTGGAGTTTGGAATTGAAATTTGAAACATATATTTATAAGGGTCCTTAGAAAGAAGAATTTTATTCAAAATGAGAAAATTAAATCTGCAATCATAATTTCAGGATACAATTGAAGTGCGACATGTGGGAGAGAATTAGAGTATCAGAATTTGGAAAAGGGAATCAGACGGGGAATTAGGATGGGGATGGTGGAAGTGGAATTTAGAATTTCATTTGTTAATTGCCTGTTGCAACTGGAATTTGGAAGTGGAATTTCAAATTGGAATTTCGAACCTGGAATTTGGAAATGAAATGTAGAATTGGAATTCAGAACTGAAATTTGGGAGTGGAATTTGGAACTTCAATTTGGAACTGGAATTAAGAAGTGGAATTTGAAATTCGAATTTTGAAGTGGAATTTGGAATTGGAATTGGGAAGTGGATTTTGGAAGTGTAATTTGGAATTGGAATGTAGAATTGTAATTTGGAAATTGAATTTGGAAGTGTTATTTCAAACACAAATTTAAAAGGGTACTTAGAAAGCAGACTTTTATCGATAAGTTGTAATTTGAATGTGGAATCATAATTTCAGGATGCAATGGAAGTGTGACATGCGGAAGAGAATTACAGCATCAGAAACTGGAAAAGGATATCAGAAGGGGAATTAGGATCGGGACTGTGAAAGTGGATTTTAGAATTACATTTGGTAATTGCCTGTTGGAACTGGAATATGGAAGTGAAATTAAAAATTGGAATTTAGATCTGGAATTTGGAAGTGGAGTTTGGAAGTTGAATTTCAAACTCGAATTTAGAAGTGGAATTTGGAATTGGAATTTAGTATTTGAATTTGGAAGTAGAATTTGGACGTCGAATGTATAATTGGAATTTGGAACTGGAAATTGGAAATTGAATTTGGAATTGGAATTTGAAAGACAAATTTTAAAGGGTACTTAGAAAGCAGACTTTATTAATAAGTTGTAATTTGAATGTGGAATCATATTTTCAGTATACAATTGAAATGCGACATGTGGAAGAAATTATAGTATCAGAAAGTGGAATAGGAAAGCAGATGGGGAATTGGGAACTGGAGTGTAAGTGAATTTCAGAATTGCATTTGGTAATTGGAGGTTGGAACTCGAATTTGGAAGGGGAATTTGGAAGTGTATTTTTGAAGCAGAATTGGGAATTTGACTTTAGAAGTGGAATTTGGAAGTGGAGTTTGGAATTGGAATTTACCATTGGAATTTGGAACTGGAATTTGGAAGTGAAATTTGGAATTGGAATTTGAAACATAAATTTACAAGGGTCCTTAGAAACAAGAATTTTATTCAAAATGAGAAAATTAAATCTGCAATCATAATTTCAGGATACAATTGAAGTGCGACATGTGGGAGAGAATTAGAGTATCAGAATTTGGAAAAGGGAATCAGACGGGGAATTAGGATGGGGACGGTGGAAGTGGAATTTAGAATTTCATTTGTTAATTGGCGATTGGAACTGGAATTTGGAAGTGAAATTTAGAATTGTAATTTAGAAATGGAATATGGAAGTGGAATTTGGAAGTGGAATTTAGAATTGTAGTTTGTGTCCTTAATTTGCAAGTGGAATTAAGAATGGGAATTTAAACTGGAATTTTCAGGTGGAATTTGGAATTAGAATTTGAAACACAAATTTACAAGGGTACTAAGAAAGCAGAATTTGATTAAAAAGGGGCAATGTGAATCTGGAATCAAACTTTCAGGATGCACTTGAAGTGCGACATGTGGAAGAGAATTAGAGTATCAGAATTTGGAAAAGGGTATCAGAAGGGGAATTAGGATGGGGACGGTGGAAGTGGAATTTAGAATTTCATTTGTTAATTGGCGATTGGAACTGGAATTTGGAAGTGAAATTTATAATTGGAATTTAGAAATGGAATTTGGAAGTGGAATTTAGAAGTGGAATGTAGAATTGGAATTTGGAAGTTGAATTTGGAAGTGTTATTGGAAAGACAAATTTAAAAGGGTACTTAGAAAGCAGACTTTTATCGATAAGTTGTAATTTGAATGTGGAATCAAAATTTCAGGATGCAATGTGAGTGTGACATGCGGAAGAGAATTATAGTATCAGAAATTGGAAAAGGAAATCAGAAGGTGAATTAGGATCGGGACTGTGGAAGTGTATTTTAGAATTGCATTTGGTAATTGCCTGTTGGAACTGGAATTTGGAAGTGAAATTTAAAATTGAAATTTAGAACTGGAATTTTGACCTGGAATTTGGAAGTGGAGTTTGGAAGTGGAATTTCAAACTCGAATTTAGAAGTGGAATTTGGAATTGGAATTTAGTATTTGAATTTGGCAGTAGAATTTGGAAGTCGAATGTAGAATTGGAATTTGGAACTGGAATTTGGAAGTGGAATGTAGAAGTGCAATTTGGAACTGGAATTTGGAAATTGAATTTTCAATTGGAATTTGCAACACAAATATTAAAGGGTACTTAGAAAGCAGACTTTATTAATAAGGTGTAATTTGAATGTGGAATCATAATTTCAGTATGCAATTCAAATGCGACATGTGGAAGAGAATTATAGTATCAGAAACTGGAATAGGAAAGCAGATGGGGAATTGGGAACGGGAGTGTAAGTGAATTTGAGAATTGCATTTGGTAATTGGAGGTTGGAAGTCGAATTAGGAATGGGAATTTGGCAGTGTATTTTTGAAGCAGAATTGGGAATTTGACTTTAAAAGTGGAATTTGGAAGTGGAGTTTGGAATTGGAATATACCATTGGAATTTGGAACTGGAATTTGGAAGTGAAATTTGGAATTGGAATTTGAAACATAAATTTACAAGGATACTTAGAAAGAAGAATTTTATTCAAAATGAGAAAATTAAATCTGGAATCATAATTTTAGGATACAATTGTAGTGCGACAAGTGGAAGAGAATTATAGTATCAGAAACTGGAATAGGAAAGCAGATGGGGAATTGGGAACTGGAGTGCAAGTGAATTTGAGAATTGCATTTGGTAATTGGAGGTTGGAACTCGAATTTAGAATGGGAATTTTGCAGTGTATTTTTGAAGCAGAATTGGGAATTTGACTTTAGAAGTGGAATTTGGAAGTGGAGTTTGGAATTGGAATTTATCATTAGAATTTGGAACTGGAATTTGGAAATGAAATTTGGAATTGGAATTTGAAACATAAATTTACAAGGGTACTTAGAAAGAAGAATTTTATTCAAAATGAGAAAATTAAATCTGGAATCATAATTTCAGGATACAATTGAAGCGCGACATGTGAAAGAGAATTATAGTATCAGAAACTGGAATAGGAAAGCAGATGGGGAATTGGGAACTGAAGTGTAAGTGAATTTCAGAATTGCATTTGGTAATTGGAGGTTGGAACTCGAATTTGGAATGGGAATTTTGCAGTGTATTTTTGAAGCAGAATTGGGAATTTGACTTTAGAAGTGGAATTTGGAAGTGGAGTTTGGAATTGGAATTTACCATTGGAATTTGGAACTGGAATTTGGAAGTGAAATTTGGAATTGGAATTTGAAACATAAATTTACAAGGGTCCTTAGAAACAAGAATTTTATTCAAAATGAGAAAATTAAATCTGCAATCATAATTTCAGGATACAATTGAAGTGCGACATGTGGGAGAGAATTAGAGTATCAGAATTTGGAAAAGGGAATCAGACGGGGAATTAGGATGGGGATGGTGGAAGTGGAATTTAGAATTTCATTTGTTAATTGCCTGTTGCAACTGGAATTTGGAAGTGGAATTTCAAATTGGAATTTCGAACCTGGAATTTGGAAATGAAATGTAGAATTGGAATTCAGAACTGAAATTTGGGAGTGGAATTTGGAACTTCAATTTGGAACTGGAATTAAGAAGTGGAATTTGAAATTCGAATTTTGAAGTGGAATTTGGAATTGGAATTGGGAAGTGGATTTTGGAAGTGTAATTTGGAATTGGAATGTAGAATTGTAATTTGGAAATTGAATTTGGAAGTGTTATTTCAAACACAAATTTAAAAGGGTACTTAGAAAGCAGACTTTTATCGATAAGTTGTAATTTGAATGTGGAATCATAATTTCAGGATGCAATGGAAGTGTGACATGCGGAAGAGAATTACAGCATCAGAAACTGGAAAAGGATATCAGAAGGGGAATTAGGATCGGGACTGTGAAAGTGGATTTTAGAATTACATTTGGTAATTGCCTGTTGGAACTGGAATATGGAAGTGAAATTAAAAATTGGAATTTAGATCTGGAATTTGGAAGTGGAGTTTGGAAGTTGAATTTCAAACTCGAATTTAGAAGTGGAATTTGGAATTGGAATTTAGTATTTGAATTTGGAAGTAGAATTTGGACGTCGAATGTATAATTGGAATTTGGAACTGGAAATTGGAAATTGAATTTGGAATTGGAATTTGAAAGACAAATTTTAAAGGGTACTTAGAAAGCAGACTTTATTAATAAGTTGTAATTTGAATGTGGAATCATATTTTCAGTATACAATTGAAATGCGACATGTGGAAGAAATTATAGTATCAGAAAGTGGAATAGGAAAGCAGATGGGGAATTGGGAACTGGAGTGTAAGTGAATTTCAGAATTGCATTTGGTAATTGGAGGTTGGAACTCGAATTTGGAAGGGGAATTTGGAAGTGTATTTTTGAAGCAGAATTGGGAATTTGACTTTAGAAGTGGAATTTGGAAGTGGAGTTTGGAATTGGAATTTACCATTGGAATTTGGAACTGGAATTTGGAAGTGAAATTTGGAATTGGAATTTGAAACATAAATTTACAAGGGTCCTTAGAAACAAGAATTTTATTCAAAATGAGAAAATTAAATCTGCAATCATAATTTCAGGATACAATTGAAGTGCGACATGTGGGAGAGAATTAGAGTATCAGAATTTGGAAAAGGGAATCAGACGGGGAATTAGGATGGGGACGGTGGAAGTGGAATTTAGAATTTCATTTGTTAATTGGCGATTGGAACTGGAATTTGGAAGTGAAATTTAGAATTGTAATTTAGAAATGGAATATGGAAGTGGAATTTGGAAGTGGAATTTAGAATTGTAGTTTGTGTCCTTAATTTGCAAGTGGAATTAAGAATGGGAATTTAAACTGGAATTTTCAGGTGGAATTTGGAATTAGAATTTGAAACACAAATTTACAAGGGTACTAAGAAAGCAGAATTTGATTAAAAAGGGGCAATGTGAATCTGGAATCAAACTTTCAGGATGCACTTGAAGTGCGACATGTGGAAGAGAATTAGAGTATCAGAATTTGGAAAAGGGTATCAGAAGGGGAATTAGGATGGGGACGGTGGAAGTGGAATTTAGAATTTCATTTGTTAATTGGCGATTGGAACTGGAATTTGGAAGTGAAATTTATAATTGGAATTTAGAAATGGAATTTGGAAGTGGAATTTAGAAGTGGAATGTAGAATTGGAATTTGGAAGTTGAATTTGGAAGTGTTATTGGAAAGACAAATTTAAAAGGGTACTTAGAAAGCAGACTTTTATCGATAAGTTGTAATTTGAATGTGGAATCAAAATTTCAGGATGCAATGTGAGTGTGACATGCGGAAGAGAATTATAGTATCAGAAATTGGAAAAGGAAATCAGAAGGTGAATTAGGATCGGGACTGTGGAAGTGTATTTTAGAATTGCATTTGGTAATTGCCTGTTGGAACTGGAATTTGGAAGTGAAATTTAAAATTGAAATTTAGAACTGGAATTTTGACCTGGAATTTGGAAGTGGAGTTTGGAAGTGGAATTTCAAACTCGAATTTAGAAGTGGAATTTGGAATTGGAATTTAGTATTTGAATTTGGCAGTAGAATTTGGAAGTCGAATGTAGAATTGGAATTTGGAACTGGAATTTGGAAGTGGAATGTAGAAGTGCAATTTGGAACTGGAATTTGGAAATTGAATTTTCAATTGGAATTTGCAACACAAATATTAAAGGGTACTTAGAAAGCAGACTTTATTAATAAGGTGTAATTTGAATGTGGAATCATAATTTCAGTATGCAATTCAAATGCGACATGTGGAAGAGAATTATAGTATCAGAAACTGGAATAGGAAAGCAGATGGGGAATTGGGAACGGGAGTGTAAGTGAATTTGAGAATTGCATTTGGTAATTGGAGGTTGGAAGTCGAATTAGGAATGGGAATTTGGCAGTGTATTTTTGAAGCAGAATTGGGAATTTGACTTTAAAAGTGGAATTTGGAAGTGGAGTTTGGAATTGGAATATACCATTGGAATTTGGAACTGGAATTTGGAAGTGAAATTTGGAATTGGAATTTGAAACATAAATTTACAAGGATACTTAGAAAGAAGAATTTTATTCAAAATGAGAAAATTAAATCTGGAATCATAATTTTAGGATACAATTGTAGTGCGACAAGTGGAAGAGAATTATAGTATCAGAAACTGGAATAGGAAAGCAGATGGGGAATTGGGAACTGGAGTGCAAGTGAATTTGAGAATTGCATTTGGTAATTGGAGGTTGGAACTCGAATTTAGAATGGGAATTTTGCAGTGTATTTTTGAAGCAGAATTGGGAATTTGACTTTAGAAGTGGAATTTGGAAGTGGAGTTTGGAATTGGAATTTATCATTAGAATTTGGAACTGGAATTTGGAAATGAAATTTGGAATTGGAATTTGAAACATAAATTTACAAGGGTACTTAGAAAGAAGAATTTTATTCAAAATGAGAAAATTAAATCTGGAATCATAATTTCAGGATACAATTGAAGCGCGACATGTGAAAGAGAATTATAGTATCAGAAACTGGAATAGGAAAGCAGATGGGGAATTGGGAACTGAAGTGTAAGTGAATTTCAGAATTGCATTTGGTAATTGGAGGTTGGAACTCGAATTTGGAATGGGAATTTTGCAGTGTATTTTTGAAGCAGAATTGGGAATTTGACTTTAGAAGTGGAATTTGGAAGTGGAGTTTGGAATTGGAATTTACCATTGGAATTTGGAACTGGAATTTGGAAGTGAAATTTGGAATTGGAATTTGAAACATAAATTTACAAGGGTCCTTAGAAACAAGAATTTTATTCAAAATGAGAAAATTAAATCTGCAATCATAATTTCAGGATACAATTGAAGTGCGACATGTGGGAGAGAATTAGAGTATCAGAATTTGGAAAAGGGAATCAGACGGGGAATTAGGATGGGGACGGTGGAAGTGGAATTTAGAATTTCATTTGTTAATTGGCGATTGGAACTGGAATTTGGAAGTGAAATTTAGAATTGTAATTTAGAAATGGAATATGGAAGTGGAATTTGGAAGTGGAATTTAGAATTGTAGTTTGTGTCCTTAATTTGCAAGTGGAATTAAGAATGGGAATTTAAACTGGAATTTTCAGGTGGAATTTGGAATTAGAATTTGAAACACAAATTTACAAGGGTACTAAGAAAGCAGAATTTGATTAAAAAGGGGCAATGTGAATCTGGAATCAAACTTTCAGGATGCACTTGAAGTGCGACATGTGGAAGAGAATTAGAGTATCAGAATTTGGAAAAGGGTATCAGAAGGGGAATTAGGATGGGGACGGTGGAAGTGGAATTTAGAATTTCATTTGTTAATTGGCGATTGGAACTGGAATTTGGAAGTGAAATTTAGAATTGGAATTTAGAAATGGAATTTGGAAGTGGAATTTAGAAGTGGAATGTAGAATTGGAATTTGGAAGTTGAATTTGGAAGTGTTATTGGAAAGACAAATTTAAAAGGGTACTTAGAAAGCAGACTTTTATCGATAAGTTGTAATTTGAATGTGGAATCAAAATTTCAGGATGCAATGTGAGTGTGACATGCGGAAGAGAATTATAGTATCAGAAATTGGAAAAGGAAATCAGAAGGTGAATTAGGATCGGGACTGTGGAAGTGTATTTTAGAATTGCATTTGGTAATTGCCTGTTGGAACTGGAATTTGGAAGTGAAATTTAAAATTGAAATTTAGAACTGGAATTTTGACCTGGAATTTGGAAGTGGAGTTTGGAAGTGGAATTTCAAACTCGAATTTAGAAGTGGAATTTGGAATTGGAATTTAGTATTTGAATTTGGCAGTAGAATTTGGAAGTCGAATGTAGAATTGGAATTTGGAACTGGAATTTGGAAGTGGAATGTAGAAGTGCAATTTGGAACTGGAATTTGGAAATTGAATTTTCAATTGGAATTTGCAACACAAATATTAAAGGGTACTTAGAAAGCAGACTTTATTAATAAGGTGTAATTTGAATGTGGAATCATAATTTCAGTATGCAATTGAAATGCGACATGTGGAAGAGAATTATAGTATCAGAAACTGGAATAGGAAAGCAGATGGGGAATTGAAAACTGGAGTGCAAGTGAATTTGAGAATTGCATTTGGTAATTTGAGGTTGGAACTCGAATATGGAATGGGAATTTTGCAGTGTATTTTTGAAGCAGATTTGGGAATTTGACTTTAGAAGTGTAATTTGTAAGTGGAGTTTGGAATTGGAATTTATCATTGGAATTTGGAACTGGAATTTGGAAATGAAATTTGGAATTGGAATTTGAAACATAAATTTACAAGGGTACTTAGAACGAAGAATTTTATTCAAAATGAGAAAATTAAATCTGCAATCATAATTTCAGGATATAATTGAAGTGCTACATGTGGAAGAGAATTATAATATCAGAAACTGGAATAGGAAAGCAGATGGGGAATTGGGAACTGGAGTGTAAGTGAATTTGAGAATTGCATGTGGTAATTGGAGGTTGGAGCTTGAATTTGGAATGGGAATTTGGCAGTGTATTTTTGAAGCAGAATTGGGAATTTGACTTTAGAAGTGGAATTTGGAAGTGGAGTTTGGAATTGAAATTTGAAACATATATTTATAAGGGTCCTTAGAAAGAAGAATTTTATTCAAAATGAGAAAATTAAATCTGGAAACATAATTTCAGGATACAATTGAAGTGCGACATGTGGGAGAGAATTAGAGTATCAGAATTTGGAAAAGGGAATCAGACGGGGAATTAGGATGGGGATGGTGGAAGTGGAATTTAGAATTTCATTTGTTAATTGCCTGTTGCAACTGGAATTTGGAAGTGGAATTTCAAATTGGAATTTCGAACCTGAAATTTGGAAATGAAATGTAGAATTGGAATTCAGAACTGAAATTTGGGAGTGGAATTTGGAACTTCAATTTGGAACTGGAATTAAGAAGTGGAATTTGAAATTCGAATTTTGAAGTGGAATTTGGAATTGGAATTGGGAAGTGGATTTTGGAAGTGTAATTTGGAATTGGAATGTAGAATTGTAATTTGGAAATTGAATTTGGAAGTGTTATTTCAAACACAAATTTAAAAGGGTACTTAGAAAGCAGACTTTTATCGATAAGTTGTAATTTGAATGTGGAATCATAATTTCAGGATGCAATGGAAGTGTGACATGCGGAAGAGAATTACAGCATCAGAAACTGGAAAAGGATATCAGAAGGGGAATTAGGATCGGGACTGTGAAAGTGGATCTTAGAATTACATTTGGTAATTGCCTGTTGGAACTGGAATATGGAAGTGAAATTAAAAATTGGAATTTAGATCTGGAATTTGGAAGTGGAGTTTGGAAGTTGAATTTCAAACTCGAATTTAGAAGTGGAATTTGGAATTGGAATTTAGTATTTGAATTTGGAAGTAGAATTTGGAAGTCGAATGTATAATTGGAATTTGGAACTGGAAATTGGAAATTGAATTTGGAATTGGAATTTGAAAGACAAATTTTAAAGGGTACTTAGAAAGCAGACTTTATTAATAAGTTGTAATTTGAATGTGGAATCATATTTTCAGTATACAATTGAAATGCGACATGTGGAAGAAATTATAGTATCAGAAAGTGGAATAGGAAAGCAGATGGGGAATTGGGAACTGGAGTGTAAGTGAATTTCAGAATTGCATTTGGTAATTGGAGGTTGGAACTCGAATTTGGAAGGGGAATTTGGAAGTGTATTTTTGAAGCAGAATTGGGAATTTGACTTTAGAAGTGCAATTTGGAAGTGGAGTTTGGAATTGGAATTTACCATTGGAATTTGGAACTGGAATTTGGAAGTGAAATTTGGAATTGGAATTTGAAACATAAATTTACAAGGGTCCTTAGAAACAAGAATTTTATTCAAAATGAGAAAATTAAATCTGCAATCATAATTTCAGGATACAATTGAAGTGCGACATGTGGGAGAGAATTAGAGTATCAGAATTTGGAAAAGGGAATCAGACGGGGAATTAGGATGGGGACGGTGGAAGTGGAATTTAGAATTTCATTTGTTAATTGGCGATTGGAACTGGAATTTGGAAGTGAAATTTAGAATTGTAATTTAGAAATGGAATATGGAAGTGGAATTTGGAAGTGGAATTTAGAATTGTAGTTTGTGTCCTTAATTTGCAAGTGGAATTAAGAATGGGAATTTAAACTGGAATTTTCAGGTGGAATTTGGAATTAGAATTTGAAACACAAATTTACAAGGGTACTAAGAAAGCAGAATTTGATTAAAAAGGGGCAATGTGAATCTGGAATCAAACTTTCAGGATGCACTTGAAGTGCGACATGTGGAAGAGAATTAGAGTATCAGAATTTGGAAAAGGGTATCAGAAGGGGAATTAGGATGGGGACGGTGGAAGTGGAATTTAGAATTTCATTTGTTAATTGGCGATTGGAACTGGAATTTGGAAGTGAAATTTAGAATTGGAATTTAGAAATGGAATTTGGAAGTGGAATTTAGAAGTGGAATGTAGAATTGGAATTTGGAAGTTGAATTTGGAAGTGTTATTGGAAAGACAAATTTAAAAGGGTACTTAGAAAGCAGACTTTTATCGATAAGTTGTAATTTGAATGTGGAATCAAAATTTCAGGATGCAATGTGAGTGTGACATGCGGAAGAGAATTATAGTATCAGAAATTGGAAAAGGAAATCAGAAGGTGAATTAGGATCGGGACTGTGGAAGTGTATTTTAGAATTGCATTTGGTAATTGCCTGTTGGAACTGGAATTTGGAAGTGAAATTTAAAATTGAAATTTAGAACTGGAATTTTGACCTGGAATTTGGAAGTGGAGTTTGGAAGTGGAATTTCAAACTCGAATTTAGAAGTGGAATTTGGAATTGGAATTTAGTATTTGAATTTGGCAGTAGAATTTGGAAGTCGAATGTAGAATTGGAATTTGGAACTGGAATTTGGAAGTGGAATGTAGAAGTGCAATTTGGAACTGGAATTTGGAAATTGAATTTTCAATTGGAATTTGCAACACAAATATTAAAGGGTACTTAGAAAGCAGACTTTATTAATAAGGTGTAATTTGAATGTGGAATCATAATTTCAGTATGCAATTCAAATGCGACATGTGGAAGAGAATTATAGTATCAGAAACTGGAATAGGAAAGCAGATGGGGAATTGGGAACGGGAGTGTAAGTGAATTTGAGAATTGCATTTGGTAATTGGAGGGTGGAAGTCGAATTAGGAATGGGAATTTGGCAGTGTATTTTTGAAGCAGAATTGGGAATTTGACTTTAAAAGTGGAATTTGGAAGTGGAGTTTGGAATTGGAATATACCATTGGAATTTGGAACTGGAATTTGGAAGTGAAATTTGGAATTGGAATTTGAAACATAAATTTACAAGGATACTTAGAAAGAAGAATTTTATTCAAAATGAGAAAATTAAATCTGGAATCATAATTTCAGGATACAATTGTAGTGCGACAAGTGGAAGAGAATTATAGTATCAGAAACTGGAATAGGAAAGCAGATGGGGAATTGGGAACTGGAGTGCAAGTGAATTTGAGAATTGCATTTGGTAATTGGAGGTTGGAACTCGAATTTAGAATGGGAATTTTGCAGTGTATTTTTGAAGCAGAATTGGGAATTTGACTTTAGAAGTGGAATTTGGAAGTGGAGTTTGGAATTGGAATTTATCATTAGAATTTGGAACTGGAATTTGGAAATGAAATTTGGAATTGGAATTTGAAACATAAATTTACAAGGGTACTTAGAAAGAAGAATTTTATTCAAAATGAGAAAATTAAATCTGGAATCATAATTTCAGGATACAATTGAAGCGCGACATGTGAAAGAGAATTATAGTATCAGAAACTGGAATAGGAAAGCAGATGGGGAATTGGGAACTGAAGTGTAAGTGAATTTCAGAATTGCATTTGGTAATTGGAGGTTGGAACTCGAATTTGGAATGGGAATTTTGCAGTGTATTTTTGAAGCAGAATTGGGAATTTGACTTTAGAAGTGGAATTTGGAAGTGGAGTTTGGAATTGGAATTTACCATTGGAATTTGGAACTGGAATTTGGAAGTGAAATTTGGAATTGGAATTTGAAACATAAATTTACAAGGGTCCTTAGAAACAAGAATTTTATTCAAAATGAGAAAATTAAATCTGCAATCATAATTTCAGGATACAATTGAAGTGCGACATGTGGGAGAGAATTAGAGTATCAGAATTTGGAAAAGGGTATCAGACGGGGAATTAGGATGGGGACGGTGGAAGTGGAATTTAGAATTTCATTTGTTAATTGGCGATTGGAACTGGAATTTGGAAGTGAAATTTAGAATTGTAATTTAGAAATGGAATATGGAAGTGGAATTTGGAAGTGGAATTTAGAATTGTAGTTTGTGTCCTTAATTTGCAAGTGGAATTAAGAATGGGAATTTAAACTGGAATTTTCAGGTGGAATTTGGAATTAGAATTTGAAACACAAATTTACAAGGGTACTAAGAAAGCAGAATTTGATTAAAAAGGGGCAATGTGAATCTGGAATCAAACTTTCAGGATGCACTTGAAGTGCGACATGTGGAAGAGAATTAGAGTATCAGAATTTGGAAAAGGGTATCAGAAGGGGAATTAGGATGGGGACGGTGGAAGTGGAATTTAGAATTTCATTTGTTAATTGGCGATTGGAACTGGAATTTGGAAGTGAAATTTAGAATTGGAATTTAGAAATGGAATTTGGAAGTGGAATTTAGAAGTGGAATGTAGAATTGGAATTTGGAAGTTGAATTTGGAAGTGTTATTGGAAAGACAAATTTAAAAGGGTACTTAGAAAGCAGACTTTTATCGATAAGTTGTAATTTGAATGTGGAATCAAAATTTCAGGATGCAATGTGAGTGTGACATGCGGAAGAGAATTATAGTATCAGAAATTGGAAAAGGAAATCAGAAGGTGAATTAGGATCGGGACTGTGGAAGTGTATTTTAGAATTGCATTTGGTAATTGCCTGTTGGAACTGGAATTTGGAAGTGAAATTTAAAATTGAAATTTAGAACTGGAATTTTGACCTGGAATTTGGAAGTGGAGTTTGGAAGTGGAATTTCAAACTCGAATTTAGAAGTGGAATTTGGAATTGGAATTTAGTATTTGAATTTGGCAGTAGAATTTGGAAGTCGAATGTAGAATTGGAATTTGGAACTGGAATTTGGAAGTGGAATGTAGAAGTGCAATTTGGAACTGGAATTTGGAAATTGAATTTTCAATTGGAATTTGCAACACAAATATTAAAGGGTACTTAGAAAGCAGACTTTATTAATAAGGTGTAATTTGAATGTGGAATCATAATTTCAGTATGCAATTCAAATGCGACATGTGGAAGAGAATTATAGTATCAGAAACTGGAATAGGAAAGCAGATGGGGAATTGGGAACGGGAGTGTAAGTGAATTTGAGAATTGCATTTGGTAATTGGAGGGTGGAAGTCGAATTAGGAATGGGAATTTGGCAGTGTATTTTTGAAGCAGAATTGGGAATTTGACTTTAAAAGTGGAATTTGGAAGTGGAGTTTGGAATTGGAATATACCATTGGAATTTGGAACTGGAATTTGGAAGTGAAATTTGGAATTGGAATTTGAAACATAAATTTACAAGGATACTTAGAAAGAAGAATTTTATTCAAAATGAGAAAATTAAATCTGGAATCATAATTTCAGGATACAATTGTAGTGCGACAAGTGGAAGAGAATTATAGTATCAGAAACTGGAATAGGAAAGCAGATGGGGAATTGGGAACTGGAGTGCAAGTGAATTTGAGAATTGCATTTGGTAATTGGAGGTTGGAACTCGAATTTAGAATGGGAATTTTGCAGTGTATTTTTGAAGCAGAATTGGGAATTTGACTTTAGAAGTGGAATTTGGAAGTGGAGTTTGGAATTGGAATTTATCATTAGAATTTGGAACTGGAATTTGGAAATGAAATTTGGAATTGGAATTTGAAACATAAATTTACAAGGGTACTTAGAAAGAAGAATTTTATTCAAAATGAGAAAATTAAATCTGGAATCATAATTTCAGGATACAATTGAAGCGCGACATGTGAAAGAGAATTATAGTATCAGAAACTGGAATAGGAAAGCAGATGGGGAATTGGGAACTGAAGTGTAAGTGAATTTCAGAATTGCATTTGGTAATTGGAGGTTGGAACTCGAATTTGGAATGGGAATTTTGCAGTGTATTTTTGAAGCAGAATTGGGAATTTGACTTTAGAAGTGGAATTTGGAAGTGGAGTTTGGAATTGGAATTTACCATTGGAATTTGGAACTGGAATTTGGAAGTGAAATTTGGAATTGGAATTTGAAACATAAATTTACAAGGGTCCTTAGAAACAAGAATTTTATTCAAAATGAGAAAATTAAATCTGCAATCATAATTTCAGGATACAATTGAAGTGCGACATGTGGGAGAGAATTAGAGTATCAGAATTTGGAAAAGGGTATCAGACGGGGAATTAGGATGGGGACGGTGGAAGTGGAATTTAGAATTTCATTTGTTAATTGGCGATTGGAACTGGAATTTGGAAGTGAAATTTAGAATTGTAATTTAGAAATGGAATATGGAAGTGGAATTTGGAAGTGGAATTTAGAATTGTAGTTTGTGTCCTTAATTTGCAAGTGGAATTAAGAATGGGAATTTAAACTGGAATTTTCAGGTGGAATTTGGAATTAGAATTTGAAACACAAATTTACAAGGGTACTAAGAAAGCAGAATTTGATTAAAAAGGGGCAATGTGAATCTGGAATCAAACTTTCAGGATGCACTTGAAGTGCGACATGTGGAAGAGAATTAGAGTATCAGAATTTGGAAAAGGGTATCAGAAGGGGAATTAGGATGGGGACGGTGGAAGTGGAATTTAGAATTTCATTTGTTAATTGGCGATTGGAACTGGAATTTGGAAGTGAAATTTAGAATTGGAATTTAGAAATGGAATTTGGAAGTGGAATTTAGAAGTGGAATGTAGAATTGGAATTTGGAAGTTGAATTTGGAAGTGTTATTGGAAAGACAAATTTAAAAGGGTACTTAGAAAGCAGACTTTTATCGATAAGTTGTAATTTGAATGTGGAATCAAAATTTCAGGATGCAATGTGAGTGTGACATGCGGAAGAGAATTATAGTATCAGAAATTGGAAAAGGAAATCAGAAGGTGAATTAGGATCGGGACTGTGGAAGTGTATTTTAGAATTGCATTTGGTAATTGCCTGTTGGAACTGGAATTTGGAAGTGAAATTTAAAATTGAAATTTAGAACTGGAATTTTGACCTGGAATTTGGAAGTGGAGTTTGGAAGTGGAATTTCAAACTCGAATTTAGAAGTGGAATTTGGAATTGGAATTTAGTATTTGAATTTGGCAGTAGAATTTGGAAGTCGAATGTAGAATTGGAATTTGGAACTGGAATTTGGAAGTGGAATGTAGAAGTGCAATTTGGAACTGGAATTTGGAAATTGAATTTTCAATTGGAATTTGCAACACAAATATTAAAGGGTACTTAGAAAGCAGACTTTATTAATAAGGTGTAATTTGAATGTGGAATCATAATTTCAGTATGCAATTCAAATGCGACATGTGGAAGAGAATTATAGTATCAGAAACTGGAATAGGAAAGCAGATGGGGAATTGGGAACGGGAGTGTAAGTGAATTTGAGAATTGCATTTGGTAATTGGAGGGTGGAAGTCGAATTAGGAATGGGAATTTGGCAGTGTATTTTTGAAGCAGAATTGGGAATTTGACTTTAGAAGTGGAATTTGGAAGTGGAGTTTGGAATTGGAATATACCATTGGAATTTGGAACTGGAATTTGGAAGTGAAATTTGGAATTGGAATTTGAAACATAAATTTACAAGGATACTTAGAAAGAAGAATTTTATTCAAAATGAGAAAATTAAATCTGGAATCATAATTTCAGGATACAATTGTAGTGCGACAAGTGGAAGAGAATTATAGTATCAGAAACTGGAATAGGAAAGCAGATGGGGAATTGGGAACTGGAGTGCAAGTGAATTTGAGAATTGCATTTGGTAATTGGAGGTTGGAACTCGAATTTAGAATGGGAATTTTGCAGTGTATTTTTGAAGCAGAATTGGGAATTTGACTTTAGAAGTGGAATTTGGAAGTGGAGTTTGGAATTGGAATTTATCATTAGAATTTGGAACTGGAATTTGGAAATGAAATTTGGAATTGGAATTTGAAACATAAATTTACAAGGGTACTTAGAAAGAAGAATTTTATTCAAAATGAGAAAATTAAATCTGGAATCATAATTTCAGGATACAATTGAAGCGCGACATGTGAAAGAGAATTATAGTATCAGAAACTGGAATAGGAAAGCAGATGGGGAATTGGGAACTGAAGTGTAAGTGAATTTCAGAATTGCATTTGGTAATTGGAGGTTGGAACTCGAATTTGGAATGGGAATTTTGCAGTGTATTTTTGAAGCAGAATTGGGAATTTGACTTTAGAAGTGGAATTTGGAAGTGGAGTTTGGAATTGGAATTTACCATTGGAATTTGGAACTGGAATTTGGAAGTGAAATTTGGAATTGGAATTTGAAACATAAATTTACAAGGATACTTAGAAAGAAGAATTTTATTCAAAATGAGAAAATTAAATCTGGAATCATAATTTCAGGATACAATTGTAGTGCGACAAGTGGAAGAGAATTATAGTATCAGAAACTGGAATAGGAAAGCAGATGGGGAATTAGGAACTGGAGTGCAAGTGAATTTGAGAATTGCATTTGGTAATTGGAGGTTGGAACTCGAATTTGGAATGGGAATTTTGCAGTGTATTTTTGAAGCAGATTTGGGAATTTGACTTTAGAAGTGTAATTTGTAAGTGGAGTTTGGAATTGGAATTTATCATTGGAATTTGGAACTGGAATTTGGAAATGAAATTTGGATTTGGAATTTGAAACATAAATTTACAAGGGTACTTAGAAAGAAGAATTTTATTCAAAATGAGAAAATTAAATCTGCAATCATAATTTCAGGATACAATTGAAGTGCTACATGTGGAAGAGAATTATAATATCAGAAACTGGAATAGGAAAGCAGATGGGGAATTGGGAACTGGAGTGTAAGTGAATTTGAGAATTGCATGTGGTAATTGGAGGTTGGAGCTTGAATTTGGAATGGGAATTTGGCAGTGTATTTTTGAAGCAGAATTGGGAATTTGACTTTAGAAGTGGAATTTGGAAGTGGAGTTTGGAATTGAAATTTGAAACATATATTTATAAGGGTCCTTAGAAAGAAGAATTTTATTCAAAATGAGAAAATTAAATCTGGAAACATAATTTCAGGATACAATTGAAGTGCGACATGTGGGAGAGAATTAGAGTATCAGAATTTGGAAAAGGGAATCAGACGGGGAATTAGGATGGGGATGGTGGAAGTGGAATTTAGAATTTCATTTGTTAATTGCCTGTTGCAACTGGAATTTGGAAGTGGAATTTCAAATTGGAATTTCGAACCTGGAATTTGGAAATGAAATGTAGAATTGGAATTCAGAACTGAAATTTGGGAGTGGAATTTGGAACTTCAATTTGGAACTGGAATTAAGAAGTGGAATTTGAAATTCGAATTTTGAAGTGGAATTTGGAATTGGAATTGGGAAGTGGATTTTGGAAGTGTAATTTGGAATTGGAATGTAGAATTGTAATTTGGAAATTGAATTTGGAAGTGTTATTTCAAACACAAATTTAAAAGGGTACTTAGAAAGCAGACTTTTATCGATAAGTTGTAATTTGAATGTGGAATCATAATTTCAGGATGCAATGGAAGTGTGACATGCGGAAGAGAATTACAGCATCAGAAACTGGAAAAGGATATCAGAAGGGGAATTAGGATCGGGACTGTGAAAGTGGATTTTAGAATTACATTTGGTAATTGCCTGTTGGAACTGGAATATGGAAGTGAAATTAAAAATTGGAATTTAGATCTGGAATTTGGAAGTGGAGTTTGGAAGTTGAATTTCAAACTCGAATTTAGAAGTGGAATTTGGAATTGGAATTTAGTATTTGAATTTGGAAGTAGAATTTGGAAGTCGAATGTATAATTGGAATTTGGAACTGGAAATTGGAAATTGAATTTGGAATTGGAATTTGAAAGACAAATTTTAAAGGGTACTTAGAAAGCAGACTTTATTAATAAGTTGTAATTTGAATGTGGAATCATATTTTCAGTATACAATTGAAATGCGACATGTGGAAGAAATTATAGTATCAGAAAGTGGAATAGGAAAGCAGATGGGGAATTGGGAACTGGAGTGTAAGTGAATTTCAGAATTGCATTTGGTAATTGGAGGTTGGAACTCGAATTTGGAAGGGGAATTTGGAAGTGTATTTTTGAAGCAGAATTGGGAATTTGACTTTAGAAGTGGAATTTGGAAGTGGAGTTTGGAATTGGAATTTACCATTGGAATTTGGAACTGGAATTTGGAAGTGAAATTTGGAATTGGAATTTGAAACATAAATTTACAAGGGTCCTTAGAAACAAGAATTTTATTCAAAATGAGAAAATTAAATCTGCAATCATAATTTCAGGATACAATTGAAGTGCGACATGTGGGAGAGAATTAGAGTATCAGAATTTGGAAAAGGGAATCAGACGGGGAATTAGGATGGGGACGGTGGAAGTGGAATTTAGAATTTCATTTGTTAATTGGCGATTGGAACTGGAATTTGGAAGTGAAATTTAGAATTGTAATTTAGAAATGGAATATGGAAGTGGAATTTGGAAGTGGAATTTAGAATTGTAGTTTGTGTCCTTAATTTGCAAGTGGAATTAAGAATGGGAATTTAAACTGGAATTTTCAGGTGGAATTTGGAATTAGAATTTGAAACACAAATTTACAAGGGTACTAAGAAAGCAGAATTTGATTAAAAAGGGGCAATGTGAATCTGGAATCAAACTTTCAGGATGCACTTGAAGTGCGACATGTGGAAGAGAATTAGAGTATCAGAATTTGGAAAAGGGTATCAGAAGGGGAATTAGGATGGGGACGGTGGAAGTGGAATTTAGAATTTCATTTGTTAATTGGCGATTGGAACTGGAATTTGGAAGTGAAATTTAGAATTGGAATTTAGAAATGGAATTTGGAAGTGGAATTTAGAAGTGGAATGTAGAATTGGAATTTGGAAGTTGAATTTGGAAGTGTTATTGGAAAGACAAATTTAAAAGGGTACTTAGAAAGCAGACTTTTATCGATAAGTTGTAATTTGAATGTGGAATCAAAATTTCAGGATGCAATGTGAGTGTGACATGCGGAAGAGAATTATAGTATCAGAAATTGGAAAAGGAAATCAGAAGGTGAATTAGGATCGGGACTGTGGAAGTGTATTTTAGAATTGCATTTGGTAATTGCCTGTTGGAACTGGAATTTGGAAGTGAAATTTAAAATTGAAATTTAGAACTGGAATTTTGACCTGGAATTTGGAAGTGGAGTTTGGAAGTGGAATTTCAAACTCGAATTTAGAAGTGGAATTTGGAATTGGAATTTAGTATTTGAATTTGGCAGTAGAATTTGGAAGTCGAATGTAGAATTGGAATTTGGAACTGGAATTTGGAAGTGGAATGTAGAAGTGCAATTTGGAACTGGAATTTGGAAATTGAATTTTCAATTGGAATTTGCAACACAAATATTAAAGGGTACTTAGAAAACAGACTTTATTAATAAGGTGTAATTTGAATGTGGAATCATAATTTCAGTATGCAATTCAAATGCGACATGTGGAAGAGAATTATAGTATCAGAAACTGGAATAGGAAAGCAGATGGGGAATTGGGAACGGGAGTGTAAGTGAATTTGAGAATTGCATTTGGTAATTGGAGGTTGGAAGTCGAATTAGGAATGGGAATTTGGCAGTGTATTTTTGAAGCAGAATTGGGAATTTGACTTTAAAAGTGGAATTTGGAAGTGGAGTTTGGAATTGGAATATACCATTGGAATTTGGAACTGGAATTTGGAAGTGAAATTTGGAATTGGAATTTGAAACATAAATTTACAAGGATACTTAGAAAGAAGAATTTTATTCAAAATGAGAAAATTAAATCTGGAATCATAATTTCAGGATACAATTGTAGTGCGACAAGTGGAAGAGAATTATAGTATCAGAAACTGGAATAGGAAAGCAGATGGGGAATTGGGAACTGGAGTGCAAGTGAATTTGAGAATTGCATTTGGTAATTGGAGGTTGGAACTCGAATTTAGAATGGGAATTTTGCAGTGTATTTTTGAAGCAGAATTGGGAATTTGACTTTAGAAGTGGAATTTGGAAGTGGAGTTTGGAATTGGAATTTATCATTAGAATTTGGAACTGGAATTTGGAAATGAAATTTGGAATTGGAATTTGAAACATAAATTTACAAGGGTACTTAGAAAGAAGAATTTTATTCAAAATGAGAAAATTAAATCTGGAATCATAATTTCAGGATACAATTGAAGCGCGACATGTGAAAGAGAATTATAGTATCAGAAACTGGAATAGGAAAGCAGATGGGGAATTGGGAACTGAAGTGTAAGTGAATTTCAGAATTGCATTTGGTAATTGGAGGTTGGAACTCGAATTTGGAATGGGAATTTTGCAGTGTATTTTTGAAGCAGAATTGGGAATTTGACTTTAGAAGTGGAATTTGGAAGTGGAGTTTGGAATTGGAATTTACCATTGGAATTTGGAACTGGAATTTGGAAGTGAAATTTGGAATTGGAATTTGAAACATAAATTTACAAGGATACTTAGAAAGAAGAATTTTATTCAAAATGAGAAAATTAAATCTGGAATCATAATTTCAGGATACAATTGTAGTGCGACAAGTGGAAGAGAATTATAGTATCAGAAACTGGAATAGGAAAGCAGATGGGGAATTAGGAACTGGAGTGCAAGTGAATTTGAGAATTGCATTTGGTAATTGGAGGTTGGAACTCGAATTTGGAATGGGAATTTTGCAGTGTATTTTTGAAGCAGATTTGGGAATTTGACTTTAGAAGTGGAATTTGGAAGTGGAGTTTGGAATTGGAATATACCATTGGAATTTGGAACTGGAATTTGGAAGTGAAATTTGGAATTGGAATTTGAAACATAAATTTACAAGGATACTTAGAAAGAAGAATTTTATTCAAAATGAGAAAATTAAATCTGGAATCATAATTTCAGGATACAATTGTAGTGCGACAAGTGGAAGAGAATTATAGTATCAGAAACTGGAATAGGAAAGCAGATGGGGAATTGGGAACTGGAGTGCAAGTGAATTTGAGAATTGCATTTGGTAATTGGAGGTTGGAACTCGAATTTAGAATGGGAATTTTGCAGTGTATTTTTGAAGCAGAATTGGGAATTTGACTTTAGAAGTGGAATTTGGAAGTGGAGTTTGGAATTGGAATTTATCATTAGAATTTGGAACTGGAATTTGGAAATGAAATTTGGAATTGGAATTTGAAACATAAATTTACAAGGGTACTTAGAAAGAAGAATTTTATTCAAAATGAGAAAATTAAATCTGGAATCATAATTTCAGGATACAATTGAAGCGCGACATGTGAAAGAGAATTATAGTATCAGAAACTGGAATAGGAAAGCAGATGGGGAATTGGGAACTGAAGTGTAAGTGAATTTCAGAATTGCATTTGGTAATTGGAGGTTGGAACTCGAATTTGGAATGGGAATTTTGCAGTGTATTTTTGAAGCAGAATTGGGAATTTGACTTTAGAAGTGGAATTTGGAAGTGGAGTTTGGAATTGGAATTTACCATTGGAATTTGGAACTGGAATTTGGAAGTGAAATTTGGAATTGGAATTTGAAACATAAATTTACAAGGATACTTAGAAAGAAGAATTTTATTCAAAATGAGAAAATTAAATCTGGAATCATAATTTCAGGATACAATTGTAGTGCGACAAGTGGAAGAGAATTATAGTATCAGAAACTGGAATAGGAAAGCAGATGGGGAATTAGGAACTGGAGTGCAAGTGAATTTGAGAATTGCATTTGGTAATTGGAGGTTAGAACTCGAATTTGGAATGGGAATTTTGCAGTGTATTTTTGAAGCAGATTTGGGAATTTGACTTTAGAAGTGGAATTTGGAAGTGGAGTTTGGAATTGGAATTTATCATTAGAATTTGGAAATGGAATTTGGAAATGAAATTTGGAATTGGAATTTGAAACATAAATTTTCAAGGGAACTTAGAAAGAAGAATTTTATTCAAAATGAGAAAATTAAATCTGGAATCATAATTTCAGGATACAATTGAAGCGCGACATGTGAAATAGAATTATAGTATCAGAAACTGGAATAGGAAAGCAGATGGGGAATTGGGAACTGGAGTGTAAGTGAATTTCAGAATTGCATTTGGTAATTGGAGGTTGGAACTCGAATTTGGAATGGGAATTTTGCAGTGTATTTTTGAAGCAGAATTGGGAATTTGACTTTAGAAGTGGAATTTGGAAGTGGAGTTTGGAATTGGAATTTACCATTGGAATTTGGAACTGGAATTTGGAAGTGAAATTTGGAATTGGAATTTGAAACATAAATTTACAAGGGTCCTTAGAAACAAGAATTTTACTCAAAATGAGAAAATTAAATCTGCAATCATAATTTCAGGATACAATTGAAGTGCGACATGTGGGAGAGAATTAGAGTATCAGAATTTGGAAAAGGGTATCAGACGGGGAATTAGGATGGGGACGGTGAAGTGAAATTTAGAATTTCATTTGTTAATTGGTGATTGGAACTGAAATTTGGAAGTGAAATTTAGAATTGGAATTTAGAAATGGAATATGGAAGTGGAATTTGGAAGTGGAATTTTGAATTGTAGTTTGTGTCCTGAATTTGCAAGTGGAATTAAGAATGGGAATTTAAACTGGAATTTTCAGGTGGAATTTGGAATTAGAATTTGAAACACAAATTTACAAGGGTACTTAGAAAGCAGAATTTGATTAAAAAGGGGCAATGTGAATCTGGAATCAAACTTTCAGGATGCACTTGAAGTGCGACATGTGGAAGAGAATTATAGTATCAGAAATTGGAAAAGGAAATCAGAAGGGGAATTGGGAATGGAATTCTGGAAGTGTATTTCAGAAAAGCATTTGGTAATTGGAGCTTGGAACCGTAATTTGGAATTGGAATTTAGAATTTGAATTTGATACTGAAATTTGGAAGTGAAATTTAGAATTGGAATTTAGAACTGGAATTTAAAAGCACAATTTGGAACTGGAATTGGGAAGCAGAATTTGGAATTGGAATTTGGAAGTGGATTTTGGAATCAGAATTTGGAATTGGAATTTCGAACCTGGAATTTGGAAGTGAAATTTAGAATTGGAATTCAGAAATGGAATTTGGGAGTGGAATTTGGAACTTCAATTGGGAACTGGAATTTAGAAGTGGAATTTGAAATTCGAATTTAGAAGTGGAATTTGGAATTGGAATTTGGAAGTGGATTTTGGAAGTGGAATTTGGAATTGGAATGTAGAATTGGAATTTGGAAATGGAATTTAAACTGGAATTTGAAAGTGGAATGTAGAATTGGAATTTGGAAATTGAATTTGGAAGTGTTATTTGAAACACAAATATAAAAGGGTACTTAGAAAGCAGACTTTTATCGATAAATTGTAATTTGAATGTGGAATCATAATTTCAGGATGCAATGGAAGAGTGACAGGCGGAAGAGAATTATACCATCAGAAACTGGAAAAGGAAATCAGAAGGGGAATTAGGATAGGGACTGTGGAAGTGGATTTTAGAATTGCATTTGGTAATTGCCTGTTGGAGCTTGAATTTGGAAGTGAAATTTAAAATTGGAATTTAGACCTGGAATTTGGAAGTGGAGTTTAGAAGTGGAATTACAAACTCGAATTTAGAAGTGGAATATGGAATTGGAATTTAGTATTTGAATTTGGAAGTAGAATTTGGAAGTCGAATGTAGAATTGGAATTTGGAACTGGAATTTGGAAGTGGAATTTAGAACTGCAATGTGTAACTGGAATTTGGAAATTGAATTTGGAATTGGAATTTGAAACACAAATTTTAAAGGGTACTTAGAAAGCAGACTTTATTAATAAGTTGCAATTTGAATGTGGAATCATAATTTCAGTATACAATTGAAATGCGACATGTGGAAGAGAATTATAGTATCAGAAGGTGGAATAGCAAAGCAGATGGGGAATTGGGAAGTGGAGTGTAAGTGAATTTCAGAATTGCATTTGGTAATTGGAGGTTGGAAGTCGAATTTAGAATGGGAATTTTGTAGTGTATTTTTGAAGCAGATTTGGGAATTTGACTTTAGAAGTGGAATTTGGAAGTGGAGATTGGAATTGGAATTTACCATTGGAATTTGGAACTGGAATTTGGAAGTGAAATTTGGAATTGGAATTTGAAACATAAATTTACAAGGGTACTTAGAAAGAAGAATTTTATTCAAAATGAGAAAATTAAATCTGGAATCATAATTTCAGGATACAATTAAAGTGCGACATGTGGAAAAGAATTATAGTATCAGAAACTGGAATAGGAAAGCAGATGGGGAATTGGGAACTGGAGTGTAAGTGAATTTCAGAATTGCATTTGGTAATTGGAGGTTGGAAGTCGAATTAGGAATGGGAATTGGGCAGTGTATTTTTGAAGCAGAATTGGGAATTTGACTTTAGAAGTGGAATTTGGAAGTGGAGTTTGGAATTGGAATTTACCATTGGAATTTGGAACTGGAATTTGGAATTGGAATTTGAAACATAAATTTACAAGGGTACTTAGAAAGAAGAATTTTATTCAAAATGAGAAAATTAAATCTGGAATCATAATTTCAGGATACAATTGAAGTGCGACATGTGGGAGAGAATTAGAGTATCAGAATTTGGAAAAGGATATCAGACGGGGAATTAGGATGGGGACGGTGGAAGTGAAATTTAGAATTTCATTTGTTAATTGGCGATTGGAACTGGAATTTGGAAGTGAAATATAGAATTGGAATTTAGAAATGTAATATGGAAGTGGAATTTGGAAGTGGAATTTAGAATTGTAGTTTGTGTCCTGAATTTGCAAGTGGAATTAAGAATGGGAATTTAAACTGGAATTTTCAGGTCGTATTTGGAATTAAAATTTGAAACACAAATTTACAAGGGTTCTTAGAAAGCAGAATTTGATTAAAAAGGGGCAATGTGAATCTGGAATCAAAATTTCAGGATGCACTTGAAGTGCGACATGTGGAAGAGAATTATAGTATCAGAAATTGGAAAAGGAAATCAGAAGGGGAATTGAGAATGGGATTGTTGAAGTGTATTTCACAAAACCGTTTGGTAATTGGAGCTTGGAACCGTAATTTGGAATTGGAATTTAGAATTTGAATTTGATACTGAAATTTGGAAATTAAATTTAGAATTGGAATTTAGAACTGGAATTTAAAAGCAGAATTTGGAATTGGAATTTGGAAGTGGATTTTGGAATCAGAATTTGGAATTTGAATTTACAACTGGAATATGGAAGTGGAATTTGGAAGTGGAATTTCAAATTAGAATTTCGAATTGAAATTTGGTATTGGAATTTAGAACTGAAATATGGAAGTGGAATTTGGAAGTGAAATTTAAAATTGGAATTTCGAACCTGGAATTTGGAAGTGAAATTTAGAATTGGAATTCAGAACAGAAATTTGGGAATGGAATTTGGAACTTCAATTGGGAACTGGAATTTAGAAGTGGAATTTGAAATTCGAATTAAAAGTGGAATTTGATAATGGAATTTGGAAGTGGATTTTGGAAGCGGAATTTGGAATTGGAATTTGGAATTGGAATGTAGAATTGGAATTTGAAATTGGAAATTGAAACTGGAATTTGGAAGTGGAATTTGGAAGTGGAATGTAGAATTGGAATTTGGAAATTGAATCTGGAAGTGTTATTTCAAACACAAATTTAAAAGGGTACTTAGAAAGCAGACTTTTATCGGTAAGTTGTAATTTGAATGTGGAATCATAATTTCATAATGCAATGGAAGTGTGACATGCGGAAGAAAATTATAGTATCAAAAACTGGAAAAGGAAATCAGAAGGGGAATTAGGATCGGAACTGTGGAAGTGGATTTTAGTATTCCATTTGGTAATTGCCTGTTGGAACTGGAATTTGGAAGTGAAATTAAAAATTGGAATTTAGAACTGGAATTTTGACTTGGAATTTGGAAGTGGAGTTTGGAAGTGGAATTTCAAACTAGAATTTAGAAGTGGAATTTGGAATTGGAATTTAGTATTTGAATTTGGAAGTAGTATTTGGAAGTCGAATGTAGACTTGGAATTTGGAACAGGAATTTGGAAGTGGAATTTCGAACTGCAATTTGGAACTGGAATTTGGAAATTGAATTTAGAATTGGAATTTGAAACACAAATTTTAAAGGGTACTTAGAAAGCAGACTTTGTTAATAAGTTGTTATTTGAATGTGGAATCATAATTTCAGTATGCAATGGAAATGCGACATGTGAAAGAGAATTATAGTATCAGAAAATGGAATAGGAAAGCAGATGGGGAATTGGGAACGGGAGTGTAAGTGAATTTCAGAATTGCATTTGGTAATTGGAGGTTGGAATTCGAATTTGGAATGGGAATTTGGCAGTGTATTTTTGAAGCAGAATTGGGAATTTGACTTTAGAAGTGAAATTTGGAAGTGAAGTTTGGAATTGGAAGTTACCATTGGAATTTGGAAGTGAAATTTGGAATTGGAATTTGAAACATAAATTTAGAAGGGTACTTAGAAAGAAGAATTTTATTCAAAATGAGAAAATTAAATCTGGAATCATAATTTCAGGATACAATTGAAGTGCGACATGTGGAAGAGAATTATAGTATCAGAAACTGGAATAGGAAAGCAGATGGGCAATTGGGAATGGGATTGTGGAAGTGTATTTCAGAAAACCATTTGGTAATTGGAGCTTGGAACCTTAATTTGGAATTGGAATTTAGAATTTGAATTTGATACTGAAATTGAGAAGTGAAATTTAGAATTGGAATTTAGAACTGGAATTTTAAAGCAGAATTTGGAACTGGAATTTGGAAGCAGAATTTGGAATTGGAATTTAGAAGTGGATTTTTGAATCAGAATTTGGAACTGGATTTTAGAACTGGAATATGGAAGTGGAATTTGGAAGTGGAATTTGGAAGTGGAATTTTGAAGTGGAATTTCGAATTAGAATTTGGAATTGGAATTTAGAACTGGAATATCGAAGTGGAATTTGGAAGTGGAATTTAAAATTGTAATTTCGAACCTGGAATTTGGAAGTGAAATTTAGAATTGGAATTCAGAAATGGAATTTGGGAGTGGAATTTGGAAATTCTATTGGGAACTGGAATTTAGAAGTGGAATTTGAAATTCGAATTTATAAGTGGAATTTGGAATTGGAATTTGGAAGTGTATTTTGGAAGCGGAATTTGGAATTGGAATTTGGAATTGGAATGTAGAATTGGAATTTGGAATTGGAATTTAGAACTGGAATTTGGAAGTGGAATTTGGAAGTGGAATGTAGAATTGGAATTTGGAAATTGAATTTGGAAGTGTTATTTGAAACACAAATTTAAAAGGGTACTTAGAAAGCAGACTTTTATCGATAAGTTGTAATTTGAATGTGGAATCATAATTTCAGGATGTAATGGAAGTGTGACATGCGGAAGAGAATTATAGTATCAGAAACTGGAAAAGGAAATCAGAAGGGGAATTATGATCGGGACTGTGGAAGTGGATTTTAAAATTGCATTTGGTAATTGCCTGTTGGAACTGGAATTTGGAAGTGAAATTAAAAATTGGAACTTAGAACTGGAATTTTGACCTGGAATTTGGAAGTGGAGTTTGGAAGTGGAATTTCAAACTCGAATTTAAAAGTGGAATTTGGAATTTGAATTTAGTAATAGAATTTGGAAGTAGAATTTGGAAGTCGAATGTAGAATTGGAATGTGGAACTGTTGGAATTTCGAACTGCAATTTGGAACTGCAATTTGGAAATTGAATTTGGAATTGGAATTTGAAACACAAATTTTAAAGGGTACTTAGAATGCAGACTTTATTAATCAGTTGTAATTTGAATGTGGAATCATAATTTCAGTATGCAATTGAAATGCGACATGTGAAAGAGAATTATAGTATCAGAAACTGGAATAGGAAAGCAGATGGGGAATTGGGAACTGGAGTGTAAGTGAATTTGAGAATTGCATTTGGTAATTGGAGATTGGAACTCGAATTTGGAATGGGAATTTGGAAGTGTATTTTTGAAGTAGAATTGCGAATTTGACTTTTGAAGTGGAATTTGAAAGTGGAGTTTGGAATTGGAATTTACCATTGGAATTTGGAAGTGAAATTTGGAAATGGAATTGGAAACATAAATTTACAAGGGTACTTGGAAAGAAGAATTTTATTCAAAATGAGAAAATTAAATCTGGAATCATAATTTCAGGATACAATTGAAGTGCGACATGTGGAAGAGAATTAGAGTGTCAGATTTTGGAAAAGGAAATCAGAAGGGGAATTGGGAATGGGATTGTGGAAGTGTATTTCAGAAAACCATTTGGTAATTGGAGCTTGGAACCTTAATTTGAAATTGGAATTTGGAATTTGAATTTGATACTGAAATTTGGAAGTGAAATTTAGAATTGGAATTTAGAACTGGAATTTAAAAGCAGAATTTCGGACTGGAATTTGGAAGCAGAATTTGGAATTGGAATGTGGAAGTGGATTTTGGTATCAGAATTTGGAATTGAAATTTAGAACTAGAATATGGAAGTGGAATTTGGAAGTGGAATTTCGAATTGGAATTTCGAATTGGAATTTGGATTGGAATTTAGAACTGGAATATGGAAGTGGAATTTTGAAGTGGAATTTAAAATTGGAATTTCGAACCTGGAATTTGGAAGTGAAATTTAGAATTGGAATTCAGAACTGGAATTTGGGAGTGGAATTTGGAACTTCAATTGGGAACTGGAATTTAGAAGTGGAATTTGAAATTCGAATTTAGAAGTGGAATTTGGAATTGGAATTTGGAAGTGGATTTTGGAAGTGGAATTTGGAATTGGAATGTAGAATTGGAATTTGGAAATGGAATTTAAAAATGGAATTTGAAAGTGGAATTTGGAAATGGAATGTAGAATTGGAATTTGGAAATTGAATTTGGAAGTGTTATTTGAAACACAAATATAAAAGGGTACTTAGAAAGCAGACTTTTATCGATAAATTGTAATTTGAATCTGGAATCATAATTACAGGATGCAATGGAAGTGTGACATGCGGAAGAGAATTATAGCATCAGAAACTGGAAAAGGAAATCAGAAGGGGAATTAGAATAGGGACTGTGGAAGTGGATTTTAGAATTGCATTTGGGAATTGCCTGTTGGAGCTTGAATTTGGAAGTCAAATTTAAAATTGGAATTTAGACCTGGAATTTGGAAGTGGAGTTTAGAAGTGGAATTTCAAACTCGAATTTAGAAGTGGAATTTGGAATTAGAATTTAGTATTTGAATTTGGAAGTAGAATTTGGAAGTCGAATGTAGAATTGGAATTTGGAACTGGAAATTGGAAGTGGAATTTAGAACTGCAATTTGTAACTCGAATTTGGAAATTGAATTTGGAATTGGAATTTGAAACACAAATTTTAAAGGGTACTTAGAAAGCAGACTTTATGAATAAGTTGCAATTTGAATGTGGATTCATAATTTCAGTATACAATTTAAATGCGACATGTGGAAGAGAATTATAGTATCAGAAAGTGGAATAGGAAAGCAGATGGGGAATTGGGAACTGGAGTGTAAGTGAATTTGAGAATTGCATTTGGTAATTGGAGGTTGGAACTCGAATTTGGAATGGGAATTTGGCAGTGTATTTTTGAAGCAGAATTGGGAATTTGACTTTAGAAGTGGAATTTGGAAGTGGAGTTTGGAATTGGAATTTACCATTAGAATTTGGAACTGGAATTTGGAAGTGAAATTTGGAATTGGAATTTGAAACATAAATTTACAAGGGTACTTAGAAAGAAGAATTTTATTCAAAATGAGAAAATTAAATCTGGAATCATAATTTCAGGATACAATTGAAGTGCGACATATGGAAGAGAATTATAGTATCAGAAACTGGAATAGGAAAGCAGATGGGGAATTGGGAACTGGAGTGTAAGTGAATTTCAGAATTGCATTTGGTAATTGGAGGTTGGAAGTCGAATTAGGAATGCGAATTTGGCAGTGTATTTTTGAAGCAGAATTGGGAATTTGACTTTAGAAGTGGAATTTGGAAGTGGAGTTTGGAATTGGAATTTACCATTGGAATTTGGAAGTGAAATTTGAAATTGGAATTTGAAACATAAATTTACAAGGGTACTTAGAAAGAAGAATTTTATTAAAAATGAGAAAATTAAATCTGGAATCATAATTTCAGGATACAATTGAAGTGCGACATGTGGGAGAGAATTAGAGTATCAGAATTTGGAAAAGGGTATCAGACGGGGAATTAGGATGGGAACGGTGGAAGTGGAATTTAGAATTTCATTTGTTAATTGGCAATTGGAACTGCAATTTGGAAGTGAAATTTAGAATTGGAATTTAGAAATGGAATATAGAATTGGAATTTGGAAGTGGAATTTAGAATTGTAGTTTGTGTCCTTAATTTGCAAGTGGAATTAAGAATGGGAATTTGAACTGGAATTTTCAGGTCGTATTTGGAATTAGAATTTGAAACAGAAATTTACAAGGGTACTTAGAAAGCAGAATTTGATTAAAAAGGGGCAATGTGAATCTGGAATCAAAATTTCAGGATGAACTTGAAGTGCGACATGTGGAAGAGAATTATAGTATCAGAAATTGGAAAAGGAAATCAGAAGGACAATTGCGAATGGGATTGTGGAAGTGTATTTCATAAAACCGTTTGGTAATTGAAGCTTGGAACTGTAAATTGGAATTGGAATTTAGAATTTGTATTCGATACTGAAATTTGGAAGTGAAATTTTGAATTGGAATTTAGAACTGGAATTTAAAAGCAGAATTTGGACTTGGAATTTGGAAGTGAATTTTGGAATCAGAATTTGGAATTTGAATTTAGAACTGGAATACGGAAGTGGAATTTGGAAGTGGAATTTCAAATTAGAATTTCGAATTGGAATTTGGAATTGGAATTTAGAACTGGAATATGGAAGTGGAATTTGGAAGTGGAATTTAAAATTGGAATTTCGAACCTGGAATTTGGAAGTGAAATTTAGAATTGGAATTCAGAACTGAAATTTGGGAGTGGAATTTGGAACTTCAATTGGGAACTGGAATTTAGAAGTGGAATTTGAAATTCGAGTTTAGAAGTGGAATTTGATAATGGAATTTGGAAGTGTATTTTGGAAGCGGAATTTGGAATTGGAATTTGGAATTGGAATGTAGAATTGGAATTTGGAATTGGAAATTAAAACTGGAATTTGGAAGTGGAATGTAGAATTGGAATTTGGAAATTGAATTTGGAAGTGTTATTTGAAACACAAATTTAAAACGGTACTTAGAAAGCAGACTTTTATCGATAAGGTGTAATTTGAATGTGGAATCATAATTTCAGGATGCAATGGAAGTGTGACATGCGGAAGAAAATTATAGTATCAGAAACTGTAAAATTAAATCAGAAGGGGAATTAGGATCGGAACTGTGGAAGTGGATGTTAGAATTGCATTTGGTAATTGCCTGTTGGAACTGGAATTTGGAAGTGAAATTTAAAATTCAAATTTCGAACTGGAAATTTGAACTGGAAATTGGAAGTGGAGTTTAGAAGTGAAATTTCAAAATAGAATTTAGAAGTGGAATTTGGAATTGGAATTTAGTATTTGAATTTGGAAGTCGAATGTAGACTTGGAATTTGGAACAGGAATTTGGAAGTGGAATTTCGAACTGCAATTTGGAACTGGAATTTGGAAATTGAATTTGGAATTGGAATTTGAAACACAAATTTTAAAGGGTACTTAGAAAGCAGACTTTGTTAATAAGTTGTAATTTGAATGTGGAATCATAATGTCAGTATGCAATTGAAATGCGACATGTGAAAGAGAATTATAATATCAGAAACTGGAATAGGAAAGCAGATGGGGAATTGGGAACGGGAGTGTAAGTGAATTTCAGAATTGCATTTGGTAATTGGAGGTTGGAATTCGAATTTGGAATGGGAATTTGGCAGTGTATTTTTGAAGCAGAATTGGGAATTTGACTTTAGAAGTGAAATTTGGAAGTGAAGTTTGGAATTGGAATTTACCATTGGAATTTGGAAGTGAAATTTGGAATTGGAATTTGAAACATAAATTTAGAAGGGTACTTAGAAAAAAGAATTTTATTCAAAATGAGAAAATTAAATCTGGAATCATAATTTCAGGATACAATTGAAGTGCGACATGTGGAAGAGAATTAGAGTATCAGAAACTGGAATAGGAAAGCAGATGGGGAATTGGGAATGGAATTGTGGAAGTGTATTTCAGAAAACCATTTGGTAATTGGAGCTTGGAACCTTAATTTGGAATTGGAATTTAGAATTTGAATTTGATACTGAAATTGGGAAGTGAAATTTAGAATTGGAATTTAGAACTGGAATTTAAAAGCAGAATTTGGAAGTGGAATTTGGAAGGAGAATTTGGAATTGGAATTTGGAAGTGGATTTTGGAATCAGAATTTGGAATTGGAATTTAGAACTGGATTATGGAAGTGGAATTTGGAAGTGGAATTTCGAATTGGAATTTCGAATTAGAATTTGGAATTCGAATTTAGAACTGGAATATGGAAGTGGAATTTGGAATTGGAATTTAAAATTGTAATTTCGAACCTGGAATTTGGAAGTGAAATTTAGAATTGGAATTCAGAACTGGAATTTGGGAGTGGAATTTGGAAATTCTATTGGGAAGTGGAATTTAGAAGTGGAATTTGAAATTCGAATTTAGAAGTGGAATTTGGAATTGGAATTTGGAAGTGTATTTTGGAAGCGGAATTTGGAATTGGAATTTGGAATAGGAATGTAGAATTGGAATTTGGAATTGGAATTTAGAACTGGAATTTGGAAGTGGAATTTGGAAGTGCAATGTAGAATTGGAATTTGGAAATTGAATTTGGAAGTGTTATTTGAAACACAAATATAAAAGGGTACTTAGAAATCAGACTTTTATCGATAAATTGTAATTTGAATCTGGAATCATAATTTCAGGATGCAATGGAAGTGTGACATGCGGAAGAGAATTATAGCATCAGAAACTGGAAAAGGAAATCAAAAGGGTAATTAGGATAGGGACTGTGGAAGTGGATTTTAGAATTGCATTTGGGAATTGCCTGTTGGAGCTTGAATTTGGAAGTCAAATTTAAAATTGGAATTTAGACCTGGAATTTGGAAGTGGAGTTTAGAAGTGGAATTTCAAACTCGAATTTAGAAGTGGAATTTGGAATTGGAATTTAATATTTGAATTTGGAAGTAGAATTTGGAAGTGGAATTTAGAACTGCAATTTGTAACTGGAATTTGAAAATTGAATTTGGAATTGGAATTTGAAACACACATTTTAAAGGGTACTTAGAAAGCAGACTTTATGAATAAGTTGCAATTTGAATGTGGATTCATAATTTCAGTATACAATTGAAATGCGACATGTGGAAGAGAATTATAGTATCAGAAAGTGGAATAGGAAAGCAGATGGGGAATTGGGAACTGGAGTGTAAGTGAATTTGAGAATTGCATTTGGTAATTGGAGGTTGGAACTCGAATTTGGAATGGGAATTTGGCAGTGTATTTTTGAAGCAGAATTGGGAATTTGACTTTAGAAGTGGAATTTGGAAGTGGAGTTTGGAATTGGAATTTACCATTGGAATTTGGAAGTGAAATTTGAAATTGGAATTTGAAACATAAATTTACAAGGGTACTTAGAAAGAAGAATTTTATTTAAAATGAGAAAATTAAATCTGGAATCATAATTTCAGGATACAATTGAAGTGCGACCTGTGGGAGAGAATTAGAGTATCAGAATTTGGAAAAGGGTATCAGACGGGGAATTAGCATGGGGACGGTGGAAGTGGAATTTAGAATTTCATTTGTTAATTGGCAATTGGAACTGGAATTTGGAAGTGAAATTTAGAATTGGAATTTAGAAATGAAATATGGAAGTGGAATTTGGAAGTGGAATGTAGAATTGGAATTTGGAAATTGAATTTGGAAGTGTTATTTGAAACACAAATTTAAAAGGGTACTTAGAAAGCAGACTTTTATCGATAAGTTGTAATTTGACTGTGGAATCATAATTTCAGGATGCAATGGAAGTGTGACATGCGGAAGAGAATTATAGTATCAGAAACTGGAAAAGGAAATCAGAAGGGGAATTAGGATCGGAACTGTGGAAGTGGATTTTAGAATTACATTTGGTAATTGCCTGTTGGAACTGGAATTTGTAAGTGAAATTTAAAATTGGAATTTAGAACTGGAATTTTGACTTGGAATTTGGAAGTGGAGTTTGAAAGTGGAATTTCAAACTCGAATTTAGAAGTGCAATTTGGAATTGGAATTTAGTATTTGAATTTGGAAGTAGAATTTGGAAGTAGAATGTAGAATTGGAATTTGGAACTGCAATTTGGAAGTGGAATTTCGAACTGCAATTTGGAACTGGAATTTGGAAATTGAATTTGGAATTGGAATTTGAAACACACATTTTAAAGGGTACTTAGAAAGCAGACTTTATTAATAAGTTGTAATTTGAATGTGGAATCATAATGTCAGTATGCAATTGAAATGCGACATGTGAAAGAGAATTATAGTATCAGAAACTGGAATAGGAAAGGAGATGGGGAATTGGGAACGGGAGTGTAAGTGAATTTCAGAATTGCATTTGGTAATTGGAGGTTGGAATTCGAATTTGGAATGGGAATTTGGCAGTGTATTTTTGAAGCAGAATTGGGAATTTGACTTTAGAAGTGAAATTTGGAAGTGAAGTTTGGAATTGGAATTTACCATTGGAATTTGGAAGTGAAATTTGGAATTGGAATTTGAAACATAAATTTAGAAGGGTACTTAGAAAAAAGAATTTTATTCAAAATGAGAAAATTAAATCTGGAATCATAATTTCAGGATACAATTGAAGTGCGACATGTGGAAGAGAATTAGAGTATCAGAAACTGGAATAGGAAAGCAGATGGGGAATTGGGAATGGAATTGTGGAAGTGTATTTCAGAAAACCATTTGGTAATTGGAGCTTGGAACCTTAATTTGGAATTGGAATTTAGAATTTGAATTTGATACTGAAATTGGGAAGTGAAATTTAGAATTGGAATTTAGAACTGGAATTTAAAAGCAGAATTTGGAAGTGGAATTTGGAAGGAGAATTTGGAATTGGAATTTGGCAGTGGATTTTGGAATCAGAATTTGGAATTGGAATTTAGAACTGGATTATGGAAGTGGAATTTGGAAGTGGAATTTGGAAGTGGAATTTCGAATTGGAATTTCGAATTAGAATTTGGAATTCGAATTTAGAACTGGAATATGGAAGTGGAATTTGGAATTGGAATTTAAAATTGTAATTTCGAACCTGGAATTTGGAAGTGAAATTTAGAATTGGAATTCAGAACTGGAATTTGGGAGTGGAATTTGGAAATTCTATTGGGAAGTGGAATTTAGAAGTGGAATTTGAAATTCGAATTTAGAAGTGGAATTTGGAATTGGAATTTGGAAGTGTATTTTGGAAGCGGAATTTGGAATTGGAATTTGGAATAGGAATGTAGAATTGGAATTTGGAATTGGAATTTAGACCTGGAATTTGGAAGTGGAATTTGGAAGTGGAATGTAGAATTGGAATTTGGAAATTGAATTTGGAAGTGTTATTTGAAACACAAATATAAAAGGGTACTTAGAAAGCAGACTTTTATCGATAAATTGTAATTTGAATCTGGAATCATAATTTCAGGATGCAATGGAAGTGTGACATGCGGAAGAGAATTATAGCATCAGAAACTGGAAAAGGAAATCAAAAGGGTAATTAGGATAGGGACTGTGGAAGTGGATTTTAGAATTGCATTTGGGAATTGCCTGTTGGAGCTTGAATTTGGAAGTCAAATTTAAAATTGGAATTTAGACCTGGAATTTGGAAGTGGAGTTTAGAAGTGGAATTTCAAACTCGAATTTAGAAGTGGAATTTGGAATTGGAATTTAATATTTGAATTTGGAAGTAGAATTTGGATGTGGAATTTAGAACTGCAATTTGTAACTGGAATTTGAAAATTGAATTTGGAATTGGAATTTGAAACACAAATTTTAAAGGGTACTTAGAAAGCAGACTTTATGAATAAGTTGCAATTTGAATGTGGATTCATAATTTCAGTATACAATTGAAATGCGACATGTGGAAGAGAATTATAGTATCAGAAAGTGGAATAGGAAAGCAGATGGGGAATTGGGAACTGGAGTGTAAGTGAATTTGAGAATTGCATTTGGTAATTGGAGGTTGGAACTCGAATTTGGAATGGGAATTTGGCAGTGTATTTTTGAAGCAGAATTGGGAATTTGACTTTAGAAGTGGAATTTGGAAGTGGAGTTTGGAATTGGAATTTACCATGGAATTTGGAAGTGAAATTTGAAATTGGAATTTGAAACATAAATTTACAAGGGTACTTAGAAAGAAGAATTTTATTTAAAATGAGAAAATTAAATCTGGAATCATAATTTCAGGATACAATTGAAGTGCGACCTGTGGGAGAGAATTAGAGTATCAGAATTTGGAAAAGGGTATCAGACGGGGAATTAGGATGGGGACGGTGGAAGTGGAATTTAGAATTTCATTTGTTAATTGGCAATTGGAACTGGAATTTGGAAGTGAAATTTAGAATTGGAATTTAGAAATGGAATATGGAAGTGGAATTTGGAAGTGGAATTTGGAAGTGGAATGTAGAATTGGAATTTGGAAATTGAATTTGGAAGTGTTATTTGAAACACAAATTTAAAAGGGTACTTAGAAAGCAGACTTTTATCGATAAGTTGTAATTTGACTGTGGAATCATAATTTCAGGATGCAATGGAAGTGTGACATGCGGAAGAGAATTATAGTATCAGAAACTGGAAAAGGAAATCAGAAGGGGAATTAGGATCGGAACTGTGGAAGTGGATTTTAGAATTGCATTTGGTAATTGCCTGTTGGAACTGGAATTTGTAAGTGAAATTTAAAATTGGAATTTAGAACTGGAATTTTGACTTGGAATTTGGAAGTGGAGTTTGAAAGTGGAATTTCAAACTCGAATTTAGAAGTGCAATTTGGAATTGGAATTTAGTATTTGAATTTGAAAGTAGAATTTGGAAGTAGAATGTAGAATTGGAATTTGGAACTGGAATTTGGAAGTGGAATTTCGAACTGCAATTTGGAACTGGAATTTGGAAATTGAATTTGGAATTGGAATTTGAAACACACATTTTAAAGGGTACTTAGAAAGCAGACTTTATTAATAAGTTGTAATTTGAATATGGAATCATAACTTCAGTATGCAATTGAAATGCGACATGTGGAAGAGATTTATAGTATCAGAAAGTGGAATAGGAAAGGAGATGGGGAATTGGGAACAGGAGTGTAAGTGAATTTGAGAATTGCATTTGGTAATTGGAGGTTGGAGCTCGAATTTGGAATGGGAATTTGGCAGTGTATTTTTGAAGCAGAATTGGGAATTTGACTTTAGAAGTGGAATTTGGAAGTGGAGTTTGGAATTGGAATTTACCATTGGAATTTGGAACTGAAATTTGGAATTGGAATTTGAAACATAAATTTACAAGGGTGCTAAGAAAGAAGAATTTTATTCAAAATGAGAAAATTAAATCTGGAATCATAATTTCAGGATACAATTGAAGTGCGACATGTGGAAGAGAATTAGAGTATCAGAATTTGGAAAAGGAAATCAGAAGGGGAATTGGGAATGGGATTGTGGAAGTGTATTTCAGAAAACCATTTGGTAACTGGAGCTTGGAACCTTAATTTGGAATTGGAATTTAGAATTTGAATTTGATACTGAAATTTGGAAGTGAAATTTAGAATTGGAATTTAGAACTGGAATTTAAAAGCAGAATTTGGAACTGGAATTTGGAAGCAGAATTTGGAATTGGAATTTGGAAGTGGATTTTGGAATCAGAATTTGGAATTGGAATTTAGAACTGGAATATGGAAGTGGAATTTGGAAGTGGAATTTGGAAGTGGAATTTCGAATTGGAATTTCGAATTGGAATTTGGAATTGGAATTTAGAACTGGAATATGGAAGTGGAATTTGGAAGTGGAATTTAAAATTGGAATTTCGAACCTGGAATTTGGAAGTGAAATTTCGAATTGGAATTCAGAACTGGAATTTGGGAGTGGAATTTGGAACTTCAATTTGGTACTGGAATTTACAAGTAGAATTTGAAATTCGAATGTAAAAGTGGAATTTGGAATTGGAATTTGGAAGTGGATTTTGGAAGCGGAATTTGGAATTGGAATTTGAAATTGTAATGTAGAATTGGAATTTGGAATTGGAATTTAGAACTGAAATTTGGAAGTGGAATTTGGAAGTGCAATGTAGAATTGGAATTTGGAAATTGAATTTGGAAGTGTTATTTGAAACACAAATTTAAAAGGGTACTTAGAAAGCAGACTTTTATCGATAACTTGTAATTTTAATGTGGAATCATAATTTCAGGATGCAATGGAAGTGTGACATGCGGAAAAAATTATAGTATCAGAAACTGGAAAAGGAAATCAGAAGGGGAATTAGGATCGGAACTGTGGAAGTGGATTTTAGAATTGCATTTGGTAATTTCCTGTTGGAACTGTAATTTGGAAGTGAAATTTAAAATTGGAATTTAGGACTGGAATTTTGAACTGAAATTTGGAAGTGGAGTTTGGAAGTGGAATTTCAAACTCGAATTTAGAAGTGGAATTTGGAATTGGAATTTAGTATTTGAATTTGGAAGTAGAATTTGGAAGTAGAATGCAGAATTGGAATTTGGAACTGGAATTTGGAAGTGGAATTTCGAACTGCCATTTGGAACTGGAATTTGGAAATTGAATTTGGAATTGGAATTTGAAACACAAATTTTAAAGGGTACTTAGAAAGCAGACTTTATTAATAAGTTGTAATTTGAATGTGGCATCATAATTTCAGTATTAAATTCAAATGCGACATGTGGAAGAGAATTATAGTATCAGAAACTGGAATAGGAAAGCAGATGGGGAATTGGGAACAGGAGTGTAAGTGAATTTGAGTATTGCATTTGGTAATTGGAGGTTGGAAGTCGAATTTGGAATGGGAATTTGGCAGTGTATTTTTGAAGCAGAATTGGGAATTTGACTTTAGAAGTGGAATTTGGAAGTGGAGTTTGGAATTGGAATTTACCATTGGAATTTGGAACTGAAATTTGGAATTGGAATTTGAAACATAAATTTACAAGGGTGCTTAGAAAGAAGAATTTTATTCAAAATGAGAAAATTAAATCTGGAATCATAATTTCAGGATACAATTGAAGTGCGACATGTGGAAGAGAATTAGAGTATCAGAATTTGGAAAAGGAAATCAGAAGGGGAATTGGGAATGGGATTGTGGAAGTGTATTTCAGAAAACCATTTGGTAATTGGAGCTTGGAACCTTAATTTGGAATTGGAATTTAGAATTTGAATTTGATACTGAAATTTGGAAGTGAAATTTCGAATTGGAATTTAGAACTAGAATATGGAAGTGGAATTTGGAAGTGGAATTTGGAAGTGGAATTTCGAATTGGAATTTCGAATTGGAATTTGGAATTGGAATTTAGAACTGGAATATGGAAGTGGAATTTGGAAGTGGAATTTAAAATTGGAATTTCGAACCTGGAATTTGGAAGTGAAATTTCGAATTGGAATTCAGAACTGAAATTTGGGAGTGGAATTTGAAACTTCAATTTGGTACTGGAATTTACAAGTAGAATTTGAAATTCGAATTTAAAAGTGGAATTTGGAATTGGAAATTGGAAGTGGATTTTGGAAGCGGAATTTGGAATTGGAATTTGGAATTGGAATGTAGAATTGGAATTTGGAATTGGAATTTAGAACTGAAATTTGGAAGTGGAGTTTGGAAGTGGAATTTCAAACTCGAATTTAGAAGTGGAATTTGGAATTGGAATTTATTATTTGAATTTGGAAGTAGAATTTGGAAGTAGAATGTAGAATTGGAATTTGGAACTGGAATTTGGAAGTGAAATTTCGAACTGCCATTTGGAACTGGAATTTGGAAATTGAATTTGGAATTGGAATTTGAAACACAAATTTTAAAGGGTACTTAGAAAGCAGACTTTATTAATAAGTTGTAATTTGAATGTGGCATCATAATTTCAGTATTAAATTCAAATGCGACATGTGGAAGAGAATTATAGTATCAGAAACTGGAATAGGAAAGCAGATGGGGAATTGGGAACAGGAGTGTAAGTGAATTTGAGTATTGCATTTGGTAATTGGAGGTTGGAAGTCGAATTTGGAATGGGAATTTGGCAGTGTATTTTTGAAGCAGAATTGGGAATTTGACTTTAGAAGTGGAATTTGGAAGTGGAGTTTGGAATTGGAATTTACCATTGGAATTTGGAACTGAAATTTGGAATTGGAATTTGAAACATAAATTTACAAGGGTGCTTAGAAAGAAGAATTTTATTCAAAATGAGAAAATTAAATCTGGAATCATAATTTCAGGATACAATTGAAGTGCGACATGTGGAAGAGAATTAGAGTATCAGAATTTGGAAAAGGAAATCAGAAGGGGAATTGGGAATGGGATTGTGGAAGTGTATTTCAGAAAACCATTTGGTAATTGGAGCTTGGAACCTTAATTTGGAATTGGAATTTAGAATTTGAATTTGATACTGAAATTTGGAAGTGAAATTTCGAATTGGAATTTAGAACTAGAATATGGAAGTGGAATTTGGAAGTGGAATTTGAAAGTGGAATTTCGAATTGGAATTTCGAATTGGAATTTGGAATTGGAATTTAGAACTGGAATATGGAAGTGGAATTTGGAAGTGGAATTTAAAATTGGAATTTCGAACCTGGAATTTGGAAGTGAAATTTCGAATTTGAATTCAGAACTGAAATTTGGGAGTGGAATTTGGAACTTCAATTTGGTACTGGAATTTAGAAGTGGAATTAGAAATTCGAATTTAAAAGTGGAATTTGGAATTGGAATTTGGAAATGGATTTTGGAAGCCGAATTTGGAATTGGAATTTGGAATTGGAATGTAGAACTGGAATTTGGAATTGGAATTTAGAACTGGAATTTGGAAGTGGAATTTGGAAGTGCAATGTAGAATTCGAATTTGGAAATTGAATTTGGAAGTGTTATTTGAAACACAAATTTAAAAGGGTACTTAGAAAGCAGACTTTTATCGATAAGTTGTAATTTTTATGTGGAATCATAATTTCAGGATGCAATGGAAGTGTGACATGCGGAAGAAAATTATAGTATCAGAAACTGGAAAAGGAAATCAGAAGGGGAATTAGGATCGAGACTGTGGAAGTGGATTTTAGAATTGCATTTGGTAATTGCCTGTTGGAACTGAAATTTGGAAGTGAAATTTAAAATTGGAATTAAGACCTAGAATTTGGAAGTGGAGTCTAGAAGTGGAATTTATTATTTGAATGTGGAAGTAGAATTTGGAAGTCGAATGTAGAATTGGAATTTGGAACTGGAATTTCGAACTCGAATTTAGAAGTGCAATTTGGATTTGGAATTTAGTATTTGAATTTGGAAGTAGAATTTGGAAGTAGAATGTAGAATTGGAATTTGGAACTGGAATTTGGAAGTGGAATTTCGAACTGCAATTTGGAACTCGAATTTGGAAATTGAATTTGGAATTGGAATTTGAAACACAAATTTTAAAGGGTACTTAGAAAGCAGACTTTATTAATAAGTTGTAATTTGAATGTGGCATCATAATTTCAGTATTAAATTCAAATGCGACATGTGGAAGAGAATTATAGTATCAGAAACTGGAATAGGAAAGCAGATGGGGAATTGGGAACAGGAGTGTAAGTGAATTTGAGTATTGCATTTGGTAATTGGAGGCTGGAACTCGAATTTGGAATGGGAATTTGGCAGTGTATTTTTGAAGAAGAATTGGGAATTTGACTTTAGAAGTGGAATTTGGAAGTGGAGTTTGGAATTGGAATTTTCCTTTGGAATTTGAAAGTGGAATTTGGAAGTGGAATTTCGAATTGGAATTTCGAATTGGAATTTGGAATTGGAATTTAGAACTGGAATTTGGAAGTGGAATTTAAAATTGGAATTTCAAACCTGGAATTTGGAAGTGAAATTTCGAATTGGAATTCAGAACTGAAATTTGGGAGTGGAATTTGGAACTTCAATTTGGTACTGGAATTTAGAAGTGGAATTAGAAATTCGAATTTAAAAGTGGAATTTGGAATTGGAATTTGGAAGTGGATTTTGGAAGCGGAATTTGGAATTGGAATTTGGAATTGGAATGTAGAACTGGAATTTGGAATTGGAATTTAGAACTGGAATTTGGAAGTGGAATTTGGAAGTGGAATGTAGAATTGGAATTTGGAAATTGAATTTGGAAGTGTTATTTGAAACACAAATTTAAAAGGGTACTTAGAAAGCAGACTTTTATCGATAAGTTGTAATTTTAATGTGGAATCATAATTTCAGGATGCAATGGAAGTGTGACATGCGGAAAAAATTATAGTATCAGAAACTGGAAAAGGAAATCAGAAGGGGAATTAGGATCGGAACTGTGGAAGTGGATTTTAGAATTGCATTTGGTAATTTCCTGTTGGAACTGTAATTTGGAAGTGAAATTTAAAATTGGAATTTAGGACTGGAATTTTGAACTGAAATTTGGAAGTGGAGTTTGGAAGTGGAATTTCAAACTCGAATTTAGAAGTGGAATTTGGAATTGGAATTTAGTATTTGAATTTGGAAGTAGAATTTGGAAGTAGAATGCAGAATTGGAATTTGGAACTGGAATTTGGAAGTGGAATTTCGAACTGCCATTTGGAACTGGAATTTGGAAATTGAATTTGGAATTGGAATTTGAAACACAAATTTTAAAGGGTACTTAGAAAGCAGACTTTATTAATAAGTTGTAATTTGAATGTGGCATCATAATTTCAGTATTAAATTCAAATGCGACATGTGGAAGAGAATTATAGTATCAGAAACTGGAATAGGAAAGCAGATGGGGAATTGGGAACAGGAGTGTAAGTGAATTTGAGTATTGCATTTGGTAATTGGAGGTTGGAAGTCGAATTTGGAATGGGAATTTGGCAGTGTATTTTTGAAGCAGAATTGGGAATTTGACTTTAGAAGTGGAATTTGGAAGTGGAGTTTGGAATTGGAATTTACCATTGGAATTTGGAACTGAAATTTGGAATTGGAATTTGAAACATAAATTTACAAGGGTGCTTAGAAAGAAGAATTTTATTCAAAATGAGAAAATTAAATCTGGAATCATAATTTCAGGATACAATTGAAGTGCGACATGTGGAAGAGAATTAGAGTATCAGAATTTGGAAAAGGAAATCAGAAGGGGAATTGGGAATGGGATTGTGGAAGTGTATTTCAGAAAACCATTTGGTAATTGGAGCTTGGAACCTTAATTTGGAATTGGAATTTAGAATTTGAATTTGATACTGAAATTTGGAAGTGAAATTTCGAATTGGAATTTAGAACTAGAATATGGAAGTGGAATTTGGAAGTGGAATTTGAAAGTGGAATTTCGAATTGGAATTTCGAATTGGAATTTGGAATTGGAATTTAGAACTGGAATATGGAAGTGGAATTTGGAAGTGGAATTTAAAATTGGAATTTCGAACCTGGAATTTGGAAGTGAAATTTCGAATTTGAATTCAGAACTGAAATTTGGGAGTGGAATTTGGAACTTCAATTTGGTACTGGAATTTAGAAGTGGAATTAGAAATTCGAATTTAAAAGTGGAATTTGGAATTGGAATTTGGAAATGGATTTTGGAAGCCGAATTTGGAATTGGAATTTGGAATTGGAATGTAGAACTGGAATTTGGAATTGGAATTTAGAACTGGAATTTGGAAGTGGAATTTGGAAGTGCAATGTAGAATTCGAATTTGGAAATTGAATTTGGAAGTGTTATTTGAAACACAAATTTAAAAGGGTACTTAGAAAGCAGACTTTTATCGATAAGTTGTAATTTTTATGTGGAATCATAATTTCAGGATGCAATGGAAGTGTGACATGCGGAAGAAAATTATAGTATCAGAAACTGGAAAAGGAAATCAGAAGGGGAATTAGGATCGAGACTGTGGAAGTGGATTTTAGAATTGCATTTGGTAATTGCCTGTTGGAACTGAAATTTGGAAGTGAAATTTAAAATTGGAATTAAGACCTAGAATTTGGAAGTGGAGTCTAGAAGTGGAATTTATTATTTGAATGTGGAAGTAGAATTTGGAAGTCGAATGTAGAATTGGAATTTGGAACTGGAATTTCGAACTCGAATTTAGAAGTGCAATTTGGATTTGGAATTTAGTATTTGAATTTGGAAGTAGAATTTGGAAGTAGAATGTAGAATTGGAATTTGGAACTGGAATTTGGAAGTGGAATTTCGAACTGCAATTTGGAACTCGAATTTGGAAATTGAATTTGGAATTGGAATTTGAAACACAAATTTTAAAGGGTACTTAGAAAGCAGACTTTATTAATAAGTTGTAATTTGAATGTGGCATCATAATTTCAGTATTAAATTCAAATGCGACATGTGGAAGAGAATTATAGTATCAGAAACTGGAATAGGAAAGCAGATGGGGAATTGGGAACAGGAGTGTAAGTGAATTTGAGTATTGCATTTGGTAATTGGAGGCTGGAACTCGAATTTGGAATGGGAATTTGGCAGTGTATTTTTGAAGAAGAATTGGGAATTTGACTTTAGAAGTGGAATTTGGAAGTGGAGTTTGGAATTGGAATTTTCCTTTGGAATTTGAAAGTGGAATTTGGAAGTGGAATTTCGAATTGGAATTTCGAATTGGAATTTGGAATTGGAATTTAGAACTGGAATTTGGAAGTGGAATTTAAAATTGGAATTTCAAACCTGGAATTTGGAAGTGAAATTTCGAATTGGAATTCAGAACTGAAATTTGGGAGTGGAATTTGGAACTTCAATTTGGTACTGGAATTTAGAAGTGGAATTAGAAATTCGAATTTAAAAGTGGAATTTGGAATTGGAATTTGGAAGTGGATTTTGGAAGCGGAATTTGGAATTGGAATTTGGAATTGGAATGTAGAACTGGAATTTGGAATTGGAATTTAGAACTGGAATTTGGAAGTGGAATTTGGAAGTGGAATGTAGAATTGGAATTTGGAAATTGAATTTGGAAGTGTTATTTGAAACACAAATTTAAAAGGGTACTTAGAAAGCAGACTTTTATCGATAAGTTGTAATTTTAATGTGGAATCATAATTTCAGGATGCAATGGAAGTGTGACATGCGGAAAAAATTATAGTATCAGAAACTGGAAAAGGAAATCAGAAGGGAAATTAGGATCGGAACTGTGGAAGTGGATTTTAGAATTGCATTTGGTAATTGCCTGTTGGAACTGAAATTTGGAAGTGAAATTTAAAATTGGAATTAAGACCTAGAATTTGGAAGTGGAGTCTGGAAGTGGAATTTATTATTTGAATGTGGAAGTAGAATTTGTAAGTCGAATGTAGAATTGGAATTTGGAACTGGAATTTGGAAGTGAAATTTCGAACTGCAATTTGGAACTGGAATTTGGAAATTGAATTTGGAATTGGAATTTGAAACACAAATTTTAAAGAGTACTTAGAAAGCAGACTTTATTAATAAGTTGTAATTTGATTGTGTAATCATAATTTCAGTATACAATTGAAATGCGACATGTGGAAGAGAATTATAGTATCAGAAACTGGAATAGGAAAGCAGATAGGGAATTGGAACGGGAGTGTAAGTGAATTTGAGAATTGCATTTGGTAATTGGAGGTTGGAAGTCGAATTTGGAATGGGAATTTGGCAGTGTATTTTTTGAAGCAGAATGGAATTTGACTTTAGAAGTGGAATTTGGAAGTGGAGTTTGGAATTGGAATTTACCATTGGAATTTGGAACTGAAATTTGGAATTGGAATTTGAAACATAAATTTACAAGGGTGCTTAGAAAGAAGAATTTTATTCAAAATGAGAAAATTAAATCTGGAATCATAATTTCAGGATACAATTGAAGTGCGACATGTGGAAGAGAATTAGAGTATCAGAATTTGGAAAAGGAAATCAGAAGGGGAATTGGGAATGGGATTGTGGAAGTGTATTTCAGAAAACCATTTGGTAATTGGAGCTTGGAACCTTAATTTGGAATTGGAATTTAGAATTTGAATTTGATACTGAAATTTGGAAGTGAAATTTAGAATTGGAATTTAGAACTGGAATTTAAAAGCAGAATTTGGAACTGGAATTTGGAAGCAGAATTTGGAATTGGAATTTGGAAGTGGATTTTGGAATCAGAATTTGGAATTGGAATTTAGAACTGGAATATGGAAGTGGAATTTGGACGTGGAATTTGGAAGTGGAATTTCAAATTAGAATTTAGAATTGGAATTTGGAATTGGAATTTAGAACTGGAATATGGAAGTGGAATTTGGAAGTGGAATTTAAAATTGGAATTTCAAACTTGGAATTTGGAAGTGAAATTTAGAATTGGAATTCAGAACTGGAATTTGGGAGTGGAATTTGGAACTTCAATTTGGAACTGGAATTTAGAAGTGGAATTTGAAATTTGAATTTAGAAGTGGAATTTGGAAATGGAATTTGGAAGTGGATTTTGGAAGCGGAATTGGAATTGGAATTTGGAATTGGAATTTAGAACTGGAATTTGGAAGTGGAATTTGGAAGTGGAATGTAGAATTGGAATTTGGAAATTGAATTTGGAAGTGTTATTTGAAACACAAATTTAAAAGGGTACTTAGAAAGCAGACTTTTATCGATAAGTTGTAATTTTAATGTGGAATCATAATTTCAGGATGCAATGGAAGTGTGACATGCGGAAAAAATTATAGTATCAGAAACTGGAAAAGGAAATCAGAAGGGAAATTAGGATCGGAACTGTGGAAGTGGATTTTAGAATTGCATTTGGTAATTTCCTGTTGGAACTGTAATTTGGAAGTGAAATTTAAAATTGGAATTTAGGACTGGAATTTTGAACTGAAATTCGGAAGTGGAGTTTGGAAGTGGAATTTCAAACTCGAATTTAGAAGTGCAATTTGGAATTGGAATTTAGTATTTGAATTTGGAAGTAGAATTTGGAAGTAGAATGTAGAATTGGAATTTGGAACTGGAATTTGGAAGTGGAATTTCGAACTGCAATTTGGAACTCGAATTTGGAAATTGAATTTGGAATTGGAATTTGAAACACAAATTTTAAAGGGTACTTAGAAAGCAGACTTTATTAATAAGTTGTAATTTGAATGTGGAATCATAATTTCAGTATTAAATTCAAAAGCGACATGTGGAAGAGAATTATAGTATCAGAAACTGGAATAGGAAAGCAGATGGGGAATTGGGAACAGGAGTGTAAGTGAATTTGAGTATTGCATTTGGTAATTGGAGGCTGGAACTCGAATTTGGAATGGGAATTTGGCAGTGTATTTTTGAAGCAGAATTGGGAATTTGACTTTAGAAGTGGAATTTGGAAGTGGAGTTTGGAATTGGAATTTACCATTGGAATTTGAAAGTGGAATTTGGAAGTGGAATTTCGAATTGGAATTTCGAATTGGAATTTGGAATTGGAATTTAGAACTGGAATATGGAAGTGGAATTTGGAAGTGGAATTTAAAATTGGAATTTCAAACCTGGAATTTGGAAGTGAAATTCGAATTGGAACTCAGAACTGAAATTTGGGTGTGGAATTTGGAACTTCAATTTGGTACTGGAATTTACAAGTAGAATTTGAAATTCGAATTAAAAGTGGAATTTGGAATTGGAATTTGGAAGTGGATTTTGGAAGCGGAATTTGGAATTGGAATTTGAAATTGTAATGTAGAATTGGAATTTGGAATTGGAATTTAGAACTGAAATTTGGAAGTGGAATTTGGAAGTGCAATGTAGAATTGGAATTTGGAAATTGAATTTGGAAGTGTTATTTGAAACACAAATTTAAAAGGGTACTTAGAAAGCAGACTTTTATCGATAACTTGTAATTTTAATGTGGAATCATAATTTCAGGATGCAATGGAAGTGTGACATGCGGAAAAAATTATAGTATCAGAAACTGGAAAAGGAAATCAGAAGGGGAATTAGGGATCGGAACTGTGGAAGTGGATTTTAGAATTGCATTTGGTAATTTCCTGTTGGAACTGTAATTTGGAAGTGAAATTTAAAATTGGAATTTAGGACTGGAATTTTGAACTGAAATTTGGAAGTGGAGTTTGGAAGTGGAATTTCAAACTCGAATTTAGAAGTGGAATTTGGAATTGGAATTTAGTATTTGAATTTGGAAGTAGAATTTGGAAGTAGAATGTAGAATTGGAATTTGGAACTGGAATTTGGAAGTGAAATTTCGAACTGCAATTTGGAACTGGAATTTGGAAATTGAATTTGGAATTGGAATTTGAAACACAAATTTTAAAGGGTACTTAGAAAGCAGACTTTATTAATAAGTTGTAATTTGAATGTGGCATCATAATTTCAGTATTAAATTCAAATGCGACATGTGGAAGAGAATTATAGTATCAGAAACTGGAATAGGAAAGCAGATGGGGAATTGGGAACAGGAGTGTAAGTGAATTTGAGTATTGCATTTGGTAATTGGAGGTTGGAAGTCGAATTAGGAATGGGAATTTGGCAGTGTATTTTTGAAGCAGAATTGGGAATTTGACTTTAGAAGTGGAATTTGGAAGTGGAGTTTGGAATTGGAATTTACCATTGGAATTTGGAACTGAAATTTGGAATTGGAATTTGAAACATAAATTTACAAGGGTGCTTAGAAACAAGAATTTTATTCAAAATGAGAAAATTAAATCTGGAATCATAATTTCAGGATACAATTGAAGTGCGACATGTGGAAGAGAATTAGAGTGTCAAGAATTTGGAAAGGAAATCAGAATGGGAATTGGGAATGGGATTGTGGAAGTGTATTTCAGAAAACCATTTGGTAATTGGAGCTTGGAACCTTAATTTGGAATTGGAATTAGAATTTGAATTTGATACTGAAATTTGGAAGTGAAATTTAGAATTGGAATTTAGAACTGGAATTTAAAAGCAGAATTTGGAACTGGAATTTGGAAGCAGAATTTGGAATTGGAATTTGGAAGTGGATTTTGGAATCAGAATTTGGAATTGGAATTTAGAACTGGAATATGGGAAGTGGAATTTGGACGTGGAATTTTGGAAGTGGAATTTCGAATTAGAATTTAGAATTGGAATTTGGAATTGGAATTTAGAACTGGAATATGGAAGTGGAATTTGGAAGTGGAATTTAAAATTGGAATTTCAAACTTGGAATTTGGAAGTGAAATTTAGAATTGGAATTCAGAACTGGAATTTGGGAGTGGAATTTGGAACTTCAATTTGGAACTGGAATTTAGAAGTGGAATTTGAAATTTGAATTTAGAAGTGGAATTTGGAAATGGAATTTGGAAGTGGATTTTGGAAGCGGAATTTGGAATTGGAATTTGGAATTTAGAACTGGAATTTGGAAGTGGAATTTGGAAGTGGAATGTAGAATTGGAATTTGGAAATTGAATTTGGAAGTGTTATTTGAAACACAAATTTAAAAGGGTACTTAGAAAGCAGACTTTTATCGATAAGTTGTAATTTTAATGTGGAATCATAATTTCAGGATGCAATGGAAGTGTGACATGCGGAAAAAAATTATAGTATCAGAAACTGGAAAAGAAATCAGAAGGGAAATTAGGATCGGAACTGTGGAAGTGGATTTTAGAATTGCATTTGGTAATTTCCTGTTGGAACTGTAATTTGGAAGTGAAATTTAAAATTGGAATTTAGAACTGGAATTTTGAACTGAAATTTGGAAGTGGAGTTTGGAAGTGGAATTTCAAACTCGAATTTAGAAGTGCAATTTGGATTTGGAATTTAGTATTTGAATTTGGAAGTAGAATTTGGAAGTAGAATGTAGAATTGGAATTTGGAACTGGAATTTGGAAGTGGAATTTCGAACTGCAATTTGGAACTCGAATTTGGAAATTGAATTTGGAATTGGAATTTGAAACACAAATTTAAAGGGTACTTAGAAAGCAGACTTTATTAATAAGTTGTAATTTGAATGTGGAATCATAATTTCAGTATTAAATTCAAATGCGACATGTGGAAGAGAATTATAGTATCAGAAACTGGAATAGGAAAGCAGATGGGGAATTGGGAACAGGAGTGTAAGTGAATTTGAGTATTGCATTTGGTAATTGGAGGCTGGAACTCGAATTTGGAATGGGAATTTGGCAGTGTATTTTTGAAGCAGAATTGGGAATTTGACTTTAGAAGTGGAATTTGGAAGTGGAGTTTGGAATTGGAATTTACCATTGGAATTTGAAAGTGGAATTTGGAAGTGGAATTTCGAATTGGAGTTTCGAATTGGAATTTGGAATTGGAATTTAGAACTGGAACATGGAAGTGGAATTTGGAAGTGGAATTTAAAATTGGAATTTCAAACCTGGAATTTGGAAGTGAAATTTCGAATTGGAACTCAGAACTGAAATTTGGGAGTGGAATTTGGAACTTCAATTTGGTACTGGAATTTAGAAGTGGAATTAGAAATTCGAATTTAAAGTGGATTTGGAATTGGAATTTGGAAGTGGATTTTGGAAGCGGAATTTGGAATTGGAATTTGGAATTGGAATGTAGAACTGGAATTTGGAATTGGAATTTAGAACTGGAATTTGGAAGTGGAATTTGGAAGTGCAATGTAGAATTGGAATTGGAAATTGAATTTGGAAGTGTTATTTGAAACACAAATTTAAAAGGGTACTTAGAAAGCAGACTTTTATCGATAAGTTGTAATTTTTATGTGGAATCATAATTTCAGGATGCAATGGAAGTGTGACATGCGGAAGAAAATTATAGTATCAGAAACTGGAAAAGGAAATCAGAAGGGGAATTAGGATCGGGACTGTGGAAGTGGATTTTAGAATTGCATTTGGTAATTGCCTGTTGGAACTGAAATTTGGAAGTGAAATTAAAATTGGAATTAAGACCTAGAATTTGGAAGTGGAGTCTGGAAGTGGAATTTATTATTTGAATGTGGAAGTAGAATTTGTAAGTCGAATGTAGAATTGGAATTTGGAACTGGAATTTGGAAGTGGAATTTCGAACTGCAATTTGGAACTGGAATTTGGAAATTGAATTTGGAATTGGAATTTGAAACACAAATTTTAAAGAGTACTTAGAAAGCGGACTTTATTAATAAGTTGTAATTTGATTGTGTAATCATAATTTCAGTATACAATTGAAATGCGACATGTGGAAGAGAATTATAGTATCAGAAACTGGAATAGGAAAGCAGATAGGGAATTGGGAACGGGAGTGTAAGTGTATTTCAGAAAACCATTTGGTAATTGGAGCTTGGAACCTTAATTTGGAATTGGAATTTAGAATTTGAATTTGATACTGAAATTTGGAAGTGAAATTTCGAATTGGAATTTAGAACTAGAATATGGAAGCGGAATTTGGTAGTGGAATTTGGAAGTGGAATTTCGAATTGGAATTTCGAATTGGAATTTGGAATTGGAATTTAGAACTGGAATATGGAAGTGGAATTTGGAAGTGGAATTTAAAATTGGAATTTCGAACCTGGAATTTGGAAGTGAAATTTCGAATTGGAATTCACAACTGAAATTTGGGAGTGGAATTTGGAACTTCAATTTGGTACTGGAATTTACAAGTAGAATTTGAAATTCGAATTTAAAAGTGGAATTTGGAATTGGAATTTGGAAGTGGATTTTGGAAGCGGAATTTGGATTTGGAATTTGAATTTGAAATTGTAATGTAGAATTGGAATTTGGAATTGGAATTTAGAACTGAAATTTGGATGTGGAATTTGGAAGTGCAATGTAGAATTGGAATTTGGAAATTGAATTTGGAAGTGTTATTTGAAACACAAATTTAAAAGGGTACTTAGAAAGCAGACTTTTATCGATAACTTGTAATTTTAATGTGGAATCATAATTTCAGGATGCAATGGAAGTGTGACATGCGGAAAAAATTATAGTATCAGAAACTGGAAAAGGAAATCAGAAGGGGAATTAGGATCGGAACTGTGGAAGTGGATTTTAGAATTGCATTTGGTAATTTCCTGTTGGAACTGTAATTTGGAAGTGAAATTTAAAATTGGAATTTAGGACTGGAATTTTGAACTGAAATTTGGAAGTGGAGTTTGGAAGTGGAATTTCAAACTCGAATTTAGAAGTGCAATTTGGAATTGGAATTTAGTATTTGAATTTGAAAGTAGAATTTGGAAGTAGAATGTAGAATTGGAATTTGGAACTGGAATTTGGAAGTGGAATTTCGAACTGCAATTTGGAACTGGAATTTGGAAATTGAATTTGGAATTGGAATTTGAAACACAAATTTTAAAGGGTACTTAGAAAGCAGACTTTATTAATAAGTTGTAATTTGAATGTGGCATCATAATTTCAGTATTAAATTCAAATGCGACATGTGGAAGAGAATTATAGTATCAGAAACTGGAATAGGAAAGCAGATGGGGAATTGGGAACAGGAGTGTAAGTGAATTTGAGTATTGCATTTGGTAATTGGAGGTTAGAAGTCGAATTTGGAATGGGAATTTGGCAGTGTATTTTTGAAGCAGAATTGGGAATTTGACTTTAGAAGTGGAATTTGGAAGTGGAGTTTGGAATTGGAATTTACCATTGGAATTTGGAACTGAAATTTGGAATTGGAATTTGAAACATAAATTTACAAGGGTGCTTAGAAAGAAGAATTTTATTCAAAATGAGAAAATTAAATCTGGAATCATAATTTCAGGATACAATTGAAGTGCGACATGTGGAAGAGAATTAGAGTATCAGAATTTGGAAAAGGAAATCAGAAGGGGAATTGGGAATGGGATTGTGGAAGTGTATTTCAGAAAACCATTTGGTAATTGGAGCTTGGAACCTTAATTTGGAATTGGAATTTAGAATTTGAATTTGATACTGAAATTTGGAAGTGAAATTTAGAATTGGAATTTAGAACTGGAATTTAAAAGCAGAATTTGGAACTGGAATTTGGAAGCAGAATTTGGAATTGGAATTTGGAAGTGGATTTTGGAATCAGAATTTGGAATTGGAATTTAGAACTGGAATATGGAAGTGGAATTTGGACGTGGAATTTGGAAGTGGAATTTCGAATTAGAATTTAGAATTGGAATTTGGAATTGGAATTTAGAACTGGAATATGGAAGTGGAATTTGGAAGTGGAATTTAAAATTGGAATTTCAAACTTGGAATTTGGAAGTGAAATTTAGAATTGGAATTCAGAACTGGAATTTGGGAGTGGAATTTGGAACTTCAATTTGGAACTGGAATTTAGAAGTGGAATTTGAAAGTGGATTTTGGAAGCGGAATTTGGAATTGGAATTTGGAATTGGAATTTAGAACTGGAATTTGGAAGTGGAATTTGGAAGTGGAATGTAGAATTGGAATTTGGAAATTGAATTTGGAAGTGTTATTTGAAACACAAATTTAAAAGGGTACTTAGAAAGCAGACTTTTATCGATAAGTTGTAATTTTAATGTGGAATCATAATTTCAGGATGCAATGGAAGTGTGACATGCGGAAAAAATTATAGTATCAGAAACTGGAAAAGGAAATCAGAAGGGAAATTAGGATCGGAACTGTGGAAGTGGATTTTAGAATTGCATTTGGTAATTTCCTGTTGGAACTGTAATTTGGAAGTGAAATTTAAAATTGGAATTTAGGACTGGAATTTTGAACTGAAATTTGGAAATGGAGTTTGGAAGTGGAATTTCAAACTCGAATTTAGAAGTGCAATTTGGATTTGGAATTTAGTATTTGAATTTGGAAGTAGAATTTGGAAGTAGAATGTAGAATTGGAATTTGGAACTGGAATTTGGAAGTGGAATTTCGAACTGCAATTTGGAACTGGAATTTGGAAATTGAATTTGGAATTGGAATTTGAAACACAAATTTTAAAGGGTACTTAGAAAGCAGACTTTATTAATAAGTTGTAATTTGAATGTGGCATCATAATTTCAGTATTAAATTCAAATGCGACATGTGGAAGAGAATTATAGTATCAGAAACTGGAATAGGAAAGCAGATGGGGAATTGGGAACAGGAGTGTAAGTGAATTTGAGTATTGCATTTGGTAATTGGAGGCTGGAACTCGAATTTGGAATGGGAATTTGGCAGTGTATTTTTGAAGAAGAATTGGGAATTTGACTTTAGAAGTGGAATTTGGAAGTGGAGTTTGGAATTGGAATTTTCCTTTGGAATTTGAAAGTGGAATTTGGAAGTGGAATTTCGAATTGGAATTTCGAATTGGAATTTGGAATTGGAATTTAGAACTGGAATTTGGAAGTGGAATTTAAAATTGGAATTTCAAACCTGGAATTTGGAAGTGAAATTTCGAATTGGAATCAGAACTGAAATTTGGGAGTGGAATTTGGAACTTCAATTTGGTACTGGAATTTAGAAGTGGAATTAGAAATTCGAATTTAAAAGTGGAATTTGGAATTGGAATTGGAAGTGGATTTTGGAAGCGGAATTTGGAATTGGAATTGGAATTGGAATGTAGAACTGAATTTGAATTGGAATTTAGAACTGGAATTTGGAAGTGGAATTTGGAAGTGCAATGTAGAATTCGAATTTGGAAATTGAATTTGGAAGTGTTATTTGAAACACAAATTTAAAAGGGTACTTAGAAAGCAGACTTTTATCGATAAGTTGTAATTTTTCTGTGGAATCATAATTTCAGGATGCAATGGAAGTGTGACATGCGGAAGAAAATTATAGTATCAGAAACTGGAAAAGGAAATCAGAAGGGGAATTAGGATCGGGACTGTGGAAGTGGATTTTAGAATTGCATTTGGTAATTGCCTGTTGGAACTGAAATTTGGAAGTGAAATTTAAAATTGGAATTAAGACCTAGAATTTGGAAGTGGAGTCTGGAAGTGGAATTTATTATTTGAATGTGGAAGTAGAATTTGTAAGTCGAATGTAGAATTGGAATTTGAACTGGAATTTGGAAGTGGAATTTCGAACTGCAATTTGGAACTGGAATTTGGAAATTGAATTTGGAATTGGAATTTGAAACACAAATTTTAAAGAGTACTTAGAAAGCAGACTTTATTAATAAGTTGTAATTTGATTGTGTAATCATAATTTCAGTATACAATTGAAATGCGACATGTGGAAGAGAATTATAGTATCAGAAACTGGAATAGGAAAGCAGATAGGGAATTGGGAACGGGAGTGTAAGTGAATTTGAGAATTGCATTTGGTAATTGGAGGTTGGAAGTCGAATTTGGAATGGGAATTTGGCAGTGTATTTTTGAAGCAGAATTGGGAATTTGACTTTAGAAGTGGAATTTGGAAGTGGAGTTTGGAATTGGAATTTACCATTGGAATTTGGAACTGAAATTTGGAATTAGAATTTGAAACATAAATTTACAAGGGTGCTAAGAAAGAAGAATTTTATTCAAAATGAGAAAATTAAATCTGGAATCATAATTTCAGGATACAATTGAAGTGCGACATGTGGAAGAGAATTAGAGTATCAGAATTTGGAAAAGGAAATCAGAAGGGGAATTGGGAATGGGATTGTGGAAGTGTATTTCAGAAAACCATTTGGTAATTGGAGCTTGGAACCTTAATTTGGAATTGGAATTTAGAATTTGAATTTGATACTGAAATTTGGAAGTGAAATTTAGAGTTGGAATTTAGAACTGGAATTTAAAAGCAGAATTTGGAACTGGAATTTGGAAGCAGAATTTGGAATTGGAATTTGGAAGTGGATTTTGGAATCAGAATTTGGAATTGGAATTTAGAACTGGAATATGGAAGTGGAATTTGGACGTGGAATTTGGAAGTGGAATTTCGAATTGGAATTTCGAATTGGAATTTGGAATTGGAATTTAGAACTGGAATATGGAAGTGGAATTTGGAAGTGGAATTTAAAATTGGAATTTCGAACCTGGAATTTGGAAGTGAAATTTCGAATTGGAATTTAGAACTGAAATTTGGGAGTGGAATTTGGAACTTCAATTTGGTAGTGGAATTTACAAGTAGAATTTGAAATTCGAATTTAAAAGTGGAATTTGGAATTGGAATTTGGAAGTGGATTTTGGAAGCGGAATTTGGAATTGGAATTTGAAATTGTAATGTAGAATTGGAATTTGGAATTGGAATTTAGAACTGAAATTTGGAAGTGGAATTTGGAAGTGCAATGTAGAATTGGAATTTGGAAATTGAATTTGGAAGTGTTATTTGAAACACAAATTTAAAAGGGTACTTAGAAAGCAGACTTTTATCGATAAGTTGTAATTTGAATGTGGAATCATAATTTCAGGATGCAATGGAAGTGTGACATGCGGAAGAGAATTATAGCATCAGAAACTGGAAAAGGAAATCAGAAGGGGAATTAGGATCGGGACTGTGGAAGTGGATTTTAGAATTGCATTTGGTAATGTCCTGTTGGAACTGTAATTTGGAAGTGAAATTTAAAATTGGAATTTAGGACTGGAATTTTGAACTGAAATTTGGAAGTGGAGTTTGGAAGTGGAATTTCAAACTCGAATTTAGAAGTGGAATTTGGAATTGGAATTTAGTATTTGAATTTGGAAGTAGAATTTGGAAGTAGAATGTAGAACTGGAATTTGGAACTGGAATTTGGAAGTGGAATTTCGAACTGCCATTTGGAACTGGAATTTGGAAATTGAATTTGGAATTGGAATTTGAAACACAAATTTTAAAGGGTACTTAGAAAGCAGACTTTATTAATAAGTTGTAATTTGAATGTGGCATCATAATTTCAGTATTAAATTCAAATGCGACATGTGGAAGAGAATTATAGTATCAGAAACTGGAATAGGAAAGCAGATGGGGAATTGGGAACAGGAGTGTAAGTGAATTTGAGTATTGCATTTGGTAATTGGAGGTTGGAAGTCGAATTTGGAATGGGAATTTGGCAGTGTATTTTTGAAGCAGAATTGGGAATTTGACTTTAGAAGTGGAATTTGGAAGTGGAGTTTGGAATTGGAATTTACCATTGGAATTTGGAACTGAAATTTGGAATTGGAATTTGAAACATAAATTTACAAGGGTGCTTAGAAAGAAGAATTTTATTCAAAATGAGAAAATTAAATCTGGAATCATAATTTCAGGATACAATTGAAGTGCGACATGTGGAAGAGAATTAGAGTATCAGAATTTGGAAAAGGAAATCAGAAGGGGAATTGGGAATGGGATTGTGGAAGTGTATTTCAGAAAACCATTTGGTAATTGGAGCTTGGAACCTTAATTTGGAATTGGAATTTAGAATTTGAATTTGATACTGAAATTTGGAAGTGAAATTTAGAATTGGAATTTAGAACTGGAATTTAAAAGCAGAATTTGGAACTGGAATTTGGAAGCAGAATTTGGAATTGGAATTTGGAAGTGGATTTTGGAATCAGAATTTGGAATTGGAATTTAGAACTGGAATATGGAAGTGGAATTTGGACGTGGAATTTGGAAGTGGAATTTCGAATTAGAATTTAGAATTGGAATTTGGAATTGGAATTTAGAACTGGAATATGGAAGTGGAATTTGGAAGTGGAATTTAAAATTGGAATTTCAAACTTGGAATTTGGAAGTGAAATTTAGAATTGGAATTCAGAACTGGAATTTGGGAGTGGAATTTGGAACTTCAATTTGGAACTGGAATTTAGAAGTGGAATTTGAAAGTGGATTTTGGAAGCGGAATTTGGAATTGGAATTTGGAATTGGAATTTAGAACTGGAATTTGGAAGTGGAATTTGGAAGTGGAATTTAAAATTGGAATTTCAAACTTGGAATTTGGAAGTGAAATTTAGAATTGGAATTCAGAACTGGAATTTGGGAGTGCAATTTGGAACTTCAATTTGGAACTGGAATTTAGAAGTGGAATTTGAAATTTGAATTTAGAAGTGGAATTTGGAAGTGGATTTTGGAAGCGGAATTTGGAATTGGAATTTGGAATTGGAATTTAGAACTGGAATTTGGAAGTGGAATTTGGAAGTGGAATGTAGAATTGGAATTTGGAAATTGAATTTGGAAGTGTTATTTGAAACACAAATTTAAAAGGGTACTTAGAAAGCAGACTTTTATCGATAAGTTGTAATTTTAATGTGGAATCATAATTTCAGGATGCAATGGAAGTGTGACATGCGGAAAAAATTATAGTATCAGAAACTGGAAAAGGAAATCAGAAGGGAAATTAGGATCGGAACTGTGGAAGTGGATTTTAGAATTGCATTTGGTAATTTCCTGTTGGAACTGTAATTTGGAAGTGAAATTTAAAATTGGAATTTAGGACTGGAATTTTGAACTGAAATTTGGAAGTGGAGTTTGGAAGTGGAATTTCAAACTCGAATTTAGAAGTGCAATTTGGATTTGGAATTTAGTATTTGAATTTGGAAGTAGAATTTGGAAGTAGAATGTAGAATTGGAATTTGGAACTGGAATTTGGAAGTGGAATTTCGAACTGCAATTTGGAACTGGAATTTGGAAATTGAATTTGGAATTGGAATTTGAAACACAAATTTTAAAGGGTACTTAGAAAGCAGACTTTATTAATAAGTTGTAATTTGAATGTGGAATCATAATTTCAGTATTAAATTCAAATGCGACATGTGGAAGAGAATTATAGTATCAGAAACTGGAATAGGAAAGCAGATGGGGAATTGGGAACAGGAGTGTAAGTGAATTTGAGTATTGCATTTGGTAATTGGAGGCTGGAACTCGAATTTGGAATGGGAATTTGGCAGTGTATTTTTGAAGCAGAATTGGGAATTTGACTTTAGAAGTGGAATTTGGAAGTGGAGTTTGGAATTGGAATTTACCATTGGAATTTGGAACTGAAATTTGGAATTGGAATTTGAAACATAAATTTACAAGGGTGCTTAGAAAGAAGAATTTTATTCAAAATGAGAAAATTAAATCTGGAATCATAATTTCAGGATACAATTGAAGTGCGACATGTGGAAGAGAATTAGAGTATCAGAATTTGGAAAAGGAAATCAGAAGGGGAATTGGGAATGGGATTGTGGAAGTGTATTTCAGAAAACCATTTGGTAATTGGAGCTTGGAACCTTAATTTGGAATTGGAATTTAGAATTTGAATTTGATACTGAAATTTGGAAGTGAAATTTAGAATTGGAATTTAGAACTGGAATTTAAAAGCAGAATTTGGAACTGGAATTTGGAAGCAGAATTTGGAATTGGAATTTGAAAGTGGATTTTGGAATCAGAATTTGGAATTGGAATTTAGAACTGGAATATGGAAGTGGAATTTGGACGTGGAATTTGGAAGTGGAATTTCGAATTAGAATTTAGAATTGGAATTTGGAATTGGAATTTAGAACTGGAATATGGAAGTGGAATTTGGAAGTGGAATTTAAAATTGGAATTTCAAACTTGGAATTTGGAAGTGAAATTTAGAATTGGAATTCAGAACTGGAATTTGGGAGTGCAATTTGGAACTTCAATTTGGAACTGGAATTTAGAAGTGGAATTTGAAATTTGAATTTAGAAGTGGAATTTGGAAGTGGATTTTGGAAGCGGAATTTGGAATTGGAATTTGGAATTGGAATTTAGAACTGGAATTTGGAAGTGGAATTTGGAAGTGGAATGTAGAATTGGAATTTGGAAATTGAATTTGGAAGTGTTATTTGAAACACAAATTTAAAAGGGTACTTAGAAAGCAGACTTTTATCGATAAGTTGTAATTTTAATGTGGAATCATAATTTCAGGATGCAATGGAAGTGTGACATGCGGAAAAAATTATAGTATCAGAAACTGGAAAAGGAAATCAGAAGGGAAATTAGGATCGGAACTGTGGAAGTGGATTTTAGAATTGCATTTGGTAATTTCCTGTTGGAACTGTAATTTGGAAGTGAAATTTAAAATTGGAATTTAGGACTGGAATTTTGAACTGAAATTTGGAAATGGAGTTTGGAAGTGGAATTTCAAACTCGAATTTAGAAGTGCAATTTGGATTTGGAATTTAGTATTTGAATTTGGAAGTAGAATTTGGAAGTAGAATGTAGAATTGGAATTTGGAACTGGAATTTGGAAGTGGAATTTCGAACTGCAATTTGGAACTGGAATTTGGAAATTGAATTTGGAATTGGAATTTGAAACACAAATTTTAAAGGGTACTTAGAAAGCAGACTTTATTAATAAGTTGTAATTTGAATGTGGCATCATAATTTCAGTATTAAATTCAAATGCGACATGTGGAAGAGAATTATAGTATCAGAAACTGGAATAGGAAAGCAGATGGGGAATTGGGAACAGGAGTGTAAGTGAATTTGAGTATTGCATTTGGTAATTGGAGGCTGGAACTCGAATTTGGAATGGGAATTTGGCAGTGTATTTTTGAAGAAGAATTGGGAATTTGACTTTAGAAGTGGAATTTGGAAGTGGAGTTTGGAATTGGAATTTTCCTTTGGAATTTGAAAGTGGAATTTGGAAGTGGAATTTCGAATTGGAATTTCGAATTGGAATTTGGAATTGGAATTTAGAACTGGAATTTGGAAGTGGAATTTAAAATTGGAATTTCAAACCTGGAATTTGGAAGTGAAATTTCGAATTGGAATTCAGAACTGAAATTTGGGAGTGGAATTTGGAACTTCAATTTGGTACTGGAATTTAGAAGTGGAATTAGAAATTCGAATTTAAAAGTGGAATTTGGAATTGGAATTTGGAAGTGGATTTTGTAAGCGGAATTTGGAATTGGAATTTGGAATTGGAATGTAGAACTGGAATTTGGAATTGGAATTTAGAACTGGAATTTGGAAGTGGAATTTGGAAGTGCAATGTAGAATTCGAATTTGGAAATTGAATTTGGAAGTGTTATTTGAAACACAAATTTAAAAGGGTACTTAGAAAGCAGACTTTTATCGATAAGTTGTAATTTTTCTGTGGAATCATAATTTCAGGATGCAATGGAAGTGTGACATGCGGAAGAAAATTATAGTATCAGAAACTGGAAAAGGAAATCAGAAGGGGAATTAGGATCGGGACTGTGGAAGTGGATTTTAGAATTGCATTTGGTAATTGCCTGTTGGAACTGAAATTTGGAAGTGAAATTTAAAATTGGAATTAAGACCTAGAATTTGGAAGTGGAGTCTGGAAGTGGAATTTATTATTTGAATGTGGAAGTAGAATTTGTAAGTCGAATGTAGAATTGGAATTTGGAACTGGAATTTGGAAGTGGAATTTCGAACTGCAATTTGGAACTGGAATTTGGAAATTGAATTTGGAATTGGAATTTGAAACACAAATTTTAAAGAGTACTTAGAAAGCAGACTTTATTAATAAGTTGTAATTTGATTGTGTAATCATAATTTCAGTATACAATTGAAATGCAACATGTGGAAGAGAATTATAGTATCAGAAACTGGAATAGGAAAGCAGATAGGGAATTGGGAACGGGAGTGTAAGTGAATTTGAGAATTGCATTTGGTAATTGGAGGTTGGAAGTCGAATTTGGAATGGGAATTTGGCAGTGTATTTTTGAAGCAGAATTGGGAATTTGACTTTAGAAGTGGAATTTGGAAGTGGAGTTTGGAATTGGAATTTACCATTGGAATTTGGAACTGAAATTTGGAATTGGAATTTGAAACATAAATTTACAAGGGTGCTAAGAAAGAAGAATTTTATTCAAAATGAGAAAATTAAATCTGGAATCATAATTTCAGGATACAATTGAAGTGCGACATGTGGAAGAGAATTAGAGTATCAGAATTTGGAAAAGGAAATCAGAAGGGGAATTGGGAATGGGATTGTGGAAGTGTATTTCAGAAAACCATTTGGTAATTGGAGCTTGGAACCTTAATTTGGAATTGGAATTTAGAATTTGAATTTGATACTGAAATTTGGAAGTGAAATTTAGAGTTGGAATTTAGAACTGGAATTTAAAAGCAGAATTTGGAACTGGAATTTGGAAGCAGAATTTGGAATTGGAATTTGGAAGTGGATTTTGGAATCAGAATTTGGAATTGGAATTTAGAACTGGAATATGGAAGTGGAATTTGGACGTGGAATTTGGAAGTGGAATTTCGAATTGGAATTTCGAATTGGAATTTGGAATTGGAATTTAGAACTGGAATATGGAAGTGGAATTTGGAAGTGGAATTTAAAATTGGAATTTCGAACCTGGAATTTGGAAGTGAAATTTCGAATTGGAATTTAGAACTGAAATTTGGGAGTGGAATTTGGAACTTCAATTTGGTAGTGGAATTTACAAGTAGAATTTGAAATTCGAATTTAAAAGTGGAATTTGGAATTGGAATTTGGAAGTGGATTTTGGAAGCGGAATTTGGAATTGGAATTTGAAATTGTAATGTAGAATTGGAATTTGGAATTGGAATTTAGAACTGAAATTTGGAAGTGGAATTTGGAAGTGCAATGTAGAATTGGAATTTGGAAATTGAATTTGGAAGTGTTATTTGAAACACAAATTTAAAAGGGTACTTAGAAAGCAGACTTTTATCGATAACTTGTAATTTTAATGTGGAATCATAATTTCAGGATGCAATGGAAGTGTGACATGCGGAAAAAATTATAGTATCAGAAACTGGAAAAGGAAATCAGAAGGGGAATTAGGATCGGAACTGTGGAAGTGGATTTTAGAATTGCATTTGGTAATGTCCTGTTGGAACTGTAATTTGGAAGTGAAATTTAAAATTGGAATTTAGGACTGGAATTTTGAACTGAAATTTGGAAGTGGAGTTTGGAAGTGGAATTTCAAACTCGAATTTAGAAGTGGAATTTGGAATTGGAATTTAGTATTTGAATTTGGAAGTAGAATTTGGAAGTAGAATGTAGAACTGGAATTTGGAACTGGAATTTGGAAGTGGAATTTCGAACTGCAATTTGGAACTGGAATTTGGAAATTGAATTTGGAATTGGAATTTGAAACACAAATTTTAAAGGGTACTTAGAAAGCAGACTTTATTAATAAGTTGTAATTTGAATGTGGCATCATAATTTCAGTATTAAATTCAAATGCGACATGTGGAAGAGAATTATAGTATCAGAAACTGGAATAGGAAAGCAGATGGGGAATTGGGAACAGGAGTGTAAGTGAATTTGAGTATTGCATTTGGTAATTGGAGGTTGGAAGTCGAATTTGGAATGGGAATTTGGCAGTGTATTTTTGAAGCAGAATTGGGAATTTGACTTTAGAAGTGGAATTTGGAAGTGGAGTTTGGAATTGGAATTTACCATTGGAATTTGGAACTGAAATTTGGAATTGGAATTTGAAACATAAATTTACAAGGGTGCTTAGAAAGAAGAATTTTATTCAAAATGAGAAAATTAAATCTGGAATCATAATTTCAGGATACAATTGAAGTGCGACATGTGGAAGAGAATTAGAGTATCAGAATTTGGAAAAGGAAATCAGAAGGGGAATTGGGAATGGGATTGTGGAAGTGTATTTCAGAAAACCATTTGGTAATTGGAGCTTGGAACCTTAATTTGGAATTGGAATTTAGAATTTGAATTTGATACTGAAATTTGGAAGTGAAATTTAGAATTGGAATTTAGAACTGGAATTTAAAAGTAGAATTTGGAACTGGAATTTGGAAGCAGAATTTGGAATTGGAATTTGGAAGTGGATTTTGGAATCAGAATTTGGAATTGGAATTTAGAACTGGAATATGGAAGTGGAATTTGGACGTGGAATTTGGAAGTGGAATTTCGAATTAGAATTTAGAATTGGAATTTGGAATTGGAATTTAGAACTGGAATATGGAAGTGGAATTTGGAAGTGGAATTTAAAATTGGAATTTCAAACTTGGAATTTGGAAGTGAAATTTAGAATTGGAATTCAGAACTGGAATTTGGGAGTGCAATTTGGAACTTCAATTTGGAACTGGAATTTAGAAGTGGAATTTGAAATTTGAATTTAGAAGTGGAATTTGGAAGTGGATTTTGGAAGCGGAATTTGGAATTGGAATTTGGAATTGGAATTTAGAACTGGAATTTGGAAGTGGAATTTGGAAGTGGAATGTAGAATTGGAATTTGGAAATTGAATTTGGAAGTGTTATTTGAAACACAAATTTAAAAGGGTACTTAGAAAGCAGACTTTTATCGATAAGTTGTAATTTTAATGTGGAATCATAATTTCAGGATGCAATGGAAGTGTGACATGCGGAAAAAATTATAGTATCAGAAACTGGAAAAGGAAATCAGAAGGGAAATTAGGATCGGAACTGTGGAAGTGGATTTTAGAATTGCATTTGGTAATTTCCTGTTGGAACTGTAATTTGGAAGTGAAATTTAAAATTGGAATTTAGGACTGGAATTTTGAACTGAAATTTGGAAGTGGAGTTTGGAAGTGGAATTTCAAACTCGAATTTAGAAGTGCAATTTGGATTTGGAATTTAGTATTTGAATTTGGAAGTAGAATTTGGAAGTAGAATGTAGAATTGGAATTTGGAACTGGAATTTGGAAGTGGAATTTCGAACTGCAATTTGGAACTGGAATTTGGAAATTGAATTTGGAATTGGAATTTGAAACACAAATTTTAAAGGGTACTTAGAAAGCAGACTTTATTAATAAGTTGTAATTTGAATGTGGCATCATAATTTCAGTATTAAATTGAAATGCGACATGTGGAAGAGAATTATAGTATCAGAAACTGGAATAGGAAAGCAGATGGGGAATTGGGAACAGGAGTGTAAGTGAATTTGAGTATTGCATTTGGTAATTGGAGGCTGGAACTCGAATTTGGAATGGGAATTTGGCAGTGTATTTTTGAAGCAGAATTGGGAATTTGACTTTAGAAGTGGAATTTGGAAGTGGAGTTTGGAATTGGAATTTACCATTGGAATTTGGAACTGAAATTTGGAATTGGAATTTGAAACATAAATTTACAAGGGTGCTTAGAAAGAAGAATTTTATTCAAAATGAGAAAATTAAATCTGGAATCATAATTTCAGGATACAATTGAAGTGCGACATGTGGAAGAGAATTAGAGTATCAGAATTTGGAAAAGGAAATCAGAAGGGGAATTGGGAATGGGATTGTGGAAGTGTATTTCAGAAAACCATTTGGTAATTGGAGCTTGGAACCTTAATTTGGAATTGGAATTTAGAATTTGAATTTGATACTGAAATTTGGAAGTGAAATTTAGAATTGGAATTTAGAACTGGAATTTAAAAGCAGAATTTGGAACTGGAATTTGGAAGCAGAATTTGGAATTGGAATTTGGAAGTGGATTTTGGAATCAGAATTTGGAATTGGAATTTAGAACTGGAATATGGAAGTGGAATTTGGACGTGGAATTTGGAAGTGGAATTTCGAATTAGAATTTAGAATTGGAATTTGGAATTGGAATTTAGAACTGGAATATGGAAGTGGAATTTGGAAGTGGAATTTAAAATTGGAATTTCAAACTTGGAATTTGGAAGTGAAATTTAGAATTGGAATTCAGAACTGGAATTTGGGAGTGCAATTTGGAACTTCAATTTGGAACTGGAATTTAGAAGTGGAATTTGAAATTTGAATTTAGAAGTGGAATTTGGAAGTGGATTTTGGAAGCGGAATTTGGAATTGGAATTTGGAATTGGAATTTAGAACTGGAATTTGGAAGTGGAATTTGGAAGTGGAATGTAGAATTGGAATTTGGAAATTGAATTTGGAAGTGTTATTTGAAACACAAATTTAAAAGGGTACTTAGAAAGCAGACTTTTATCGATAAGTTGTAATTTTAATGTGGAATCATAATTTCAGGATGCAATGGAAGTGTGACATGCGGAAAAAATTATAGTATCAGAAACTGGAAAAGGAAATCAGAAGGGAAATTAGGATCGGAACTGTGGAAGTGGATTTTAGAATTGCATTTGGTAATTTCCTGTTGGAACTGTAATTTGGAAGTGAAATTTAAAATTGGAATTTAGGACTGGAATTTTGAACTGAAATTTGGAAGTGGAGTTTGGAAGTGGAATTTCAAACTCGAATTTAGAAGTGCAATTTGGATTTGGAATTTAGTATTTGAATTTGGAAGTAGAATTTGGAAGTAGAATGTAGAATTGGAATTTGGAACTGGAATTTGGAAGTGGAATTTCGAACTGCAATTTGGAACTGGAATTTGGAAATTGAATTTGGAATTGGAATTTGAAACACAAATTTTAAAGGGTACTTAGAAAGCAGACTTTATTAATAAGTTGTAATTTGAATGTGGCATCATAATTTCAGTATTAAATTGAAATGCGACATGTGGAAGAGAATTATAGTATCAGAAACTGGAATAGGAAAGCAGATGGGGAATTGGGAACAGGAGTGTAAGTGAATTTGAGTATTGCATTTGGTAATTGGAGGCTGGAACTCGAATTTGGAATGGGAATTTGGCAGTGTATTTTTGAAGCAGAATTGGGAATTTGAATTTAGAAGTGGAATTTGGAAGTGGAGTTTGGAATTGGAATTTACCATTGGAATTTGAAAGTGGAATTCGGAAGTGGAATTTCGAATTGGAATTTCGAATTGGAATTTGGAATTGGAATTTAGAACTGGAATATGGAAGTGGAATTTGGAAGTGGAATTTAAAATTGGAATTTCAAACCTGGAATTTGGAAGTGAAATTTCGAATTGGAATTCAGAACTGATATTTGGGAGTGGAATTTGGAACTTCAATTTGGTACTGGAATTTAGAAGTGGAATTAGAAATTCGAATTTAAAAGTGGAATTTGTAATTGGAATTTGGAAGTGGATTTTGGAAGCGGAATTTGGAATTGGAATTTGGAATTGGAATGTAGAACTGGAATTTGGAATTGGAATTTAGAACTGGAATTTGGAAGTGGAATTTGGAAGTGCAATGTAGAATTCGAATTTGGAAATTGAATTTGGAAGTGTTATTTGAAACACAAATTTAAAAGGGTACTTAGAAAGCAGACTTTTATCGATAAGTTGTAATTTTTATGTGGAATCATAATTTCAGGATGCAATGGAAGTGTGACATGCGGAAGAAAATTATAGTATCAGAAACTGGAAAAGGAAATCAGAAGGGGAATTAGGATCGGGACTGTAGAAGTGGATTTTAGAATTGCATTTGGTAATTGCCTGTTGGAACTGAAATTTGGAAGTGAAATTTAAAATTGGAATTAAGACCTAGAATTTGGAAGTGGAGTCTGGAAGTGGAATTTATTATTTGAATGTGGAAGTAGAATTTGTAAGTCGAATGTAGAATTGGAATTTGGAACTGGAATTTGGAAGTGGAATTTCGAACTGCAATTTGGAACTGGAATTTGGAAATTGAATTTGGAATTGGAATTTGAAACACAAATTTTAAAGAGTACTTAGAAAGCAGACTTTATTAATAAGTTGTAATTTGATTGTGTAATCATAATTTCAGTATACAATTGAAATGCGACATGTGGAAGAGAATTATAGTATCAGAAACTGGAATAGGAAAGCAGATAGGGAATTGGGAACGGGAGTGTAAGTGAATTTGAGAATTGCATTTGGTAATTGGAGGTTGGAAGTCGAATTTGGAATGGGAATTTGGCAGTGTATTTTTGAAGCAGAATTGGGAATTTGACTTTAGAAGTGGAATTTGGAAGTGGAGTTTGGAATTGGAATTTACCATTGGAATTTGGAACTGAAATTTGGAATTGGAATTTGAAACATAAATTTACAAGGGTGCTAAGAAAGAAGAATTTTATTCAAAATGAGAAAATTAAATCTGGAATCATAATTTCAGGATACAATTGAAGTGCGACATGTGGAAGAGAATTAGAGTATCAGAATTTGGAAAAGGAAATCAGAAGGGGAATTGGGAATGGGATTGTGGAAGTGTATTTCAGAAAACCATTTGGTAATTGGAGCTTGGAACCTTAATTTGGAATTGGAATTTAGAATTTGAATTTGATACTGAAATTTGGAAGTGAAATTTAGAATTGGAATTTAGAACTGGAATTTAAAAGCAGAATTTGGAACTGGAATTTGGAAGCAGAATTTGGAATTGGAATTTGAAAGTGGATTTTGGAATCAGAATTTGGAATTGGAATTTAGAACTGGAATATGGAAGTGGAATTTGGACGTGGAATTTGGAAGTGGAATTTCGAATTAGAATTTAGAATTGGAATTTGGAATTGGAATTTAGAACTGGAATATGGAAGTGGAATTTGGAAGTGGAATTTAAAATTGGAATTTCAAACTTGGAATTTGGAAGTGAAATTTAGAATTGGAATTCAGAACTGGAATTTGGGAGTGCAATTTGGAACTTCAATTTGGAACTGGAATTTAGAAGTGGAATTTGAAATTTGAATTTAGAAGTGGAATTTGGAAGTGGATTTTGGAAGCGGAATTTGGAATTGGAATTTGGAATTGGAATTTAGAACTGGAATTTGGAAGTGGAATTTGGAAGTGGAATGTAGAATTGGAATTTGGAAATTGAATTTGGAAGTGTTATTTGAAACACAAATTTAAAAGGGTACTTAGAAAGCAGACTTTTATCGATAAGTTGTAATTTTAATGTGGAATCATAATTTCAGGATGCAATGGAAGTGTGACATGCGGAAAAAATTATAGTATCAGAAACTGGAAAAGGAAATCAGAAGGGAAATTAGGATCGGAACTGTGGAAGTGGATTTTAGAATTGCATTTGGTAATTTCCTGTTGGAACTGTAATTTGGAAGTGAAATTAAAAATTGGAATTTAGGACTGGAATTTTGAACTGAAATTTGGAAGTGGAGTTTGGAAGTGGAATTTCAAACTCGAATTTAGAAGTGCAATTTGGATTTGGAATTTAGTATTTGAATTTGGAAGTAGAATTTGGAAGTAGAATGTAGAATTGGAATTTGGAACTGGAATTTGGAAGTGGAATTTCGAACTGCAATTTGGAACTGGAATTTGGAAATTGAATTTGGAATTGGAATTTGAAACACAAATTTTAAAGGGTACTTAGAAAGCAGACTTTATTAATAAGTTGTAATTTGAATGTGGAATCATAATTTCAGTATTAAATTCAAATGCGACATGTGGAAGAGAATTATAGTATCAGAAACTGGAATAGGAAAGCAGATGGGGAATTGGGAACAGGAGTGTAAGTGAATTTGAGTATTGCATTTGGTAATTGGAGGCTGGAACTCGAATTTGGAATGGGAATTTGGCAGTGTATTTTTGAAGCAGAATTGGGAATTTGACTTTAGAAGTGGAATTTGGAAGTGGAGTTTGGAATTGGAATTTACCATTGGAATTTGGAACTGAAATTTGGAATTGGAATTTGAAACATAAATTTACAAGGGTGCTTAGAAAGAAGAATTTTATTCAAAATGAGAAAATTAAATCTGGAATCATAATTTCAGGATACAATTGAAGTGCGACATGTGGAAGAGAATTAGAGTATCAGAATTTGGAAAAGGAAATCAGAAGGGGAATTGGGAATGGGATTGTGGAAGTGTATTTCAGAAAACCATTTGGTAATTGGAGCTTGGAACCTTAATTTGGAATTGGAATTTAGAATTTGAATTTGATACTGAAATTTGGAAGTGAAATTTAGAATTGGAATTTAGAACTGGAATTTAAAAGCAGAATTTGGAACTGGAATTTGGAAGCAGAATTTGGAATTGGAATTTGGAAGTGGATTTTGGAATCAGAATTTGGAATTGGAATTTAGAACTGGAATATGGAAGTGGAATTTGGACGTGGAATTTGGAAGTGGAATTTCGAATTAGAATTTAGAATTGGAATTTGGAATTGGAATTTAGAACTGGAATATGGAAGTGGAATTTGGAAGTGGAATTTAAAATTGGAATTTCAAACTTGGAATTTGGAAGTGAAATTTAGAATTGGAATTCAGAACTGGAATTTGGGAGTGCAATTTGGAACTTCAATTTGGAACTGGAATTTAGAAGTGGAATTTGAAATTTGAATTTAGAAGTGGAATTTGGAAGTGGATTTTGGAAGCGGAATTTGGAATTGGAATTTGGAATTGGAATTTAGAACTGGAATTTGGAAGTGGAATTTGGAAGTGGAATGTAGAATTGGAATTTGGAAATTGAATTTGGAAGTGTTATTTGAAACACAAATTTAAAAGGGTACTTAGAAAGCAGACTTTTATCGATAAGTTGTAATTTTAATGTGGAATCATAATTTCAGGATGCAATGGAAGTGTGACATGCGGAAAAAATTATAGTATCAGAAACTGGAAAAGGAAATCAGAAGGGAAATTAGGATCGGAACTGTGGAAGTGGATTTTAGAATTGCATTTGGTAATTTCCTGTTGGAACTGTAATTTGGAAGTGAAATTTAAAATTGGAATTTAGGACTGGAATTTTGAACTGAAATTTGGAAGTGGAGTTTGGAAGTGGAATTTCAAACTCGAATTTAGAAGTGCAATTTGGATTTGGAATTTAGTATTTGAATTTGGAAGTAGAATTTGGAAGTAGAATGTAGAATTGGAATTTGGAACTGGAATTTGGAAGTGGAATTTCGAACTGCAATTTGGAACTGGAATTTGGAAATTGAATTTGGAATTGGAATTTGAAACACAAATTTTAAAGGGTACTTAGAAAGCAGACTTTATTAATAAGTTGTAATTTGAATGTGGAATCATAATTTCAGTATTAAATTCATATGCGACATGTGGAAGAGAATTATAGTATCAGAAACTGGAATAGGAAAGCAGATGGGGAATTGGGAACAGGAGTGTAAGTGAATTTGAGTATTGCATTTGGTAATTGGAGGTTGAAAGTCGAAATTGGAATGGGAATTTGGCAGTGTATTTTTGAAGCAGAATTGGGAATTTGACTTTAGAAGTGGAATTTGGAAGTGGAGTTTGGAATTGGAATTTACCATTGGAATTTGAAAGTGGAATTTGGAAGTGGAATTTCGAATTGGAATTTCGAATTGGAATTTGGAATTGGAATTTAGAACTGGAATATGGAAGTGGAATTTGGAAGTGGAATTTAAAATTGGAATTTCAAACCTGGAATTTGGAAGTGAAATTTCGAATTGGAATTCAGAACTGAAATTTGGGAGTGGAATTTGGAACTTCAATTTGGTACTGGAATTTAGAAGTGGAATTAGAAATTCGAATTTAAAAGTGGAATTTGGAATTGGAATTTGGAAGTGGATTTTGGAAGCGGAATTTGGAATTGGAATTTGGAATTGGAATGTAGAACTGGAATTTGGAATTGGAATTTAGAACTGGAATTTGGAAGTGGAATTTGGAAGTGGAATGTAGAATTGGAATTTGGAAATTGAATTTGGAAGTGTTATTTGAAACACAAATTTAAAAGAGTACTTAGAAAGCAGACTTTTATCGATGAGTTGTAATTTTAATGTGGAATCATAATTTCAGGATGCAATGGAAGTGTGACATGCGGAAGAGAATTATAGTATCAGAAACTGGAAAAGGAAATCAGAAGGGGAATTAGGATCGGGACTGTGGAAGTGGATTTTAGAACTGCATTTGGTAATTGCCTGTTGGAACTGGAATTTGGAAGCGATATTTAAAATTGGAATTAAGACCTAGAATTTGGAAGTGGAGTCTGGAAGTGGAATTTATTATTTGAATGTGGAAGTAGAATTTGGAAGTCGAATGTAGAATTGGAATTTGGAACTGGAATTTAGAAGTGGAATTTCGAACTGCAATTTGGAACTGGAATTTGGAAATTGAATTTGGAATTGGAATTTGAAACACAAATTTTAAAGAGTACTTAGAAAGCAGACTTTATTAATAAGTTGTAATTTGATTGTGTAATCATAATTTCAGTATACAATTGAAATGCGACATGTGGAAGAGAATTATAGTATCAGAAACTGGAATAGGAAAGCAGATAGGGAATTGGGAACGGGAGTGTAAGTGAATTTGAGAATTGCATTTGGTAATTGGAGGTTGGAAGTCGAATTTGGAATGGGAATTTGGCAGTGTATTTTTGAAGCAGAATTGGGAATTTGACTTTAGAAGTGGAATTTGGAAGTGGAGTTTGGAATTGGAATTTACCATTGGAATTTGGAACTGAAATTTGGAATTGGAATTTGAAACATAAATTTACAAGGGTGCTAAGAAAGAAGAATTTTATTCAAAATGAGAAAATTAAATCTGGAATCATAATTTCAGGATACAATTGAAGTGCGACATGTGGAAGAGAATTAGAGTATCAGAATTTGGAAAAGGAAATCAGAAGGGGAATTGGGAATGGGATTGTGGAAGTGTATTTCAGAAAACCATTTGGTAATTGGAGCTTGGAACCTTAATTTGGAATTGGAATTTAGAATTTGAATTTGATACTGAAATTTGGAAGTGAAATTTAGAATTGGCATTTAGAACTGGAATTTAAAAGCAGAATTTGGAACTGGAATTTGGAAGCAGAATTTGGAATTGGAATTTGAAAGTGGATTTTGGAATCAGAATTTGGAATTGGAATTTAGAACTGGAATATGGAAGTGGAATTTGGAAGTGGAATTTGGACGTGGAATTTCGAATTGGAATTTCCAATTGGAATTTGGAATTGGAATTTAGAACTGGAATATGGAAGTGGAATTTGGAAGTGGAATTTAAAATTGGAATTTCGAACCTGGAATTTGGAAGTGAAATTTCGAATTGGAATTCAGAACTGAAATTTGGGAGTGGAATTTGGAACTTCAATTTGGTACTGGAATTTACAAGTAGAATTTGAAATTCGAATTTAAAAGTGGAATTTGGAATTGGAATTTGGAAGTGGATTTTGGAAGCGGAATTTGGAATTGGAATTTGAAATTGTAATGTAGAATTGGAATTTGGAATTGGAATTTAGAACTGAAATTTGGAAGTGGAATTTGGAAGTGCAATGTAGAATTGGAATTTGGAAATTGAATTTGGAAGTGTTATTTGAAACACAAATTTAAAAGGGTACTTAGAAAGCAGAGTTTTATCGATAACTTGTAATTTTAATGTGGAATCATAATTTCAGGATGCAATGGAAGTGTGACATGCGGAAAAAATTATAGTATCAGAAACTGGAAAAGGAAATCAGAAGGGGAATTAGGATCGGAACTGTGGAAGTGGATTTTAGAATTGCATTTGGTAATTTCCTGTTGGAACTGTAATTTCGAAGTGAAATTTAAAATTGGAATTTAGGACTGGAATTTTGAACTGAAATTTGGAAGTGGAGTTTGGAAGTGGAATTTCAAACTCGAATTTAGAAGTGGAATTTGGAATTGGAATTTAGTATTTGAATTTGGAAGTAGAATTTGGAAGTAGAATGTAGAACTGGAATTTGGAACTGGAATTTGGAAGTGGAATTTCGAACTGCAATTTGGAACTGGAATTTGGAAATTGAATTTGGAATTGGAATTTGGAAGTGGATTTTGGAATCAGAATTTGGAATTGGAATTTAGAACTGGAATATGGAAGTGGAATTTGGAAATGGAATTTAAAATAGGAATTTCGAACCTGGAATTTGGAAGTGAAATTTCGAATTGGAATTCAGAACTGAAATTTAAGAGTGGATTTTGGAACTTCAATTTGGAACTGGAATTTAGAAGTAGAATTTGAAATTCGAATTTAGAAGTGGAATTTGGAATTGGAATTTCGAAGTGGATTTTGCAAGCGGAATTTGGAATTGGAATTTGGAATTGGAATTTAGAACTGGAATTTGGAAGTGGAATTTGGAAGTGGAATGTAGAATTGGAATTTGGAAATTGAATTTGGAAGTGTTATTTGAAACACAAATTTAAAAGGGTACTTAAAAAGCAGACTTTTATCGATAAGTTGTAATTTGAATATGGAATCATAATTTCAGGATGCAATGGAAGTGTGACATGCGGAAGAGAATTATAGTATCAGAAACTGGAAAAGGAAATCAGAAGGGGAATTAGGATCGGAACTGTGGAAGTGCATTTTAGAATTGCATTTGGTAATTGCCTGTTGGTACTGGAATTTGGAAGTGAAATTTAAAATTGGAATTTAGAACTAAAATTTTGAACTGGAATTTGGAAGTGGAGTTTGGAAGTGGAATTTCAAACTCGAATTTAGAAGTGGAATTTGGAATTGGAATTTAGTATTTGAATTTGGAAGTAGAATTTGGAAGTCGAATGTAGAATTGGAATTTGGAACTGGAATTTGGAAGTGGAATTTCGAACTGCAATTTATAATTGGAATTTGGAAATTAAATTTGGAATTGGAATTTGAAACACAAATTTTAAAGGGTTCTTAGAAAGCAGACTTTATTAATAAGTTGTAATTTGAATGTGGAATCATAATTTCAGTATGCAATTGAAATGCGACATGTGAAAGAGAATTATAGTATCAGAAACTGGAATAGGAATGCATACGGGGAATTGGGAAGTGGAGTGTAAGTGAATTTGAGAATTGCATTTGGCAATTGGAGGTTGGAATTCGAATTTGGAATGGAAATTTGGCAGTGTATTTTTGAAGCAGAATTGGGAATTTGACTTTAGAAGTGGAATTTGGAAGTGGAGTTTGGAATTGGAATTTACCATTGGAATTTGAACGTGGAATTTGGAAGTGGAATTTCGAATTGGAATTTCGAATTGGAATTTGGAATTGGAATTTAGAACTGGAATATGGAAGTGGAATTTGGAAGTGGAATTTAAAATTGGAATTTCAAACCTGCAATTTGGAAGTGAAATTTCGAATTGGAATTCAGAACTGTAATTTGGGAGTGGAATTTGGAACTTCAATTTGGTACTGGAATTTAGAAGTGGAATTAGAAATTCGAATTTAAAAGTGGAATTTGGAATTGGAATTTGGAAGTGGATTTTGGAATCAGAATTTGGAATTGGAATTTAGAACTGGAATATGGAAGTGGAATTTGGACGTGGAATTTGGAAGTGGAATTTCGAATTAGAATTTAGAATTGGAATTTGGAATTGGAATTTAGAACTGGAATATGGAAGTGGAATTTGGAAGTGGAATTTAAAATTGGAATTTCAAACTTGGAATTTGGAAGTGAAATTTAGAATTGGAATTCAGAACTGGAATTTGGGAGTGCAATTTGGAACTTCAATTTGGAACTGGAATTTAGAAGTGGAATTTGAAATTTGAATTTAGAAGTGGAATTTGGAAGTGGATTTTGGAAGCGGAATTTGGAATTGGAATTTGGAATTGGAATTTAGAACTGGAATTTGGAAGTGGAATTTGGAAGTGGAATGTAGAATTGGAATTTGGAAATTGAATTTGGAAGTGTTATTTGAAACACAAATTTAAAAGGGTACTTAGAAAGCAGACTTTTATCGATAAGTTGTAATTTTAATGTGGAATCATAATTTCAGGATGCAATGGAAGTGTGACATGCGGAAAAAATTATAGTATCAGAAACTGGAAAAGGAAATCAGAAGGGAAATTAGGATCGGAACTGTGGAAGTGGATTTTAGAATTGCATTTGGTAATTTCCTGTTGGAACTGTAATTTGGAAGTGAAATTTAAAATTGGAATTTAGGACTGGAATTTTGAACTGAAATTTGGAAGTGGAGTTTGGAAGTGGAATTTCAAACTCGAATTTAGAAGTGCAATTTGGATTTGGAATTTAGTATTTGAATTTGGAAGTAGAATTTGGAAGTAGAATGTAGAATTGGAATTTGGAACTGGAATTTGGAAGTGGAATTTCGAACTGCAATTTGGAACTGGAATTTGGAAATTGAATTTGGAATTGGAATTTGAAACACAAATTTTAAAGGGTACTTAGAAAGCAGACTTTATTAATAAGTTGTAATTTGAATGTGGAATCATAATTTCAGTATTAAATTCATATGCGACATGTGGAAGAGAATTATAGTATCAGAAACTGGAATAGGAAAGCAGATGGGGAATTGGGAACAGGAGTGTAAGTGAATTTGAGTATTGCATTTGGTAATTGGAGGTTGAAAGTCGAAATTGGAATGGGAATTTGGCAGTGTATTTTTGAAGCAGAATTGGGAATTTGACTTTAGAAGTGGAATTTGGAAGTGGAGTTTGGAATTGGAATTTACCATTGGAATTTGAAAGTGGAATTTGGAAGTGGAATTTCGAATTGGAATTTCGAATTGGAATTTGGAATTGGAATTTAGAACTGGAATATGGAAGTGGAATTTGGAAGTGGAATTTAAAATTGGAATTTCAAACCTGGAATTTGGAAGTGAAATTTCGAATTGGAATTCAGAACTGAAATTTGGGAGTGGAATTTGGAACTTCAATTTGGTACTGGAATTTAGAAGTGGAATTAGAAATTCGAATTTAAAAGTGGAATTTGGAATTGGAATTTGGAAGTGGATTTTGGAAGCGGAATTTGGAATTGGAATTTGGAATTGGAATGTAGAACTGGAATTTGGAATTGGAATTTAGAACTGGAATTTGGAAGTGGAATTTGGAAGTGGAATGTAGAATTGGAATTTGGAAATTGAATTTGGAAGTGTTATTTGAAACACAAATTTAAAAGAGTACTTAGAAAGCAGACTTTTATCGATGAGTTGTAATTTTAATGTGGAATCATAATTTCAGGATGCAATGGAAGTGTGACATGCGGAAGAGAATTATAGTATCAGAAACTGGAAAAGGAAATCAGAAGGGGAATTAGGATCGGGACTGTGGAAGTGGATTTTAGAACTGCATTTGGTAATTGCCTGTTGGAACTGGAATTTGGAAGCGATATTTAAAATTGGAATTAAGACCTAGAATTTGGAAGTGGAGTCTGGAAGTGGAATTTATTATTTGAATGTGGAAGTAGAATTTGGAAGTCGAATGTAGAATTGGAATTTGGAACTGGAATTTAGAAGTGGAATTTCGAACTGCAATTTGGAACTGGAATTTGGAAATTGAATTTGGAATTGGAATTTGAAACACAAATTTTAAAGAGTACTTAGAAAGCAGACTTTATTAATAAGTTGTAATTTGATTGTGTAATCATAATTTCAGTATACAATTGAAATGCGACATGTGGAAGAGAATTATAGTATCAGAAACTGGAATAGGAAAGCAGATAGGGAATTGGGAACGGGAGTGTAAGTGAATTTGAGAATTGCATTTGGTAATTGGAGGTTGGAAGTCGAATTTGGAATGGGAATTTGGCAGTGTATTTTTGAAGCAGAATTGGGAATTTGACTTTAGAAGTGGAATTTGGAAGTGGAGTTTGGAATTGGAATTTACCATTGGAATTTGGAACTGAAATTTGGAATTGGAATTTGAAAGATAAATTTACAAGGGTGCTAAGAAAGAAGAATTTTATTCAAAATGAGAAAATTAAATCTGGAATCATAATTTCAGGATACAATTGAAGTGCGACATGTGGAAGAGAATTAGAGTATCAGAATTTGGAAAAGGAAATCAGAAGGGGAATTGGGAATGGGATTGTGGAAGTGTATTTCAGAAAACCATTTGGTAATTGGAGCTTGGAACCTTAATTTGGAATTGGAATTTAGAATTTGAATTTGATACTGAAATTTGGAAGTGAAATTTAGAATTGGCATTTAGAACTGGAATTTAAAAGCAGAATTTGGAACTGGAATTTGGAAGCAGAATTTGAAAGTGGATTTTGGAATCAGAATTTGGAATTGGAATTTAGAACTGGAATATGGAAGTGGAATTTGGAAGTGGAATTTGGACGTGGAATTTCGAATTGGAATTTCCAATTGGAATTTGGAATTGGAATTTAGAACTGGAATATGGAAGTGGAATTTGGAAGTGGAATTTAAAATTGGAATTTCGAACCTGGAATTTGGAAGTGAAATTTCGAATTGGAATTCAGAACTGAAATTTGGGAGTGGAATTTGGAACTTCAATTTGGTACTGGAATTTACAAGTAGAATTTGAAATTCGAATTTAAAAGTGGAATTTGGAATTGGAATTTGGAAGTGGATTTTGGAAGCGGAATTTGGAATTGGAATTTGAAATTGTAATGTAGAATTGGAATTTGGAATTGGAATTTAGAACTGAAATTTGGAAGTGGAATTTGGAAGTGCAATGTAGAATTGGAATTTGGAAATTGAATTTGGAAGTGTTATTTGAAACACAAATTTAAAAGGGTACTTAGAAAGCAGAGTTTTATCGATAACTTGTAATTTTAATGTGGAATCATAATTTCAGGATGCAATGGAAGTGTGACATGCGGAAAAAATTATAGTATCAGAAACTGGAAAAGGAAATCAGAAGGGGAATTAGGATCGGAACTGTGGAAGTGGATTTTAGAATTGCATTTGGTAATTTCCTGTTGGAACTGTAATTTCGAAGTGAAATTTAAAATTGGAATTTAGGACTGGAATTTTGAACTGAAATTTGGAAGTGGAGTTTGGAAGTGGAATTTCAAACTCGAATTTAGAAGTGGAATTTGGAATTGGAATTTAGTATTTGAATTTGGAAGTAGAATTTGGAAGTAGAATGTAGAACTGGAATTTGGAACTGGAATTTGGAAGTGGAATTTCGAACTGCAATTTGGAACTGGAATTTGGAAATTGAATTTGGAATTGGAATTTGGAAGTGGATTTTGGAATCAGAATTTGGAATTGGAATTTAGAACTGGAATATGGAAGTGGAATTTGGAAATGGAATTTAAAATAGGAATTTCGAACCTGGAATTTGGAAGTGAAATTTCGAATTGGAATTCAGAACTGAAATTTAAGAGTGGATTTTGGAACTTCAATTTGGAACTGGAATTTAGAAGTAGAATTTGAAATTCGAATTTAGAAGTGGAATTTGGAATTGGAATTTCGAAGTGGATTTTGCAAGCGGAATTTGGAATTGGAATTTGGAATTGGAATTTAGAACTGGAATTTGGAAGTGGAATTTGGAAGTGGAATGTAGAATTGGAATTTGGAAATTGAATTTGGAAGTGTTATTTGAAACACAAATTTAAAAGGGTACTTAAAAAGCAGACTTTTATCGATAAGTTGTAATTTGAATATGGAATCATAATTTCAGGATGCAATGGAAGTGTGACATGCGGAAGAGAATTATAGTATCAGAAACTGGAAAAGGAAATCAGAAGGGGAATTAGGATCGGAACTGTGGAAGTGCATTTTAGAATTGCATTTGGTAATTGCCTGTTGGTACTGGAATTTGGAAGTGAAATTTAAAATTGGAATTTAGAACTAAAATTTTGAACTGGAATTTGGAAGTGGAGTTTGGAAGTGGAATTTCAAACTCGAATTTAGAAGTGGAATTTGGAATTGGAATTTAGTATTTGAATTTGGAAGTAGAATTTGGAAGTCGAATGTAGAATTGGAATTTGGAACTGGAATTTGGAAGTGGAATTTCGAACTGCAATTTATAATTGGAATTTGGAAATTAAATTTGGAATTGGAATTTGAAACACAAATTTTAAAGGGTTCTTAGAAAGCAGACTTTATTAATAAGTTGTAATTTGAATGTGGAATCATAATTTCAGTATGCAATTGAAATGCGACATGTGAAAGAGAATTATAGTATCAGAAACTGGAATAGGAATGCATACGGGGAATTGGGAAGTGGAGTGTAAGTGAATTTGAGAATTGCATTTGGCAATTGGAGGTTGGAATTCGAATTTGGAATGGAAATTTGGCAGTGTATTTTTGAAGCAGAATTGGGAATTTGACTTTAGAAGTGGAATTTGGAAGTGGAGTTTGGAATTGGAATTTACCATTGGAATTTGAACGTGGAATTTGGAAGTGGAATTTCGAATTGGAATTTCGAATTGGAATTTGGAATTGGAATTTAGAACTGGAATATGGAAGTGGAATTTGGAAGTGGAATTTAAAATTGGAATTTCAAACCTGCAATTTGGAAGTGAAATTTCGAATTGGAATTCAGAACTGTAATTTGGGAGTGGAATTTGGAACTTCAATTTGGTACTGGAATTTAGAAGTGGAATTAGAAATTCGAATTTAAAAGTGGAATTTGGAATTGGAATTTGGAAGTGGATTTTGGAAGCGGAATTTGGAATTGGAATTTGGAATTGGAATGTAGAACTGGAATTTGGAATTGGAATTTAGAACTGGAATTTGGAAGTGGAATTTGGAAGTGGAATATAGAATTGGAATTTGGAAATTGAATTTGGAAGTGTTATTTGAAACACAAATTTAAAAGGGTACTTAGAAAGCAGACTTTTATCGATGAGTTGTAATTTTAATGTGGAATCATAATTTCAGGATGCAATGGAAGTGTGACATGCGGAAGAGAATTATAGTATCAGAAACTGGAAAAGGAAATCAGAAGGGGAATTAGGATCGGGACTGTGGAAGTGGATTTTAGAACTGCATTTGGTAATTGCCTGTTGGAACTGGAATTTGGAAGTGAAATTTAAAATTGGAATTAAGACCTAGAATTTCGAAGTGGAGTCTGGAAGTGGAATTTATTATTTGAATGTGGAAGTAGAATTTGGAAGTCGAATGTAGAATTGGAATTTGGAACTGGAATTTGGAAGTGGAATTTCGAACTGCAATTTGGAACTGGAATTTGGAAATTGAATTTGGAATTGGAATTTGAAACACAAATTTTAAAGAGTACTTAGAAAGCAGACTTTATTAATAAGTTGTAATTTGATTGTGTAATCATAATTTCAGTATACAATTGAAATGCGACATGTGGAAGAGAATTATAGTATCAGAAACTGGAATAGGAAAGCAGATAGGGAATTGGGAACGGGAGTGTAAGTGAATTTGAGAATTGCATTTGGTAATTGGAGGTTGGAAGTCGAATTTGGAATGGGAATTTGGCAGTGTATTTTTGAAGCAGAATTGGGAATTTGACTTTAGAAGTGGAATTTGGAAGTGGAGTTTGGAATTGGAATTTACCATTGGAATTTGGAACTGAAATTTGGAATTGGAATTTGAAACATAAATTTACAAGGGTGCTAAGAAAGAAGAATTTTATTCAAAATGAGAAAATTAAATCTGGAATCATAATTTCAGGATACAATTGAAGTGCGACATGTGGAAGAGAATTAGAGTATCAGAATTTGGAAAAGGAAATCAGAAGGGGAATTGGGAATGGGATTGTGGAAGTGTATTTCAGAAAACCATTTGGTAATTGGAGCTTGGAACCTTAATTTGGAATTGGAATTTAGAATTTGAATTTGATACTGAAATTTGGAAGTGAAATTTAGAATTGGAATTTAGAACTGGAATTTAAAAGCAGAATTTGGAACTGGAATTTGGAAGCAGAATTTGGAATTGGAATTTGGAAGTGGATTTTGGAATCAGAATTTGGAATTGGAATTTAGAACTGGAATATGGAAGTGGAATTTGGAAGTGGAATTTGGAAGTGGAATTTCGAATTGGAATTTCGAATTGGAATTTGGAATTGGAATTTAGAACTGGAATATGGAAGTGGAATTTGGAAGTGGAATTTAAAATTGGAATTTCGAACCTGGAATTTGGAAGTGAAATTTCGAATTGGAATTCAGAACTGAAATTTGGGAGTGGAATTTGGAACTTCAATTTGGTACTGGAATTTACAAGTAGAATTTGAAATTCGAATTTAAAAGTGGAATTTGGAATTGGAATTTGGAAGTGGATTTTGGAAGCGGAATTTGGAATTGGAATTTGAAATTGTAATGTAGAATTGGAATTTGGAATTGGAATTTAGAACTGAAATTTGGAAGTGGAATTTGGAAGTGCAATGTAGAATTGGAATTTGGAAATTGAATTTGGAAGTGTTATTTGAAACACAAATTTAAAAGGGTACTTAGAAAGCAGAGTTTTATCGATAACTTGTAATTTTAATGTGGAATCATAATTTCAGGATGCAATGGAAGTGTGACATGCGGAAAAAATTATAGTATCAGAAACTGGAAAAGGAAATCAGAAGGGGAATTAGGATCGGAACTGTGGAAGTGGATTTTAGAATTGCATTTGGTAATTTCCTGTTGGAACTGTAATTTCGAAGTGAAATTTAAAATTGGAATTTAGGACTGGAATTTTGAACTGAAATTTGGAAGTGGAGTTTGGAAGTGGAATTTCAAACTCGAATTTAGAAGTGGAATTTGGAATTGGAATTTAGTATTTGAATTTGGAAGTAGAATTTGGAAGTAGAATGTAGAACTGGAATTTGGAACTGGAATTTGGAAGTGGAATTTCGAACTGCAATTTGGAACTGGAATTTGGAAATTGAATTTGGAATTGGAATTTGGAAGTGGATTTTGGAATCAGAATTTGGAATTGGAATTTAGAACTGGAATATGGAAGTGGAATTTGGAAATGGAATTTAAAATAGGAATTTCGAACCTGGAATTTGGAAGTGAAATTTCGAATTGGAATTCAGAACTGAAATTTAAGAGTGGAATTTGGAACTTCAATTTGGAACTGGAATTTAGAAGTAGAATTTGAAATTCGAATTTAGAAGTGGAATTTGGAATTGGAATTTCGAAGTGGATTTTGCAAGCGGAATTTGGAATTGGAATTTGGAATTGGAATTTAGAACTGGAATTTGGAAGTGGAATTTGGAAGTGGAATGTAGAATTGGAATTTGGAAATTGAATTTGGAAGTGTTATTTGAAACACAAATTTAAAAGGGTACTTAGAAAGCAGACTTTTATCGATAAGTTGTAATTTGAATATGGAATCATAATTTCAGGATGCAATGGAAGTGTGACATGCGGAAGAGAATTATAGTATCAGAAACTGGAAAAGGAAATCAGAAGGGGAATTAGGATCGGGACTGTGGAAGTGCATTTTAGAATTGCATTTGGTAATTGCCTGTTGGTACTGGAATTTGGAAGTGAAATTTAAAATTGGAATTTAGAACTGGAATTTTGAACTGAAATTTGGAAGTGGAGTTTGGAAGTGGAATTTCAAACTAGAATTTAGAAGTGGAATTTGGAATTGGAATTTAGTATTTGAATTTGGAAGTAGAATTTGGAAGTCGAATGTAGAATTGGAATTTGGAACTGGAATTTGGAAGTGGAATTTCGAACTGCAATTTATAATTGGAATTTGGAAATTAAATTTGGAATTGGAATTTGAAACACAAATTTTAAAGGGTTCTTAGAAAGCAGACTTTATTAATAAGTTGTAATTTGAATGTGGAATCATAATTTCAGTATGCAATTGAAATGCGACATGTGAAAGAGAATTATAGTATCAGAAACTGGAATAGGAATGCAGACGGGGAATTGGGAACTGGAGTGTAAGTGAATTTGAGAATTGCATTTGGCAATTGGAGGTTGGAATTCGAATTTGGAATGGGAATTTGGCAGTGTATTTTTGAAGCAGAATTGGGAATTTGACTTTAGAAGTGGAATTTGGAAGTGGAGTTTGGAATTGGAATTTACCATTGGAATTTGGAAGTGAAATTTGGAATTGGAATTTAGAACTGGAATATGGAAGTGGAATTTGGAAGTGGAATTTCGAATTGGAATTTGGAATTCGAATTAAAACTGGAATATGGAAGTGGAATTTGGAAGTGGAATTTGGAAGTGGAATTTCGAACCTGGAATTTGGAAGTGAAATTTGAAATTGGAATTTAGAACTGGAATATGGAAGTGGAATTTGGAAATGGAATTTAAAATTGGAATTTCGAACCTGGAATTTGGAAGTGAAATTTCGAATTGGAATTCAGAACTGAAATTTAAGAGTGGAATTTGGAACTTCAATTTGGAACTGGAATTTAGAAGTAGAATTTGAAATTCGAATTTAGAAGTGGAATTTGGAATTTGAATTTCGAAGTGGATTTTGCAAGCAGAATTTGGATTTGGAATTTGGAATTGGAATTTAGAACTGGAATTTGGAAGTGGAATTTGGAAGTGGAATGTAGAATTGAAATTTGTAAATTGAATTTGGAAGTGTTATTTGAAACACAAATTTAAAAGGGTACTTAGAAAGCAGACTTTTATCGATAAGTTGTAATTTGAATATGGAATCATAATTTCAGGATGCAATGGAAGTGTGACATGCGGAAGAGAATTATAGTATCAGAAACTGGAAAAGGAAATCAGAAGGGGAATTAGGATCGGGACTGTGGAAGTGGATTTTAGAATTGCACTTGGTAATTGCCTGTTGGTACTGGAATTTGGAAGTGAAATTTAAAATTGGAATTTAGAACTGGAAATTTGAACTGGAATTTGGAAGTGGAGATTGGAAGTGGAATTTCAAACTCGAGTTTAGAAGTGTAATTTGGAATTGGAATTTAGTATTTGAATTTGGAAGTAGAATTTGGAAGTCGAATGTAGAATTGGAATTTGGAACTGGAATATGGAAGTGGAATTTCGAACTGTAATTTGGAACTGCAATGTGGAAATTGTATTTGGAATTGGAAATTGAAACAAAAATTTTAAAGGGTATTTAGAAAGCAGACTTTTATCGATAAGTTGTAATTTGAATGTGGAATCATAATTTCAGGATGCAATGGAAGTGTGACATGCGGAAGAGAATTATAGTATCAGAAACTGGAATAGGAAAGCAGATGGGGAATTGGGAACTGGAGTGTCAGTGAATTTGAGAATTGCATTTGGTAATTGGAGGTTGGAATTCGAATTTGGAATGGGAATTTGGAAATGTATTTTTGAAGCAGAATTGGGTATTTGACTTTAGAAGTGGAATTTGGAAGTGGAGTTTGCAATTGGAATTTACCATTGGAATTTGGAAGTGAAATTTGGAATTGGAATTTAGAATTGGAATATGGAAGTGGAATTTGGAAGTGGAATTTGGAAGTGGAATGTCGAATTGGAATTTGGAATTGAAATTTAGAACTGGAATATGGAAGTGGAAATTGGAAGTGGAATTTGGAAGTGGAATTTCGAACCTGGAATTTGGAAGTGAAATATGGAATTGGAATTTAGAACTGGAATATGGAAGTGGAATTTGGAAGTGGAATTTGGAAGTGGAATTTCATATTGGAATTTGGAATTGGAATTTAGAACTGGAATATGGAAGTGGAATCTGGAAATGGAATTTAAAATTGGAATTTCGAACCTGGAATTTGGAAGTGAAATTTCGAATTGGAATTCAGAACTGAAATTTACGAGTGGAATTTGGAACTTCAATTTGGAACTGGAATTTAGAAGTAGAATTTGAAATTCGAATTTAAAAGTGGAATTTGGAATTGGAATTTGGAAGTGGATTTTGCAAGCGGAATTTGGAATTGGAATTTGGAATTGGAATTTAGAACTGGAATTTGGAAGTGGAATTTGGAAGTGGAATGTAGAATTGGAATTTGGAAATTGAATTTGGAAGTGTTATTTGAAACACAAATTTAAAAGGGTACTTAGAAAGCAGACTTTTATCGATAAGTTGTAATTTTAATGTGGAATCATAATTTCAGGATGCAATGGAAGTGTGACATGCGGAAAAAATTATAGTATCAGAAACTGGAAAAGGAAATCAGAAGGGGAATTAGGATCGGAACTGTGGAAGTGGATTTTAGAATTGCATTTCGTAATTGCCTGTTGGAACTGGAATTTGGAAGTGAAATTTAAAATTGGAATTTAGGACTGGAATTTTGAACTGAAATTTGGAAGTGGAGTTTGGAAGTGGAATTTCAAACTCGAATTTAGAAGTGGAATTTGGAATTGGAATTTAGTATTTGAATTTGGAAGTAGAATTTGGAAGTAGAATGCAGAATTGGAATTTGGAACTGGAATTTGGAAATTGAATTTGGAATTGGAATTTGAAGCACAAATTTTAAAGGGTACTTAGAAAGCAGACTTTATTAATAAGTTGTAATTTGAATGTGGCATCATAATTTCAGTATGCAATTGAAATGCGACATGTGGAAGAGAATTATAGTATCAGAAACTGGAATAGGAAAGCAGATGGGGAATTGGGAACAGGAGTGTAAGTGAATTTGAGTATTGCATTTGGTAATTGGAGGTTGGAAGTCGAATTTGGAATGGGAATTTGGCAGTGTATTTTTGAAGCAGAATTGGGAATTTGACTTTAGAAGTGGAATTTGGAAGTGGAGTTTGGAATTGGAATTTACCATTGGAATTTGAAAGTGGAATTTGGAAGTGGAATTTCGAATTGGAATTTCGAATTGGAATTTGGAATTGAAATTTAGAACTGGAATATGGAAGTGGAATTTGGAAGTGGAATTTAAAATTGGAATTTCAAACCTGGAATTTGGAAGTGAAATTTCGAATTGGAATTCAGAACTGAAATTTGGGAGTGGAATTTGGAACTTCAATTTGGTACTGGAATTTAGAAGTGGAATTAGAAATTCGAATTTAAAAGTGGAATTTGGAATTGGAATTTGGAAGTGGATTTTGGAAGCGGAATTTGGAATTGGAATTTGGAATTGGAATGTAGAACTGGAATTTGGAATTGGAATTTAGAACTGGAATTTGGAAGTGGAATTTGGAAGTGCAGTGTAGAATTGGAATTTGGAAATTGAATTTGGAAGTGTTATTTCAAACACAAATTTAAAAGGGTACTTAGAAAGCAGACTTTTATCGATAAGTTGTAATTTGAATGTGGAATCATAATTTCAGGATGCAATGGAAGTGTGACATGCGGAAGAAAATTATAGTATCAGAAACTGGAAAAGGAAATCAGAAGGGGAATTAGGATCGGGACTGTGGAAGTGGATTTTAGAATTGCATTTGGTAATTGCCTGTTGGAACTGAAATTTGGAAGTGAAATTTAAAATTGGAATTAAGACCTAGAATTTGGAAGTGGAGTCTGGAAGTGGAATTTATTATTTGAATGTGGAAGTAGAATTTGGAAGTCGAATGTAGAATTGGAATTTGGAACTGGAATTTGGAAGTGGAATTTCGAACTCCAATTTGGAACTGGAATTTGGAAATTGAATTTGGAATTGGAATTTGAAACACAAATTTTAAAGAGTACTTAGAAAGCAGACTTTATTAATAAGTTGTAATTTGATTGTGTAATCATAATTTCAGTATACAATTAAAATGCGACATGTGGAAGAGAATTATAGTATCAGAAACTGGAATAGGAAAGCAGATAGGGAATTGGGAACGGGAGTGTAAGTGAATTTGAGAATTGCATTTGGTAATTGGAGGTTGGAAGTCGAATTTTGAATGGGAATTTGGCAGTGTATTTTTGAAGCAGAATTGGGAATTTGACTTTAGAAGTGGAATTTGGAAGTGGAGTTTGGAATTGGAATTTACCATTGGAATTTGGAACTGAAATTTGGAATTGGAATTTGAAACATAAATTTACAAGGGTGCTAAGAAAGAAGAATTTTATTCAAAATGAGAAAATTAAATCTGGAATCATAATTTCAGGATACAATTGAAGTGCGACATGTGGAAGAGAATTAGAGTATCAGAATTTGGAAAAGGAAATCAGAAGGGGAATTGGGAATGGGATTGTGGAAGTGTATTTCAGAAAACCATTTGGTAATTGGAGCTTGGAACCTTAATTTGAAATTGGAATTTAGAATTTGAATTTGATACTGAAATTTGGAAGTGAAATTTAGAATTGGCATTTAGAACTGGAATTTAAAAGCAGAATTTGGAACTGGAATTTGGAAGCAGAATTTGGAATTGGAATTTGAAAGTGGATTTTGGAATCAGAATTTGGAATTGGAATTTAGAACTGGAATATGGAAGTGGAATTTGGAAGTGGAATTTGGACGTGGAATTTCGAATTGGAATTTCGAATTGGAATTTGGAATTGGAATTTAGAACTGGAATATGGAAGTGGAATTTGGAAGTGAAATTTAAAATTGGAATTTAGAACTGGAATTTTGAACTGGAATTTGGAAGTGGAGTTTGGAAGTGGAATTTCAAACTCGAATTTAGAAGTGTAATTTGGAATTGGAATTTAGTATTTGAATTTGGAAGTAGAATTTGGAAGTCGAATGTAGAATTGGAATTTGGAACTGGAATATGGAAGTGGAATTTCGAACTGTAATTTGGAACTGAAATGTGGAAATTGTATTTGGAATTGGAAATTGAAACACAAATTTTAAAGGGTATTTAGAAAGCAGACTTTTATCGATAAGTTGTAATTTGAATGTGGAATCATAATTTCAGGATGCAATGGAAGTGTGACATGCGGAAGAGAATTATAGTATCAGAAACTGGAATAGGAAAGCAGATGGGGAATTGGAAACTGGAGTGTCAGTGAATTTGAGAATTGCATTTCGTAATTGGAGGTTGGAATTCGAATTTGGAATGGGAATTTGGAAGTGTATTTTTGAAGCAGAATTGGGTATTTGACTTTAGAAGTGAAATTTGGAAGTGGAGTTTGCAATTGGAATTTACCATTGGAATTTGGAAGTGAAATTTGGAATTGGAATTTAGAATTGGAATATGGAAGTGGAATTTGGAAGTGGAATTTGGAAGTGGAATTTCGAATTGGAATTTGGAATTGGAAATTAGAACTGGAATATGGAAGTGGAAATTGGAAGTGGAATTTGGAAGTGGAATTTCGAACCTGGAATTTGGAAGTGAAATATGGAATTGGGATTTAGACCTGGAATATGGAAGTGGAATTTGGAAGTGGAATTTGGAAGTGGAATTTCGAATTGGAATTTGGAATTGGAATTTAGAACTGGAATATGGAAGTGTAATCTGGAAATGGAATTTAAAATTGGAATTTCGAACCTGGAATTTGGAAGTGAAATTTCGAATTGGAATTCAGAACTGAAATTTAAGAGTGGAATTTGGAACTTCAATTTGGAACTGGAATTTAGAAGTAGAATTTGAAATTCGAATTTAAAAGTGGAATTTGGAATTGGAATTTGGAAGTGGATTTTGCAAGCGGAATTTGGAATTGGAATTTGGAATTGGAATTTAGAACTGGAATTTGGAAGTGGAATGTAGAATTGGAATTTGGAAATTGAATTTGGAAGTGTTATTTGAAACACAAATTTAAAAGGGTACTTAGAAAGCAGACTTTTATCGATAAGTTGTAATTTGAATGTGGAATCATAATTTCAGGATGCAATGGAAGTGTGACATGCGAAAGAGAATTATAGTATCAGAAACTGGAAAAGGAAATCAGAAGGGGAATTAGGATCGGGACTGTGGAAGTGGATTTTAGAATTGCATTTGGTAATTGCCTGTTGGAACTGGAATTTGGAAGTGAAATTTAAAATTGGAATTTAGAACTGGAAATTTGAACTGGAATTTGGAAGTGGAGTTTGGAAGTGGAATTTCAAACTTGAATTTAGAAGTGAAATTTGGAATTGGAATTTAGTATTTGAATTTGGAAGTAGAATTTGGAAGTCGAATGTAGAATTGGAATTTGGAACTAGAATATGGAAGTGGAATTTCGAACTGTAATTTGGAACTGGAATTTAGAAATTGTATTTGGAATTGGAATTTGAAACACAAATTTTAAAGGGTATTTAGAAAGCAGACTTTTATCGATAAGTTGTAATTTGAATGTGGAATCATAATTTCAGGATGCAATGGAAGTGTGACATGCGGAAGAAATTATAGTATCAGAAACTGGAAAAGGAAATCAGAAGGAGAATTAAGATCGGAACTGTGGAAGTGGATTTTAGAATTGCATTTGGTAATTGCCTGTTGGAACTGGAATTTGGAAGTGAAATTTAAAATTGGAATTTAGGACTGGAATTTTGAACTGAAATTTGGAAGTGGAGTTTGGAAGTGGAATTTCAAACTCGAATTTAGAAGTAGAATTTGGAATTGGAATTTAGTATTTGAAATTGGAAGTAGAATTTGGAAGTAGAATGTAGAATTGGAATTTGGAACTGGAATTTGGAAGTGGAATTTCGAACTGCAATTTGGAACTGGAATTTGGAAATTGAATTTGGAATTGGAATTTGAAACACAAATTTTAAAGAGTACTTAGAAAGCAGACTTTATTAATAAGTTGTAATTTGATTGTGTAATCATAATTTCAGTATACAATTGAAATGCGACATGTGGAAGAGAATTATAGTATCAGAAACTGGAATAGGAAAGCAGATAGGGAATTGGGAACGGGAGTGTAAGTGAATTTGAGAATTGCATTTGGTAATTGGAGGTTGGAAGTCGAATTTGGAATGGGAATTTGGCAGTGTATTTTTGAAGCAGAATTGGGAATTTGACTTTAGAAGTGGAATTTGGAAGTGGAGTTTGGAATTGGAATTTACCATTGGAATTTGGAACTGAAATTTGGAATTGGAATTTGAAACATAAATTTACAAGGGTGCTAAGAAAGAAGAATTTTATTCAAAATGAGAAAATTAAATCTGGAATCATAATTTCAGGATACAAGTGAAGTGCGACATGTGGAAGAGAATTAGAGTATCAGAATTTGGAAAAGGAAATCAGAAGGGGAATTGGGAATGGGATTGTGGAAGTGTATTTCAGAAAACCATTTGGTAATTGGAGCTTGGAACCTTAATTTGGAATTGGAATTTAGAATTTGAATTTGATACTGAAATTTGGAAGTGAAATTTAGAATTGGAATTTAGAACTGGAACTTAAAAGCAGAATTTGGAACTGGAATTTGGAAGCAGAATTTGGAATTGGAATTTGGAAGTGGATTTTGGAATCAGAATTTGGAATTGAAATTTAGAACTGGAATATGGAAGTGGAATTTGGAAATGGAATTTAAAATTGGAATTTCGAACCTGGAATTTGGAAGTGAAATTTCGAATTGGAATTCAGAACTGAAATTTAAGAGTGGAATTTGGAACTTCAATTTGGAATTGGAATTTAGAAGTAGAATTTGATATTCGAATTTAGAAGTGGAATTTGGAATTGGAATTTCGAAGTGGATTTTGCAAGCGGAATTTGGAATTGGAATTTGGAATTGGAATTTAGAACTGGAATTTGGAAGTGGAATTTGGAAGTGGAATGTAGAATTGGAATTTGGAAATTGAATTTGGAAGTGTTATTTGAAACACAAATTTAAAAGGGTACTTAGAAAGCAGACTTTTATCGATAAGTTGTAATTTGAAAATGGAATCATAATTTCAGGATGCAATGGAAGTGTGACATGCGGAAGAGAATTATAGTATCAGAAACTGGAAAAGGAAATCAGAAGGGGAATTAGGATCGGGACTGTGGAAGTGCATTTTAGAATTGCATTTGGTAATTGCCTGTTGGTACTGGAATTTGGAAGTGAAATTTAAAATTGGAATTTAGAACTGGAATTTTGAACTGGAATTTGGAAGTGGAGTTTGGAAGTGGAATTTCAAACTCGAATTTAGAAGTGTAATTTGGAATTGGAATTTAGTATTTGAATTTGGAAGTAGAATTTGGAAGTCGAATGTAGAATTGGAATTTGGAACTTGAATATGGAAGTGGAATTTCGAACTGTAATTTGGAACTGAAATGTGGAAATTGTATTTGGAATTGGAAATTGAAACACAAATTTTAAAGGGTATTTAGAAAGCAGACTTTTATCGATAAGTTGTAATTTGAATGTGGAATCATAATTTCAGGATGCAATGGAAGTGTGACATGCGGAAGAGAATTATAGTATCAGAAACTGGAATAGGAAAGCAGATGGGGAATTGGGAACTGGAGTGTAAGTGAATTTGAGTATTGCATTTGGTAATTGGAGGTTGGAAGTCGAATTTGGAATGGGAATTTGGCAGTGTATTTTTGAAGCAGAATTGGGAATTTGACTTTAGAAGTGGAATTTGGAAGTGGAGTTTGGAATTGGAATTTACCATTGGAATTTGAAAGTGGAATTTGGAAGTGGAATTTCGAATTAGAATTTCTAATTGGAATTTAGAATTGGAATATGGAAGTGGAATTTGGAAGTGGAATGTAAAATTGGAATTTCAAACCTGGAATTTGGAAGTGAAATTTAGAATTGGAATTCAGAACTGGAATTTGGGAGTGGAATTTGGAACTTCTATTTGGAACTGGAATTTAGAAGTGGAATTTGAAATTTGAATTTAGAAGTGGAATTTGGAAATGGAATTTGGAAGTGGATTTTGGAAGCGGAATTTGGAATTGGAATTTGGAATTGGAATTTAGAACTGGAATTTGGAAGTGGAATTTGGAAGTGGAATGTAGAATTGGAATTTGGAAATTGAATTTGGAAGTGTTATTTGAAACACAAATTTAAAAGGGTACTTAGAAAGCAGACTTTTATCGATAAGTTGTAATTTTAATGTGGAATCATAATTTCAGGATGCAATGGAAGTGTGACATGCGGAAAAAATTATAGTATCAGAAACTGGAAAAGGAAATCAGAAGGGGAATTAGGATCGGAACTGTGGAAGTGGATTTTAGAATTGCATTTGGTAATTTCCTGTTGGAACTGTAATTTGGAAGTGAAATTTAAAATTGGAATTTAGGACTGGAATTTTGAACTGAAATTTGGAAGTGGAGTTTGGAAGTGGAATTTCAAACTCGAATTTAGAAGTGCAATTTGGAATTGGAATTTAGTATTTGAATTTGGAAGTAGAATTTGGAAGTAGAATGTAGAATTGGAATTTGGAACTGGAATTTGGAAGTGGAATTTCGAACTGCAATTTGGAACTGGAATTTGGAAATTGAATTTGGAATTGGAATTTGAAACACAAATTTTAAAGGGTACTTAGAAAGCAGACTTTATTAATAAGTTGTAATTTGAATGTGGAATCATAATTTCAGTATACAATTCAAATGCGACATGTGGAAGAGAATTATAGTATCAGAAACTGGAATAGGAAAGCAGATGGGGAATTGGGAACGGGAGTGTAAGTGAATTTGAGTATTGCATTTGGTAACTGGAGGTTGGAACTCGAATTTGGAATGGGAATTTGGCAGTGTATTTTTGAAGCAGAATTGGGAATTTCACTTTAGAAGTGGAATTTGGAAGTGGAGTTTGGAATTGGAATTTACCATTGGAATTTGAAAGTGGAATTTGGAAGTGGAATTTCGAATTGGAATTTCGAATTGGAATTTGGAATTGGAATTTAGAACTGGAATATGGAAGTGGAATTTGGAAGTGGAATTTAAAATTGGAATTTCAAACCGGGAATTTGGAAGTGAAATTTCGAATTGGAATTCAGAACTGAAATTTGGGAGTGGAATTTGGAACTTCAATTTGGTACTGGAATTTAGAAGTGGAATTAGAAATTCGAATTTAAAAGTGGAATTTGGAATTGGAATTTGGAAGTGGATTTTGGAAGCGGAATTTGGAATTGGAATGTAGAACTGGAATTTGGAATTGGAATTTAGAACTGGAATTTGGAAGTGGAATTTGGAAGTGCAATGTAGAATTGGAATTTGGAAATTGAATTTGGAAGTGTTATTTGAAACACAAATTTAAAAGGGTACTTAGAAAGCAGACTTTTATCGATAAGTTGTAATTTGAATGTGGAATCATAATTTCAGGATGCAATGGAAGTGTGACATGCGGAAAAAATTATAGTATCAGAAACTGGAAAAGGAAATCAGAAGGGGAATTAGGATCGGAACTGTGGAAGTGGATTTTAGAATTGCATTTCGTAATTGCCTGTTGGAACTGGAATTTGGAAGTGAAATTTAAAATTGGAATTTAGGACTGGAATTTTGAACTGAAATTTGGAAGTGGAGTTTGGAAGTGGAATTTCAAACTCGAATTTAGAAGTGCAATTTGGAATTGGAATTTAGTATTTGAATTTGGAAGTAGAATTTGGCAGTCGAATGTAGAATTGGAATTTGGAACTGGAATTTGGAAGTGGAATTTCGAACTGCAATTTGGAACTCGAATTTGGAAATTGAATTTGGAATTGGAATTTGAAACACAAATTTTAAAGGGTACTTAGAAAGCAGACTTTATTAATAAGTTGTAATTTGAATGTGGAATCATAATTTCAGTATTAAATTCAAATGCGACATGTGGAAGAGAATTATAGTATCAGAAACTGGAATAGGAAAGCAGATGAGGAATTGGGAACAGGAGTGTAAGTGAATTTGAGTATTGCATTTGGTAATTGGAGGTTGGAAGTCGAATTTGGAATGGGAATTTGGCAGTGTATTTTTGAAGCAGAATTTGGAATTTGACTTTAGAAGTGGAATTTGGAAGTGGAGTTTGGCATTGGAATTTACCATTGGAATTTGAAAGTGGAATTTGGAAGTGGAATTTCGAATTGGAATTTCGAATTGGAATTTGGAATTGGAATTTAGAACTGGAATATGGAAGTGGAATTTGGAAGTGGAATTTAAAATTGGAATTTCAAACCTGGAATTTGGAAGTGAAATTTCGAATTGGAATTCAGAACTGAAATTTGGGAGTGGAATTTGGAACTTCAATTTGGTACTGGAATTTGGAAGTGGAATTAGAAATTCGAATTTAAAAGTGGAATTTGGAATTGGAATTTGGAAGTGGATTTTGGAAGCGGAATTTGGAATTGGAATTTGGAATTGGAATGTAGAACTGGAATTTGGAATTGGAATTTAGAACTGGAATTTGGAAGTGGAATTTGGAAGTGCAATGTAGAATTCGAATTTGGAAATTGAATTTGGAAGTGTTATTTGAAACACAAATTTAAAAGGGTACTTAGAAAGCAGACTTTTATCGATAAGTTGTAATTTTAATGTGGAATCATAATTTCAGGATGCAATGGAAGTGTGACATGCGGAAGAAAATTATAGTATCAGAAACTGGAAAAGGAAATCAGAAGGGGAATTAGGATCGGGACTGTGGAAGTGGATTTTAGAATTGCATTTGGTAATTGCCTGTTGGAACTGGAATTTGGAAGTGAAATTTAAAATTGGAATTAAGACCTAGAATTTGGAAGTGGAGTCTGGAAGTGGAATTTATTATTTGAATGTGGAAGTAGAATTTGGAAGTCGAATGTAGAATTGGAATTTGGAACTGGAATTTGGAAGTGGAATTTCGAACTGCAATTTGGAACTGGAATTTGGAAATTGAATTTGGAATTGGAATTTGAAACACAAATATTAAAGAGTACTTAGAAAGCAGACTTTATTAATAAGTTGTAATTTGATTGTGTAATCATAATTTCAGTATACAATTAAAATGCGACATGTGGAAGAGAATTATAGTATCAGAAACTGGAATAGGAAAGCAGATAGGGAATTGGGAACGGGAGTGTAAGTGAATTTGAGAATTGCATTTGGTAATTTCAGGTTGGAAGTCGAATTTGGAATGGGAATTTGGCAGTGTATTTTTGAAGCAGAATTGGGAATTTGACTTTAGAAGTGGAATTTGGAAGTGGAGTTTGGAATTGGAATTTACCATTGGAATTTGAAAGTGAAATTTGGAATTGGAAAATGAAACATAAATTTACAAGGGTACTTAGAAAGAAGAATTTTATTAAAAATGAGAAAATTAAATCTGGAATCATAATTTCAGGATACAATTGAAGTGCGACATGTGGAAGAGAATTAGAGTAACAGAATTTGGAAAAGGAAATCAGAAGGGGAATTGGGAATGGAATTGTAGAAGTGTATTTCAGAAAAGCATTTGGTAATTGGAGCTTGGAACCTTAATTTGGAATTGGAATTTAGAATTTGAATTTGATACTGAAATTTGGAAGTGAAATTTAGAATTGGAATTTAGAACTGGAATTTAAAAGCAGAATTTGGAACTGGAATTTGGAAGCAGAATTTGGAATTGGAGTTTGGAAGTGGATTTTGGAATCAGAATTTGGAATTGGAATTTAGAACTGGAATATGGAAGTGGAATTTGGAAGTGGAATTTGGAAGTGGCATTTCGAATAGGAATTTCGAATTGGAATTTGGAATTGGAATTTAGAACTGGAATATGGAAGTGGAATTTGGAAGTGGAATTTAAAATTGGAATTTCAAACCTGGAATTTGGAAGTGAAATTTAGAATTGGAATTCAGAACTGGAATTTAGGAGTGTTATTTGGAACTTCAATTTGGAACTGGAATTTAGAAGTGGAATTTGAAATTTGAATTTAGAAGTGGAATTTGGAAGTGGAATTTGGAAGTGGAATTTCATATTGGAATTTGGAATTGGAATTTAGAACTGGAATATGGAAGTGGAATCTGGAAATGGAATTTAAAATTGGAATTTCGAACCTGGAATTTGGAAGTGAAATATCGAATTGGAATTCAGAACTGAAATTTACGAGTGGAATTTGGAACTTCAATTTGGAACTGGAATTTAGAAGTAGAATTTGAAATTCGAATTTAAAAGTGGAATTTGGAATTGGAATTTGGAAGTGGATTTTGCAAGCGGAATTTGGAATTGGAATTTGGAATTGGAATTTAGAACTGGAATTTGGAAGTGGAATTTGGAAGTGGAATGTAGAATTGGAATTTGGAAATTGAATTTGGAAGTGTTATTTGAAACACAAATTTAAAAGGGTACTTAGAAAGCAGACTTTTATCGATAACTTGTAATTTTAATGTGGAATCATAATTTCAGGATGCAATGGAAGTGTGACATGCGGAAAAAATTATAGTATCAGAAACTGGAAAAGGAAATCAGAAGGGGAATTAGGATCGGAACTGTGGAAGTGGATTTTAGAATTGCATTTGGTAATTGCCTGTTGAAACTGGAATTTGGAAGTGAAATTTAAAATTGGAATTTAGGACTGGAATTTTGAACTGAAATTTGGAAGTGGAGTTTGGAAGTGGAATTTCAAACTCGAATTTAGAAGTGCAATTTGGAATTGGAATTTAGTATTTGAATTTGGAAGTAGAATTTGGAAGTAGAATGTAGAATTGGAATTTGGAACTGGAATTTGGAAGTGGAATTTCGAACTGCAATTTGGAACTCGAATTTGGAAATTGAATTTGGAATTGGAATTTGAAACACAAATTTTAAAGGGTACTTAGAAAGCAGACTTTATTAATAAGTTGTAATTTGAATGTGGAATCATAATTTCAGTATACAATTGAAATGCGACATGTGGAAGAGAATTATAGTATCAGAAACTGGAATAGGAAAGCAGATGAGGAATTGGGAACAGGAGTGTAAGTGAATTTGAGTATTGCATTTAGTAATTGGAGGTTGGAAGTCGAATTTGGAATGGGAATTTGGCAGTGTATTTTTGAAGCAGAATTGGGAATTTGACTTTAGAAGTGGAATTTGGAAGTGGAGTTTGGAATTGGAATTTACCATTGGAATTTGAAAGTGGAATTTGGAAGTGGAATTTCGAATTGGAATTTCGAATTGGAATTTGGAATTGGAATTTAGAACTGGAATATGGAAGTGGAATTTGGAAGTGGAATTTAAAATTGGAATTTCAAACCTGGAATTTGGAAGTGAAATTTCGAATTGGAATTCAGAACTGAAATTTGGGAGTGGAATTTGGAACTTCAATTTGGTACTGGAATTTAGAAGTGGAATTAGAAATTCGAATTTAAAAGTGGAATTTGGAATTGGAATTTGGAAGTGGATTTTGGAAGCGGAATTTGGAATTGGAATTTGGAATTGGAATGTAGAACTGGAATTTGGAATTGGAATTTAGAACTGGAATTTGGAAGTGGAATTTGGAAGTGCAATGTAGAATTCGAATTTGGAAATTGAATTTGGAAGTGTTATTTGAAACACAAATTTAAAAGGGTACTTAGAAAGCAGACTTTTATCGATAAGTTGTAATTTTAATGTGGAATCATAATTTCAGGATGCAATGGAAGTGTGACATGAGGAAGAAAATTATAGTATCAGAAACTGGAAAAGGAAATCAGAAGGGGAATTAGGATCGGGACTGTGGAAGTGGATTTTAGAATTGCATTTGGTAATTGCCTGTTGGAACTGGAATTTGGAAGTGAAATTTAAAATTGGAATTAAGACCTAGAATTTGGAAGTGGAGTCTGGAAGTGGAATTTATTATTTGAATGTGGAAGTAGAATTTGGAAGTCGAATGTAGAATTGGAATTTGGAACTGGAATTTGGAAGTGGAATTTCGAACTGCAATTTATAATTGGAATTTGGAAATTAAATTTGGAATTGGAATTTGAAACACAAATTTTAAAGGGTTCTTAGAAAGCAGACTTTATTAATAAGTTGTAATTTGAATGTGGAATCATAATTTCAGTATGCAATTGAAATGCGACATGTGAAAGAGAATTATAGTATCAGAAACTGGAATAGGAATGCAGACGGGGAATTGGGAACTGGAGTGTAAGTGAATTTGAGAATTGCATTTGGCAATTGGAGGTTGGAATTCGAATTTGGAATGGGAATTTGGCAGTGTATTTTTGAAGCAGAATTGGGAATTTGACTTTAGAAGTGGAATTTGGAAGTGGAGTTTGGAATTGGAATTTACCATTGGAATTTGGAAGTGAAATTTGGAATTGGAATTTAGAACTGGAATATGGAAGTGGAATTTGGAAGTGGAATTTCGAATTGGAATTTGGAATTCGAATTAAAACTGGAATATGGAAGTGGAATTTGGAAGTGGAATTTGGAAGTGGAATTTCGAACCTGGAATTTTGAAGTGAAATTTGAAATTGGAATTTAGAACTGGAATATGGAAGTGGAATTTGGAAATGGAATTTAAAATTGGAATTTCGAACCTGGAATTTGGAAGTGAAATTTCGAATTGGAATTCAGAACTGAAATTTAAGAGTGGAATTTGGAACTTCAATTTGGAACTGGAATTTAGAAGTAGAATTTGAAATTCGAATTTAGAAGTGGAATTTGGAATTGGAATTTCGAAGTGGATTTTGCAAGCAGAATTTGGATTTGGAATTTGGAATTGGAATTTAGAACTGGAATTTGGAAGTGGAATTTGGAAGTGGAATGTAGAATTGAAATTTGTAAATTGAATTTGGAAGTGTTATTTGAAACACAAATTTAAAAGGGTACTTAGAAAGCAGACTTTTATCGATAAGTTGTAATTTGAATATGGAATCATAATTTCAGGATGCAATGGAAGTGTGACATGCGGAAGAGAATTATAGTATCAGAAACTGGAAAAGGAAATCAGAAGGGGAATTAGGATCGGGACTGTGGAAGTGGATTTTAGAATTGCACTTGGTAATTGCCTGTTGGTACTGGAATTTGGAAGTGAAATTTAAAATTGGAATTTAGAACTGGAAATTTGAACTGGAATTTGGAAGTGGAGATTGGAAGTGGAATTTCAAACTCGAGTTTAGAAGTGTAATTTGGAATTGGAATTTAGTATTTGAATTTGGAAGTAGAATTTGGAAGTCGAATGTAGAATTGGAATTTGGAACTGGAATATGGAAGTGGAATTTCGAACTGTAATTTGGAACTGAAATGTGGAAATTGTATTTGGAATTGGAAATTGAAACAAAAATTTTAAAGGGTATTTAGAAAGCAGACTTTTATCGATAAGTTGTAATTTGAATGTGGAATCATAATTTCAGGATGCAATGGAAGTGTGACATGCGGAAGAGAATTATAGTATCAGAAACTGGAATAGGAAAGCAGATGGGGAATTGGGAACTGGAGTGTAAGTGAATTTGAGAATTGCATTTGGTAATTGGAGGTTGGAATTCGAATTTGGAATGGGAATTTGGAAGTGTATTTTTGAAGCAGAATTGGGTATTTGACTTTAGAAGTGGAATTTGGAAGTGGAGTTTGCAATTGGAATTTACCATTGGAATTTGGAAGTGAAATTTGGAATTGGAATTTAGAATTGGAATATGGAAGTGGAATTTGGAAGTGGAATTTGGAAGTGGAATGTCGAATTGGAATTTGGAATTGAAATTTAGAACTGGAATATGGAAGTGGAAATTGGAAGTGGAATTTGGAAGTGGAATTTCGAACCTGGAATTTGGAAGTGAAATATGGAATTGGAATTTAGAACTGGAATATGGAAGTGGAATTTGGAAGTGGAATTTGGAAGTGGAATTTCATATTGGAATTTGGAATTGGAATTTAGAACTGGAATATGGAAGTGGAATCTGGAAATGGAATTTAAAATTGGAATTTCGAACCTGGAATTTGGAAGTGAAATATCGAATTGGAATTCAGAACTGAAATTTACGAGTGGAATTTGGAACTTCAATTTGGAACTGGAATTTAGAAGTAGAATTTGAAATTCGAATTTAAAAGTGGAATTTGGAATTGGAATTTGGAAGTGGATTTTGCAAGCGGAATTTGGAATTGGAATTTGGAATTGGAATTTAGAACTGGAATTTGGAAGTGGAATTTGGAAGTGGAATGTAGAATTGGAATTTGGAAATTGAATTTGGAAGTGTTATTTGAAACACAAATTTAAAAGGGTACTTAGAAAGCAGACTTTTATCGATAACTTGTAATTTTAATGTGGAATCATAATTTCAGGATGCAATGGAAGTGTGACATGCGGAAAAAATTATAGTATCAGAAACTGGAAAAGGAAATCAGAAGGGGAATTAGGATCGGAACTGTGGAAGTGGATTTTAGAATTGCATTTCGTAATTGCCTGTTGGAACTGGAATTTGGAAGTGAAATTTAAAATTGGAATTTAGGACTGGAATTTTGAACTGAAATTTGGAAGTGGAGTTTGGAAGTGGAATTTCAAACTCGAATTTAGAAGTGGAATTTGGAATTGGAATTTAGTATTTGAATTTGGAAGTAGAATTTGGAAGTAGAATGCAGAATTGGAATTTGGAACTGGAATTTGGAAGTGGAATTTCGAACTGCAATTTGGAACTGGAATTTGGAAATTGAATTTGGAATTGGAATTTGAAACACAAATTTTAAAGGGTACTTAGAAAGCAGACTTTATTAATAAGTTGTAATTTGAATGTGGCATCATAATTTCAGTATGCAATTGAAATGCGACATGTGGAAGAGAATTATAGTATCAGAAACTGGAATAGGAAAGCAGATGGGGAATTGGGAACAGGAGTGTAAGTGAATTTGAGTTTTGCATTTGGTAATTGGAGGTTGGAAGTCGAATTTGGAATGGGAATTTGGCAGTGTATTTTTGAAGCAGAATTGGGAATTTGACTTTAGAAGTGGAATTTGGAAGTGGAGTTTGGCATTGGAATTTACCATTGGAATTTGAAAGTGGAATTTGGAAGTGGAATTTCGAATTGGAATTTCGAATTGGAATTTGGAATTGGAATTTAGAAGTGGAATATGGAAGTGGAATTTGGAAGTGGAATTTAAAATTGGAATTTCAAACCTGGAATTTGGAAGTGAAATTTCGAATTGGAATTCAGAACTGAAATTTGGGAGTGGAATTTGGAACTTCAATTTGGTACTGGAATTTAGAAGTGGAATTAGAAATTCGAATTTAAAAGTGGAATTTGGAATTGGAATTTGGAAGTGGATTTTGGAAGCGGAATTTGGAATTGGAATTTGGAATTGGAATGTAGAACTGGAATTTGGAATTGGAATTTAGAACTGGAATTTGGAAGTGGAATTTGGAAGTGCAGTGTAGAATTGGAATTTGGAAATTGAATTTGGAAGTGTTATTTGAAACACAAATTTAAAAGGGTACTTAGAAAGCAGACTTTTATCGATAAGTTGTAATTTGAATGTGGAATCATAATTTCAGGATGCAATGGAAGTGTGACATGCGGAAGAAAATTATAGTATCAGAAACTGGAAAAGGAAATCAGAAGGGGAATTAGGATCGGGACTGTGGAAGTGGATTTTAGAATTGCATTTGGTAATTGCCTGTTGGAACTGAAATTTGGAAGTGAAATTTAAAATTGGAATTAAGACCTAGAATTTGGAAGTGGAGTCTGGAAGTGGAATTTATTATTTGATTGTGGAAGTAGAATTTGGAAGTCGAATGTAGAATTGGAATTTGGAACTGGAATTTGGAAGTGGAATTTCGAACTCCAATTTGGAACTGGAATTTGGAAATTGAATTTGGAATTGGAATTTGAAACACAAATTTTAAAGAGTACTTAGAAAGCAGACTTTATTAATAAGTTGTAATTTGATTGTGTAATCATAATTTCAGTATACAATTGAAATGCGACATGTGGAAGAGAATTATAGTATCAGAAACTGGAATAGGAAAGCAGATAGGGAATTGGGAACGGGAGTGTAAGTGAATTTGAGAATTGCATTTGGTAATTGGAGGTTGGAAGTCGAATTTGGAATGGGAATTTGGCAGTGTATTTTTGAAGCAGAATTGGGAATTTGACTTTAGAAGTGGAATTTGGAAGTGGAGTTTGGAATTGGAATTTACCATTGGAATTTGAAAGTGGAATTTGGAAGTGGAATTTCGAATTAGAATTTCGAATTGGAATTTAGAACTGGAATATGGAAGTGGAATTTGGAAGTGGAATTTAAAATTGGTATTTCAAACCTGGAATTTGGAAGTGAAATTTAGAATTGGAATTCAGAACTGGAATTTGGGAGTGGAATTTGGAACTTCTATTTGGAACTGGAATTTAGAAGTGGAATTTGAAATTTGAATTTAGAAGTGGAATTTGGAAATGGAATTTGGAAGTGGATTTTGGAAGCGGAATTTGGAATTGGAATTTGGAATTGGAATTTAGAACTGGAATTTGGAAGTGGAATTTGGAAGTGGAATGTAGAATTGGAATTTGGAAATTGAATTTGGAAGTGTTATTTGAAACACAAATTTAAAAGGGTACTTAGAAAGCAGACTTTTATCGATAAGTTGTAATTTTAATGTGGAATCATAATTTCAGGATGCAATGGAAGTGTGACATGCGGAAAAAATTATAGTATCAGAAACTGGAAAAGGAAATCAGAAGGGGAATTAGGATCGGAACTGTGGAAGTGGATTTTAGAATTGCATTTGGTAATTTCCTGTTGGAACTGAAATTTGGAAGTGAAATTTAAAATTGGAATTTAGGACTGGAATTTTGAACTGAAATTTGGAAGTGGAGTTTGGAAGTGGAATTTCAAACTCGAATTTAGAAGTGCAATTTGGAATTGGAATTTAGTAATTGAATTTGGAAGTAGAATTTGGAAGTAGAATGTAGAATTGGAATTTGGAACTGGAATTTGGAAGTGGAATTTCGAACTGCAATTTAGAACTGGAATTTGGAAATTGAATTTGGAATTGGAATTTGAAACACAAATTTTAAAGGGTACTTAGAAAGCAGACTTTATTAATAAGTTGTAATTTGAATGTGGAATCATAATTTCAGTATACAATTGAAATGCGACATGTGGAAGAGAATTATAGTATCAGAAACTGGAAAAGGAAAGCAGATGGGGAATTGGGAACGGGAGTGTAAGTGAATTTGAGTATTGCATTTGGTAATTGGAGGTTGGAAGTCGAATTTGGAATGGGAATTTGGCAGTGTATTTTTGAAGCAGAATTGGGAATTTCACTTTAGAAGTGGAATTTGGAAGTGGAGTTTGGAATTGGAATTTACCATTGGAATTTGAAAGTGGAATTTGGAAGTGGAATTTCGAATTGGAATTTCGAATTGGAATTTGGAATTGGAATTTAGAACTGGAATATGGAAGTGGAATTTGGAAGTGGAATTTAAAATTGGAATTTCAAACCGGGAATTTGGAAGTGAAATTTCGAATTGGAATTCAGAACTGAAATTTGGGAGTGGAATTTGGAACTTCAATTTGGTACTGGAATTTAGAAGTGGAATTAGAAATTCGAATTTAAAAGTGGAATTTGGAATTGGAATTTGGAAGTGGATTTTGGAAGCGGAATTTGGAATTGGAATGTAGAACTGGAATTTGGAATTGGAATTTAGAACTGGAATTTGGAAGTGGAATTTGGAAGTGCAATGTAGAATTCGAATTTGGAAATTGAATTTGGAAGTGTTATTTGAAACACAAATTTAAAAGGGTACTTAGAAAGCAGACTTTTATCGATAAGTTGTAATTTGAATGTGGAATCATAATTTCAGGATGCAATGGAAGTGTGACATGCGGAAAAAATTATAGTATCAGAAACTGGAAAAGGAAATCAGAAGGGGAATTAGGATCGGAACTGTGGAAGTGGATTTTAGAATTGCATTTGGTAATTGCCTGTTGGAACTGGAATTTGGAAGTGAAATTTAAAATTGGAATTTAGGACTGGAATTTTGAACTGAAATTTGGAAGTGGAGTTTGGAAGTGGAATTTCAAACTCGAATTTAGAAGTGCAATTTGGAATTGGAATTTAGTATTTGAATTTGGAAGTAGAATTTGGAAGTAGAATGTAGAATTGGAATTTGGAACTGGAATTTGGAAGTGGAATTTCGAACTGCAATTTGGAACTCGAATTTGGAAATTGAATTTGGAATTGGAATTTGAAACACAAATTTTAAAGGGTACTTAGAAAGCAGACTTTATTAATAAGTTGTAATTTGAATGTGGAATCATAATTTCAGTATTAAATTCAAATGCGACATGTGGAAGAGAATTATAGTATCAGAAACTGGAATAGGAAAGCAGATGAGGAATTGGGAACAGGAGTGTAAGTGAATTTGAGTATTGCATTTGGTAATTGGAGGTTGGAAGTCGAATTTGGAATGGGAATTTGGCAGTGTATTTTTGAAGCAGAATTGGGAATTTGACTTTAGAAGTGGAATTTGGAAGTGGAGTTTGGAATTGGAATTTACCATTGGAATTTGAAAGTGGAATTTGGAAGTGGAATTTCGAATTGGAATTTCGAATTGGAATTTGGAATTGGAATTTAGAACTGGAATATGGAAGTGGAATTTGGAAGTGGAATTTAAAATTGGAATTTCAAACCTGGAATTTGGAAGTGAAATTTCGAATTGGAATTCAGAACTGAAATTTGGGAGTGGAATTTGGAACTTCAATTTGGTACTGGAATTTGGAAGTGGAATTAGAAATTCGAATTTAAAAGTGGAATTTGGAATTGGAATTTGGAAGTGGATTTTGGAAGCGGAATTTGGAATTGGAATTTGGAATTGGAATGTAGAACTGGAATTTGGAATTGGAATTTAGAACTGGAATTTGGAAGTGGAATTTGGAAGTGCAATGTAGAATTCGAATTTGGAAATTGAATTTGGAAGTGTTATTTGAAACACAAATTTAAAAGGGTACTTAGAAAGCAGACTTTTATCGATAAGTTGTAATTTTAATGTGGAATCATAATTTCAGGATGCAATGGAAGTGTGACATGCGGAAGAAAATTATAGTATCAGAAACTGGAAAAGGAAATCAGAAGGGGAATTAGGATCGGGACTGTGGAAGTGGATTTTAGAATTGCATTTGGTAATTGCCTGTTGGAACTGGAATTTGGAAGTGAAATTTAAAATTGGAATTAAGACCTAGAATTTGGAAGTGGAGTCTGGAAGTGGAATTTATTATTTGAATGTGGAAGTAGAATTTGGAAGTCGAATGTAGAATTGGAATTTGGAACTGGAATTTGGAAGTGGAATTTCGAACTGCAATTTGGAACTGGAATTTGGAAATTGAATTTGGAATTGGAATTTGAAACACAAATTTTAAAGAGTACTTAGAAAGCAGACTTTATTAATAAGTTGTAATTTGATTGTGTAATCATAATTTCAGTATACAATTAAAATGCGACATGTGGAAGAGAATTATAGTATCAGAAACTGGAATAGGAAAGCAGATAGGGAATTGGGAACGGGAGTGTAAGTGAATTTGAGAATTGCATTTGGTAATTTCAGGTTGGAAGTCGAATTTGGAATGGGAATTTGGCAGTGTATTTTTGAAGCAGAATTGGGAATTTGACTTTAGAAGTGGAATTTGGAAGTGGAGTTTGGAATTGGAATTTACCATTGGAATTTGAAAGTGAAATTTGGAATTGGAAAATGAAACATAAATTTACAAGGGTACTTAGAAAGAAGAATTTTATTAAAAATGAGAAAATTAAATCTGGAATCATAATTTCAGGATACAATTGAAGTGCGACATGTGGAAGAGAATTAGAGTAACAGAATTTGGAAAAGGAAATCAGAAGGGGAATTGGGAATGGGATTGTAGAAGTGTATTTCAGAAAAGCATTTGGTAATTGGAGCTTGGAACCTTAATTTGGAATTGGAATTTAGAATTTGAATTTGATACTGAAATTTGGAAGTGAAATTTAGAATTGGAATTTAGAACTGGAATTTAAAAGCAGAATTTGGAACTGGAATTTGGAAGCAGAATTTGGAATTGGAGTTTGGAAGTGGATTTTGGAATCAGAATTTGGAATTGGAATTTAGAACTGGAATATGGAAGTGGAATTTGGAAGTGGAATTTGGAAGTGGCATTTCGAATAGGAATTTCGAATTGGAATTTGGAATTGGAATTTAGAACTGGAATATGGAAGTGGAATTTGGAAGTGGAATTTAAAATTGGAATTTCAAACCTGGAATTTGGAAGTGAAATTTAGAATTGGAATTCAGAACTGGAATTTGGGAGTGTTATTTGGAACTTCAATTTGGAACCGGAATTTAGAAGTGGAATTTGAAATTTGAATTTAGAAGTGGAATTTGGAAATGGAATTTGGAAGTGGATTTTGGAAGCGGAATTTGGAATTGGAATTTGGAATTGGAATTTAGAACTGGAATTTGGAAGTGGAATTTGGAAGTGGAATGTAGAATTGGAATTTGGAAATTGAATTTGGAAGTGTTATTTGAAACACAAATTTAAAAGGGTACTTAGAAAGCAGACTTTTATCAATAAGTTGTAATTTTAATGTGGAATCATAATTTCAGGATGCAATGGAAGTGTGACATGCGGAAAAAATTATAGTATCAGAAACTGGAAAAGGAAATCAGAAGGGGAATTAGGATCGGAACTGTGGAAGTGGATTTTAGAATTGCATTTGGTAATTGCCTGTTGGAACTGGAATTTGGAAGTGAAATTTAAAATTGGAATTTAGGACTGGAATTTTGAACTGAAATTTGGAAGTGGAGTTTGGAAGTGGAATTTCAAACTCGAATTTAGAAGTGCAATTTGGAATTGGAATTTAGTATTTGAATTTGGAAGTAGAATTTGGAAGTAGAATGTAGAATTGGAGTTTGGAACTGGAATTTGGAAGTGGAATTTCGAACTGCAATTTGGAACTCGAATTTGGAAATTGAATTTGGAATTGGAATTTGAAACACAAATTTTAAAGGGTACTTAGAAAGCAGACTTTATTAATAAGTTGTAATTTGAATGTGGAATCATAATTTCAGTATACAATTGAAATGCGACATGTGGAAGAGAATTATAGTATCAGAAACTGGAATAGGAAAGCAGATGAGGAATTGGGAACAGGAGTGTAAGTGAATTTGAGTATTGCATTTGGTAATTGGAGGTTGGAAGTCGAATTTGGAATGGGAATTTGGCAGTGTATTTTTGAAGCAGAATTGGGAATTTGACTTTAGAAGTGGAATTTGGAAGTGGAGTTTGGAATTGGAATTTACCATTGGAATTTGAAAGTGGAATTTGGAAGTGGAATTTCGAATTGGAATTTCGAATTGGAATTTGGAATTGGAATTTAGAACTGGAATATGGAAGTGGAATTTGGAAGTGGAATTTAAAATTGGAATTTCAAACCTGGAATTTGGAAGTGAAATTTCGAATTGGAATTCAGAACTGAAATTTGGGAGTGGAATTTGGAACTTCAATTTGGTACTGGAATTTGGAAGTGGAATTAGAAATTCGAATTTAAAAGTGGAATTTGGAATTGGAATTTGGAAGTGGATTTTGGAAGCGGAATTTGGAATTGGAATTTGGAATTGGAATGTAGAACTGGAATTTGGAATTGGAATTTAGAACTGGAATTTGGAAGTGGAATTTGGAAGTGCAATGTAGAATTCGAATTTGGAAATTGAATTTGGAAGTGTTATTTGAAACACAAATTTAAAAGGGTACTTAGAAAGCAGACTTTTATCGATAAGTTGTAATTTTAATGTGGAATCATAATTTCAGGATGCAATGGAAGTGTGACATGCGGAAGAAAATTATAGTATCAGAAACTGGAAAAGGAAATCAGAAGGGGAATTAGGATCGGGACTGTGGAAGTGGATTTTAGAATTGCATTTGGTAATTGCCTGTTGGAACTGGAATTTGGAAGTGAAATTTAAAATTGGAATTAAGACCTAGAATTTGGAAGTGGAGTCTGGAAGTGGAATTTATTATTTGAATGTGGAAGTAGAATTTGGAAGTCGAATGTAGAATTGGAATTTGGAACTGGAATTTGGAAGTGGAATTTCGAACTGCAATTTACCATTGGAATTTGGAACTGAAATTTGGAATTGGAATTTGAAACATAAATTTACAAGGGTGCTAAGAAAGAAGAATTTTATTCAAAATGAGAAAATTAAATATGGAATCATTATTTCAGGATACAATTGAAGTGCGACATGTGGAAGAGAATTAGAGTATCAGAATTTGGAAAAGGAAATCAGAAGGGGAATTAAGAATGGGATTGTGGAAGTGTATTTCAGAAAAGCATTTGGTAATTGGAGCTTGGAATCTTAATTTGGAATTGGAATTTAGAATTTGAATTTGATACTGAAATTTGGAAGTGAAATTTAGAATTGGAATTCAGAACTGGAATTTAAAAGCAGAATTTGGAACTGGAATTTGGAAGCAGAATTTGGAATTGGAATTTGGAAGTGGATTTTGGAATCAGAATTTGGAATTGGAATTTAGAACTGGAATATGGAAGTGGAATTTGGACGTGGAATTTGGAAGTGGAATTTCGAATTAGAATTTCGAATTGGAATTTGTAATTGGAATTTAGAACTGGAATATGGAAGTGGAATTTGGAAGTGGAATTTAAAATTGGAATTTCAAACCTGGAATTTGGAAGTGAAATTTAGCATTGGAATTCAGAACTGGAATTTGGGAGTGGAATTTGGAACTTCAATTTGGAACTGGAATTTAGAAGTGGAATTTGGTATTGGAATTTGGAAGTGGATTTTGGAAGCCTAATTTGGAATTGGAATTTGGAATTGGAATGTAGAACTGGAATTTGGAATTGGAATTTAGAACTGGAATTTGGAAGTGGAATTTGGAAGTGCAATGTAGAATTGGAATTTGGAAATTGAATTTGGAAGTGTTATTTGAAACACAAATTTAAAAGGGTACTTAGAAAGCAGACTTTTATCGATGAGTTGTAATTTTAATGTGGAATCATAATTTCAGGATGCAATGGAAGTGTGACATGCGGAAGAGAATTATAGTATCAGAAACTGGAAAAGGAAATCAGAAGGGGAATTAGGATCGGGACTGTGGAAGTGGATTTTAGAACTGCATTTGGTAATTGCCTGTTGGAACTGGAATTTGGAAGTGAAATTTAAAATTGGAATTAAGACCTAGAATTTGGATGTGGAGTCTGGAAGTGGAATTTATTATTTGAATGTGGAAGTAGAATTTGGAAGTCGAATGTAGAATTGGAATTTGGAACTGGAATTTGGAAGTGGAATTTCGAACTGCAATTTGGAACTGGAATTTGGAAATTGAATTTGGAATTGGAATTTGAAACACAAATTTTAAAGAGTACTTAGAAAGCAGACTTTATTAATAAGTTGTAATTTGATTGTGTAATCATAATTTCAGTATACAATTGAAATGCGACATGTGGAAGAGAATTATAGTATCAGAAACTGGAATAGGAAAGCAGATAGGGAATTGGGAACGGGAGTGTAAGTGAATTTGAGAATTGCATTTGGTAATTGGAGGTTGGAAGTCGAATTTGGAATGGGAATTTGGCAGTGTATTTTTGAAGCAGAATTGGGAATTTGACTTTAGAAGTGGAATTTGGAAGTGGAGTTTGGAATTGGAATTTACCATTGGAATTTGGAACTGAAATTTGGAATTGGAATTTGAAACATAAATTTACAAGGGTGCTAAGAAAGAAGAATTTTATTCAAAATGAGAAAATTAAATCTGGAATCATAATTTCACGATACAATTGAAGTGCGACATGTGGAAGAGAATTAGAGTATCAGAATTTGGAAAAGGAAATCAGAAGGGGAATTGGGAATGGGATTGTGGAAGTGTATTTCAGAAAACCATTTGGTAATTGGAGCTTGGAACCTTAATTTGGAATTGGAATTTAGAATTTGAATTTGATACTGAAATTTGGAAGTGAAATTTAGAATTGGAATTTAGAACTGGAATTTAAAAGCAGAATTTGGAACTGGAATTTGGAAGCAGAATTTGGAATTGGAATTTGGAAGTGGATTTTGGAATCAGAATTTGGAATTGGAATTTAGAACTGGAATATGGAAGTGGAATTTGGACGTGGAATTTTGAAGTGGAATTTCGAATTAGAATTTCGAATTGGAATTTGTAATTGGAATTTAGAACTGGAATATGGAAGTGGAATTTGGAAGTGGAATTTAAAATTGGAATTTCAAACCTGGAATTTGGAAGTGAAATTTAGAATTGGAATTCAGAACTGGAATTTGGGAGTGGAATTTGGAACTTCAATTTGGAACTGGAATTCAGAAGTGGAATTTGAAATTTGAATTTAGAAGTGGAATTTGGAAATGGAATTTGGAAGTGGATTTTGGAAGCGGAATTTGGAATTTGAATTTGGAATTGGAATTTAGAACTGGAATTTGGAAGTGGAATTTGGAAGTGGAATGTAGAATTGGAATTTGGAAATTGAATTTGGAAGTGTTATTTGAAACACAAATTTAAAAGGGTACTTAGAAAGCAGACTTTTATCGATAAGTTGTAATTTTAATGTGGAATCATAATTTCAGGATGCAATGGAAGTGTAACATGCGGAAAAAATTATAGTATCAGAAACTGGAAAAGGAAATCAGAAGGGGAATTAGGATCGGAACTGTGGAAGTGGATTTTAGAATTGCATTAGGTAATTTCCTGTTGGAACTGGAATTTGGAAGTGAAATTTAAAATTGGAATTTAGGACTGGAATTTTGAACTGAAATTTGGAAGTGGAGTTTGGAAGTGGAATTTCAAACTCGAATTTAGAAGTGCAATTTGGAATTGGAATTTAGTATTTGAATTTGGAAGTAGAATTTGGAAGTAGAATGTAGAATTGGAATTTGGAACTGGAATTTGGAAGTGGAATTTCGAACTGCAATTTGAAACTGGAATTTGGAAATTGAATTTGGAATTGGAATTTGAAACACAAATTTTAAAAGGTACTTAGAAAGCAGACTTTATTAATAAGTTGTAATTTGAATGTGGAATCATAATTTCAGTATACAATTGAAATGCGACATGTGGAAGAGAATTATAGTATCAGAAACTGGAATAGGAAAGCAGATGGGGAATTGGGAACGGGAGTGTAAGTGAATTTGAGTATTGCATTTGGTAATTGGAGGTTGGAACTCGAATTTGGAATGGGAATTTGGCAGTGTATTTTTGAAGCAGAATTGGGAATTTCACTTTAGAAGTGGAATTTGGAAGTGGAGTTTGGAATTGGAATTTACCATTGGAATTTGAAAGTGGAATTTGGAAGTGGAATTTCGAATTGGAATTTCGAATTGGAATTTGGAATTGGAATTTAGAACTGGAATATGGAAGTGGAATTTGGAAGTGGAATTTAAAATTGGAATTTCAAACCTGGAATTTGGAAGTGAAATTTCGAATTGGAATTAAGAACTGAAATTTGGGAGTGGAATTTGGAACTTCAATTTGATACTGGAATTTAGAAGTGGAATTAGAAATTCGAATTTAAAAGTGGAATTTGGAATTGGAATTTGGAATTGGATTTTGGAAGCGGAATTTGGAATTGGAATGTAGAACTGGAATTTGGAATTGGAATTTAGAACTGGAATTTGGAAGTGGAATTTGGAAGTGCAATGTAGAATTGGAATTTGGAAATTGAATTTGGAAGTGTTATTTGAAACACAAATTTAAAAGGGTACTTAGAAAGCAAACTTTTATCGATGAGTTGTAATTTTAATGTGGAATTATAATTTCAGGATGCAATGGAAGTGTGACATGCGGAAGAGAATTATAGTATCAGAAACTGGAAAAGGAAATCAGAAGGGGAATTAGGATCGGGACTGTGGAAGTGGATTTTAGAATTGCATTTGGTAATTGCCTGTTGGAACTGGAATTTGGAAGTGAAATTTAAAATTGGAATTAAGACCTAGAATTTGGAAGTGGAGTCTGGAAGTGGAATTTATTATTTGAATATGGATGTAGAATTTGGAAGTCGAATGTAGAATTGGAATTTGGAACTGGAATTTGGAAGTGGAATTTCGAACTGCAATTTGGAACTGGAATTTGGAAATTGAATTTGGAATTGGAATTTGAAACACAAATTTTAAAGGGTACTTAGAAAGCAGACTTTATTAATAAGTTGTAATTTGAATGTGGAATCATAATTTCAGTATACAATTGAAATGCGACATGTGGAAGAGAATTATAGTATCAGAAACTGGAATAGGAAAGCAGATGGGGAATTGGGAACGGGAGTGTAAGTGAATTTGAGTATTGCATTTGGTAATTGGAGGTTGGAAGTCGAATTTGGAATGGGAATTTGGCAGTGTATTTTTGAAGCAGAATTGGGAATTTGACTTTAGAAGTGGAATTTGGAAGTGGAGTTTGGAATTGGAATTTACCATTGGAATTTGGAACTGAAATTTGGAATTGGAATTTGAAACATAAATTTATAAGGGTGCTAAGAAAGAAGAATTTTATTCAAAATGAGAAAATTAAATCTGGAATCATAATTTCAGGATACAATTGAAGTGCGACATGTGGAAGAGAATTAGAGTATCAGAATTTGGAAAAGGAAATCAGAAGGGGAATTGGGAATGGGATTGTGGAAGTGTATTTCAGAAAACCATTTGGTAATTGGAGCTTGGAACCTTAATTTGGAATTGGAATTTAGAATTTGAATTTGATACTGAAATTTGGAAGTGAAATTTAGAATTGGAATTTAGAACTGGAATTTAAAAGCAGAATTTGGAACTGGAATTTGGAAGCAGAATTTGGAATTGGAATTTGGAAGTTGATTTTGGAATCAGAATTTGGAATTGGAATTTAAAACTGGAATTTGGAAGTGGAATTTTCGAATTAGAATTTCGAATTGGAATTTGTAATTGGAATTTAGAACTGGAATATGGAAGTGGAATTTGGAAGTGGAATTTAAAATTGGAATTTCAAACCTGGAATTTGGAAGTGAAATTTCGAATTGGAATTCAGAACTGAAATTTGGGAGTGGAATTTGGAACTTCAATTTGGTACTGGAATTTAGAAGTGGAATTAGAAATTCGAATTAAAAGTGGAATTTGGAATTCGAATTTGGAAGTGGATTTTGGAAGCCGAATTTGGAATTGGAATTTGGAATTGGAATGTAGAACTGGAATTTGGAATTGGAATTTAGAACTGGAATTTGGAAGTGGAATTTGGAAGTGGAATGTAGAATTGGAATTTGGAAATTGAATTTGGAAGTGTTATTTGAAACACAAATTTAAAAGGGTACTTAGAAAGCAGACTTTTATCGATAAGTTGTAATTTGAATGTGGAATCATAATTTCAGGATGCAATGAAAGTGTGACATGCGGAAAAAATTATAGTATCAGAAACTGGAAAAGGAAATCAGAAGGGGAATTAGGATCGGAACTGTGGAAGTGGATTTTAGAACTGCATTTGGTAATTGCCTGTTGGAACTGGAATTTGGAAGTGAAATTTAAAATTGGAATTAAGACCTAGAATTTGGAAGTGGAGTCTGGAAGTGGAATTTATTATTTGAATGTGGAAGTAGAATTTGGAAGTCGAATGTAGAATTGGAATTTGGAACTGGAATTTGGAAGTGGAATTTCGAACTGCAATTTGGAACTGGAATTTGGAAATTGAATTTGGAATTGGAATTTGAAACACAAATTTTAAAGGGTACTTAGAAAGCAGACTTTATTAATAAGTTGTAATTTGAATGTGGAATCATAATTTCAGTATACAATTGAAATGCGACATGTGGAAGAGAATTATAGTATCAGAAACTGTAATAGGAAAGCAGATGGGGAATTGGGAACGGGAGTGTAAGTGAATTTGAGTATTGCATTTGGTAATTGGAGGTTGGAAGTCGAATTTGGAATGGGAATTTGGCAGTGTATTTTTGAAGCAGAATTGGGAATTTGACTTTAGAAGTGGAATTTGGAAGTGGAGTTTGGAATTGGAATTTACCATTGGAACTTGGAACTGAAATTTGGAATTGGAATTTGAAATATAAATTTCCAAGGGTGCTTAGAAAGAAGAATTTTATTCAAAATGAGAAAATTAAATCTGGAATCATAATTTCAGGATACAATTGAAGTGCGACATGTGGAAGAGAATTAAAGTATCAGAATTTGGAAAAGGAAATCAGAAGGGGAATTGGGAATGGGATTGTGGAAGTGTATTTCAGAAAACCATTTGGTAATTGGAGCTTGGAACCTTAATTTGGAATTGGAATTTAGAATTTGAATTTGATACTGAAATTTGGAAGTGAAATTTAGAATTGGAATTTAGAACTGGAATTTAAAAGCAGAATTTGGAACTGGAATTTGGAAGCAGAATTTGGAATTGGAATTTGGAAGTGGATTTTGGAATCAGAATTTGGAATTGGAATTTAAAACTGGAATATGGAAGTGGAATTTGGACGTGGAATTTGGAAGTGGAATTTTCGAATTAGAATTTCGAATTGGAATTTGTAATTGGAATTTAGAACTGGAATATGGAAGTGGAATTTGGAAGTGGAATTTAAAATTGGAATTTCAAACCTGGAATTTGGAAGTGAAATTTCGAATTGGAATTCAGAACTGAAATTTGGGAGTGGAATTTGGAACTTCAATTTGGTACTGGAATTTAGAAGTGGAATTAGAAATTCGAATTAAAAGTGGAATTTGGAATTGGAATTTGGAAGTGGATTTTGGAAGCGGAATTTGGAATTGGAATTTGGAATTGGAATGTAGAACTGGAATTTGGAATTGGAATTTAGAACTGGAATTTGGAAGTGGAACTTGGAAGTGGAATGTAGAATTGGAATTTGGAAATTGAATTTGGAAGTGTTATTTGAAACACAAATTTAAAAGGGTACTTAGAAAGCAGACTTTTATCGATAAGTTGTAATTTTAATGTGGAATCATAATTTCAGGATGCAATGGAAGTGTGACATGCGGAAAAAATTATAGTATCAGAAACTGGAAAAGGAAATCAGAAGGGGAATTAGGATCGGAACTGTGGAAGTGGATTTTAGAATTGCATTTGGTAATTGCCTGTTGGAACTGGAATTTGGAAGTGAAATTTAAAATTGGAATTTAGGACTGGAATTTTGAACTGAAATTTGGAAGTGGAGTTTGGAAGTGGAATTTCAAACTCGAATTTAGAAGTGCAATTTGGAATTGGAATTTAGTATTTGAATTTGGAAGTAGAATTTGGAAGTAGAATGTAGAATTGGAATTTGGAACTGGAATTTGGAAGTGGAATTTCGAACTGCAATTTGGAACTGGAATTTGGAAATTGAATTTGGAATTGGAATTTGAAACACAAATTTTAAAGGGTACTTAGAAAGCAGACTTTATTAATAAGTTGTAATTTGAATGTGGAATCATAATTTCAGTATACAATTGAAATGCGACATGTGGAAGAGAATTATAGTATCAGAAACTGGAATAGGAAAGCAGATGGGGAATTGGGAACGGGAGTGTAAGTGAATTTGAGTATTGCATTTGGTAATTGCAGGTTGGAAGTCGAATTTGGAATGGGAATTTGGCAGTGTATTTTTGAAGCAGAATTGGGAATTTGACTTTAGAAGTGGAATTTGGAAGTGGAGTTTGGAATTGGAATTTACCATTGGAATTTGGAACTGAAATTTGGAATTGGAATTTGAAACATAAATTTCCAAGGGTGCTTAGAAAGAAGAATTTTATTCAAAATGAGAAAATTAAATCTGGAATCATAATTTCAGGATACAATTGAAGTGCGACATGTGGAAGAGAATTAGAGTATCAGAATTTGGAAAAGGAAATCAGAAGGGGAATTGGGAATGGGATTGTGGAAGTGTATTTCAGAAAACCATTTGGTAATTGGAACTTGGAACCTTAATTTGGAATTGGAATTTAGAATTTGAATTTGATACTGAAATTTGGAAGTGAAATTTAGAATTGGAATTTAGAACTGGAATTTAAAAGCAGAATTTGGAACTGGAATTTGGAAGCAGAATTTGGAATTGGAATTTGGAAGTGGATTTTGGAATCAGAATTTGGAATTGGAATTTAGAACTGGAATATGGAAGTGGAATTTGGACGTGGAATTGGAAGTGGAATTTCGAATTAGAATTTCGAATTGGAATTTAGAACTGGAATATGGAAGTGGAATTTGGAAGTGGAATTTAAAATTGGAATTTCGAACCTGGAATTTGGAAGTGAAATTTAGAATTGGAATTCAGAACTGGAATTTGGGAGTGGAATTTGGAACTTCTATTTGGAACTGGAATTTAGAAGTGGAATTTGAAATTTGAATTTAGAAGTGGAATTTGGAAATGGAATTTGGAAGTGGATTTTGGAAGCGAAATTTGGAATTGGAATTTGGAATTGGAATTTAGAACTGGAATTTGGAAGTGGAATTTGGAAGTGGAATGTAGAATTGGAATTTGGAAATTGAATTTGGAAGTGTTATTTGAAACACAAATTTAAAAGGGTACTTAGAAAGCAGACTTTTATCGATAAGTTGTAATTTTAATGTGGAATCATAATTTCAGTATTAAATTCAAATGCGACATGTGGAAGAGAATTATAGTATCAGAAACTGGAATAGGAAAGCAGATGGGGAATTGGGAACAGGAGTGTAAGTGAATTTGAGTATTGCATTTGGTAATTGGAGGTTGGAACTCGAATTTGGAATGGGAATTTGGCAGTGTATTTTTGAAGCAGAATTGGGAATTTGACTTTAGAAGTGGAATTTGGAAGTGGAGTTTGGAATTGGAATTTACCATTGGAATTTGAAAGTGTAATTTGGAAGTGGAATTTCGAATTGGAAATTCGAATTGGAATTTGGAATTGGAATTTAGAACTGGAATATGGAAGTGGAATTTGGAAGTGGAATTTAAAATTGGAATTTCAAACCTGGAATTTGGAAGTGAAATTTCGAATTGGAATTCAGAACTGAAATTTGGGAGTGGAATTTGGAACTTCAATTTGGTACTGGAATTTAGAAGTGGAATTAGAAATTCGAATTTAAAAGTGGAATTTGGAATTGGAATTTGGAAGTGGATTTTGGAAGCGGAATTTGGAATTGGAATTTGGAATTGGAATGTAGAACTGCAATTTGGAATTGGAATTTAGAACTGGAATTTGGAAGTGGAATTTGGAAGTGCAATGTAGAATTGGAATTTGGAAATTGAATTTGGAAGTGTTATTTGAAACACAAATTTAAAAGGGTACTTAGAAAGCAGACTTTTATCGATAAGTTGTCATTTGAATGTGGAATCATATTTCAGGATGCAATGGAAGTGTGACATGCGGAAGAAAATTATAGTATCAGAAACTGGAAAAGGAAATCAGAAGGGGAATTAGGATCGGAACTGTGGAAGTGGATTTTAGAACTGCATTTGGTAATTGCCTGTTGGAACTGGAATTTGGAAGTGAAATTTAAAATTGGAATTAAGACCTAGAATTTGGAAGTGGAGTCTGGAAGTGGAATTTATTATTTGAATGTGGAAGTAGAATTTGGAAGTCGAATGTAGAATTGGAATTTGGAACTGGAATTTGGAAGTGGAATTTCGAACTGCAATTTGGAACTGGAATTTGGAAATTGAATTTGGAATTGGAATTTGAAACACAAATTTTAAAGAGTACTTAGAAAGCAGACTTTATTAATAAGTTGTAATTTGATTGTGTAATCATAATTTCAGTATACAATTGAAATGCGACATGTGGAAGAGAATTATAGTATCAGAAACTGGAATAGGAAAGCAGATAGGGAATTGGGAACGGGAGTGTAAGTGAATTTGAGAATTGCATTTGGTAATTGGAGGTTGGAAGTCGAATTTGGAATGGGAATTTGGCAGTGTATTTTTGAAGCAGAATTGGGAATTTGACTTTAGAAGTGGAATTTGGAAGTGGAGTTTGGAATTGGAATTTACCATTGGAATTTGGAACTGAAATTTGGAATTGGAATTTGAAACATAAATTTCCAAGGGTGCTTAGAAAGAAGAATTTTATTCAAAATGAGAAAATTAAATCTGGAATCATAATTTCAGGATACAATTGAAGTGCGACATGTGGAAGAGAATTAGAGTATCAGAATTTGGAAAAGGAAATCAGAAGGGGAATTGGGAATGGGATTGTGGAAGTGTATTTCAGAAAACCATTTGGTAATTGGAACTTGGAACCTTAATTTGGAATTGGAATTTAGAATTTGAATTTGATACTGAAATTTGGAAGTGAAATTTAGAATTGGAATTTAGAACTGGAATTTAAAAGCAGAATTTGGAACTGGAATTTGGAAGCAGAATTTGGAATTGGAATTTGGAAGTGGATTTTGGAATCAGAATTTGGAATTGGAATTTAGAACTGGAATATGGAAGTGGAATTTGGACGTGGAATTTGGAAGTGGAATTTCGAATTAGAATTTCGAATTGGAATTTAGAACTGGAATATGGAAGTGGAATTTGGAAGTGGAATTTAAAATTGGAATTTCGAACCTGGAATTTGGAAGTGAAATTTAGAATTGGAATTCAGAACTGGAATTTGGGAGTGGAATTTGGAACTTCTATTTGGAACTGGAATTTAGAAGTGGAATTTGAAATTTGAATTTAGAAGTGGAATTTGGAAATGGAATTTGGAAGTGGATTTTGGAAGCGAAATTTGGAATTGGAATTTGGAATTGGAATTTAGAACTGGAATTTGGAAGTGGAATTTGGAAGTGGAATGTAGAATTGGAATTTGGAAATTGAATTTGGAAGTGTTATTTGAAACACAAATTTAAAAGGGTACTTAGAAAGCAGACTTTTATCGATAAGTTGTAATTTTAATGTGGAATCATAATTTCAGTATTAAATTCAAATGCGACATGTGGAAGAGAATTATAGTATCAGAAACTGGAATAGGAAAGCAGATGGGGAATTGGGAACAGGAGTGTAAGTGAATTTGAGTATTGCATTTGGTAATTGGAGGTTGGAACTCGAATTTGGAATGGGAATTTGGCAGTGTATTTTTGAAGCAGAATTGGGAATTTGACTTTAGAAGTGGAATTTGGAAGTGGAGTTTGGAATTGGAATTTACCATTGGAATTTGAAAGTGTAATTTGGAAGTGGAATTTCGAATTGGAAATTCGAATTGGAATTTGGAATTGGAATTTAGAACTGGAATATGGAAGTGGAATTTGGAAGTGGAATTTAAAATTGGAATTTCAAACCTGGAATTTGGAAGTGAAATTTCGAATTGGAATTCAGAACTGAAATTTGGGAGTGGAATTTGGAACTTCAATTTGGTACTGGAATTTAGAAGTGGAATTAGAAATTCGAATTTAAAAGTGGAATTTGGAATTGGAATTTGGAAGTGGATTTTGGAAGCGGAATTTGGAATTGGAATTTGGAATTGGAATGTAGAACTGCAATTTGGAATTGGAATTTAGAACTGGAATTTGGAAGTGGAATTTGGAAGTGCAATGTAGAATTGGAATTTGGAAATTGAATTTGGAAGTGTTATTTGAAACACAAATTTAAAAGGGTACTTAGAAAGCAGACTTTTATCGATAAGTTGTCATTTGAATGTGGAATCATATTTCAGGATGCAATGGAAGTGTGACATGCGGAAGAAAATTATAGTATCAGAAACTGGAAAAGGAAATCAGAAGGGGAATTAGGATCGGAACTGTGGAAGTGGATTTTAGAACTGCATTTGGTAATTGCCTGTTGGAACTGGAATTTGGAAGTGAAATTTAAAATTGGAATTAAGACCTAGAATTTGGAAGTGGAGTCTGGAAGTGGAATTTATTATTTGAATGTGGAAGTAGAATTTGGAAGTCGAATGTAGAATTGGAATTTGGAACTGGAATTTGGAAGTGGAATTTCGAACTGCAATTTGGAACTGGAATTTGGAAATTGAATTTGGAATTGGAATTTGAAACACAAATTTTAAAGAGTACTTAGAAAGCAGACTTTATTAATAAGTTGTAATTTGATTGTGTAATCATAATTTCAGTATACAATTGAAATGCGGCATGTGGAAGAGAATTATAGTATCAGAAACTGGAATAGGAAAGCAGATAGGGAATTGGGAACGGGAGTGTAAGTGAATTTGAGAATTGCATTTGGTAATTGGAGGTTGGAAGTCGAATTTGGAATGGGAATTTGGCAGTGTATTTTTGAAGCAGAATTGGGAATTTGACTTTAGAAGTGGAATTTGGAAGTGGAGTTTGGAATTGGAATTTACCATTGGAATTTGGAACTGAAATTTGGAATTGGAATTTGAAACATAAATTTACAAGGGTGCTAAGAAAGAAGAATTTTATTCAAAATGAGAAAATTAAATCTGGAATCATAATTTCAGGATACAATTGAAGTGCGACATGTGGAAGAGAATTAGAGTATCAGAATTTGGAAAAGGAAATCAGAAGGGGAATTGGGAATGGGATTGTGGAAGTGTATTTCAGAAAACCATTTGGTAATTGGAGCTTGGTACCTTAATTTGGAATTGGAATTTAGAATTTGAATTTGATACTGAAATTTGGAAGTGAAATTTAGAATTGGAATTTAGAACTGGAATTTAAAAGCAGAATTTGGAACTGGAATTTGGAAGCAGAATTTGGAAGTGGATTTTGGAATCAGAATTTGGAATTGGAATTTAGAACTGGAATATGGAAGTGGAATTTGGACGTGGAATTTTGAAGTGGAATTTCGAATTAGAATTTCGAATTGGAATTTGTAATTGGAATTTAGAACTGGAATATGGAAGTGGAATTTGGAAGTGGAATTTAAAATTGGAATTTCAAACCTGGAATTTGGAAGTGAAATTTAGAATTGGAATTCAGAACTGAAATTTGGGAGTGGAATTTGGAACTTCTATTTGGAACTGGAATTTAGAAGTGGAATTTGAAATTTGAATTTAGAAGTGGAATTTGAAAATGGAATTTGGAAGTGGATTTTGGAAGCGGAATTTGGAATTGGAATTTGGAATTGGAATTTAGAACTGGAATTTGGAAGTGGAATTTGGAAGTGGAATGTAGAATTGGAATTTGGAAATTGAATTTGGAAGTGTTATTTGAAACACAAATTTAAAAGGGTACTTAGAAAACAGACTTTTATCGATAAGTTGTAATTTTAATGTGGAATCATAATTTCAGGATGCAATGGAAGTGTGACATGCGGAAAAAATTATAGTATCAGAAACTGGAAAAGGAAATCAGAAGGGGAATTAGGATCGGAACTGTGGAAGTGGATTTTAGAATTGCATTTGGTAATTTCCTGTTGGAACTGTAATTTGGAAGTGAAATTTAAAATTGGAATTTAGGACTGGAATTTTGGACTGAAATTTGGAAGTGGAGTTTGGAAGTGGAATTTCAAACTCGAATTTAGAAGTGCAATTTGGAATTGGAATTTAGTATTTGAATTTGGAAGTAGAATTTGGAAGTAGAATGTAGAATTGGAATTTGGAACTGGAATTTGGAAGTCGAATTTCGAACTGCCATTTGGAACTCGAATTTGGAAATTGAATTTGGAATTGGTATTTGAAACACAAATTTTAAAGGGTACTTAGAAAGCAGACTTTATTAATAAGTTGTAATTTGAATGTGGAATGATAATTTCAGTATTAAATTCAAATGCGACATGTGGAAGAGAATTATAGTATCAGAAACTGGAATAGGAAAGCAGATGGGGAATTGGGAACAGGAGTGTAAGTGAATTTGAGTATTGCATTTGGTAATTGGAGGTTGGAACTCGAATTTGGAATGGGAATTTGGCAGTGTATTTTTGAAGCAGAATTGGGAATTTGACTTTAGAAGTGGAATTTGGAAGTGGAGTTTGGAATTGGAATTTACCATTGGAATTTGAAAGTGGAATTTGGAAGTGGAATTTCGAATCGGAATTTCGAATTGGAATTTGAAATTGGAATTTAGAACTGGAATATGGAAGTGGAATTTGGAAGTGGAATTTAAAATTGGAATTTCAAACCTGGAATTTGGAAGTGAAATTTAGAATTGGAATTCAGAACTGGAATTTGGGAGTGGAATTTGGAACTTCTATTTGGAACTGGAATTTAGAAGTGGAATTTGAAATTTGAATTTAGAAGTGGAATTTGGAAATGGAATTTGGAAGTGGATTTTGGAAGCGGAATTTGAAATTGGAATTTGGAATTGGAATTTAGAACTGGAATTAGGAAGTGGAATTTGGAAGTGGAATGTAGAATTGGAATTTGGAAATTGAATTTGGAAATGTTATTTGAAACACAAATTTAAAAGGGTACTTAGAAAGCAGACTTTTATCAATAAGTTGTAATTTTAATGTGGAATCATAATTTCAGGATGCAATGGAAGTGTGACATGCGGAAAAAATTATAGTATCAGAAACTGGAAAAGGAAATCAGAAGGGGATTTAGGATCGGAACTGTGGAAGTGGATTTTAGAATTGCATTTGGTAATTTCCTGTTGGAATTGTAATTTGGAAGTGAAATTTAAAATTGGAATTTAGGACTGGAATTTTGAACTGAAATTTGGAAGTGGAGTTTGGAAGTGGAATTTCAAACTCGAATTTAGAAGTGCAATTTGGAATTGGAATTTAGTATTTGAATTTGGAAGTAGAATTTGGAAGTAGAATGTAGAATTGGAATTTGGAACTGGAATTTGGAAGTGGAATTTCGAACTGCAATTTGGAACTCAAATTTGGAAATTGAATTTGGAATTGGTATTTGAAACACAAATTTTAAAGGGTACTTAGAAAGCAGACTTTATTAATAAGTTGTAATTTGAATGTGGAATCATAATTTCAGTATTAATTTCAAATGCGACATGTGGAAGAGAATTATAGTATCAGAAACTGGAATAGGAAAGCAGATGGGGAATTGGGAACAGGAGTGTAAGTGAATTTGAGTATTGCAATTGGTAATTGGAGGTTGGAACTCGAATTTGGAATGGGAATTTGGCAGTGTATTTTTGAAGCAGAATTGGGAATTTGACTTTAGAAGTGGAATTTGGAAGTGGAGTTTGGAATTGGAATTTACCATTGGAATTTGAAAGTGGAATTTGGAAGTGGAATTTCGAATTGGAATTTGGAATTGGAATTTAGAACTGGAATATGGAAGTGGAATTTGGAAGTGGAATTTAAAATTGGAATTTCAAACCTGGAATTTGGAAGTGAAATTTCGAATTGGAATTCAGAACTGAAATTTGGGAGTGGAATTTGGAACTTCAATTTGGTACTGGAATTTAGAAGTGGAATTAGAAATTCGAATTTAAAAGTGGAATTTGGAATTGGAATTTGGAAGTGGATTTTGGAAGCGGAATTTGGAATTGGAATTTGGAATTGGAATGTAGAACTGGAATTTGGAATTGGAATTTAGAACTGGAATTTGGAAGTGGAATTTGGAAGTGCAATGTAGAATTGGAATTTGGAAATTGAATTTGGAAGTGTTATTTGAAACACAAATTTAAAAGGGTACTTAGAAAGCAGACTTTTATCGATAAGTTGTAATTTTAATGTGGAATCATAATTTCAGGATGCAATGGAAGTGTGACATGCGGAAAAAATTATAGTATCAGAAACTGGAAAAGGAAATCAGAAGGGGAATTAGGATCGGAACTGTGGAAGTGGATTTTAGAATTGCATTTGGTAATTTCCTGTTGGAATTGTAATTTGGAAGTGAAATTTAAAATTGGAATTTAGGATTGGAATTTTGAACTGAAATTTGGAAGTGGAGTTTGGAAGTGGAATTTCAAACTCGAATTTAGAAGTGCAATTTGGAATTGGAATTTAGTATTTGAATTTGGAAGTAGAATTTGGAAGTAGAATGTAGAATTGGAATTTGGAACTGGAATTTGGAAGTGGAATTTCGAACTGCAATTTGGAACTCGAATTTGGAAATTGAATTTGGAATTGGTATTTGAAACACAAATTTTAAAGGGTACTTAGAAAGCAGACTTTATTAATAAGTTGTAATTTGAATGTGGAATCATAATTTCAGTATTAATTTCAAATGCGACATGTGGAAGAGAATTATAGTATCAGAAACTGGAATAGGAAAGCAGATGGGGAATTGGGAACAGGAGTGTAAGTGAATTTGAGTATTGCAATTGGTAATTGGAGGTTGGAACTCGAATTTGGAATGGGAATTTGGCAGTGTATTTTTGAAGCAGAATTGGGAATTTGACTTTAGAAGTGGAATTTGGAAGTGGAGTTTGGAATTGGAATTTACCATTGGAATTTGAAAGTGGAATTTGGAAGTGGAATTTCGAATTGGAATTTGGAATTGGAATTTAGAACTGGAATTTGGAAGTGGAATTTGGAAGTGCAATGTAGAATTCGAATTTGGAAATTGAATTTGGAAGTGTTATTTGAAACACAAATTTAAAAGGGTACTTAGAAAGCAGACTTTTATCGATAAGTTGTAATTTGAATGTGGAATCATAATTTCAGGATGCAATGGAAGTGTGACATGCGGAAGAAAATTATAGTATCAGAAACTGGAAAAGGAAATCAGAAGGGGAATTAGGATCGGGACTGTGGAAGTGGATTTTAGAATTGCATTTGGTAATTGCCTGTTGGAACTGAAATTTGGAAGTGAAATTTAAAATTGGAATTAAGACCTAGAATTTGGAAGTGGAGTCTGGAAGTGGAATTTATTATTTGAATGTGGAAGTAGAATTTGGAAGTCGAATGTAGAATTGGAATTTGGAACTGGAATTTGGAAGTGGAATTTCGAACTGCAATTTGGAACTGGAATTTGGAAATTGAATTTGGAATTGGAATTTGAAACACAAATTTTAAAGAGTACTTAGAAAGCAGACTTTATTAATAAGTTGTAATTTGATTGTGTAATCATAATTTCAGTATACAATTGAAATGCGACATGTGGAAGAGAATTATAGTATCAGAAACTGGAATAGGAAAGCAGATAGGGAATTGGGAACGGGAGTGTAAGTGAATTTGAGAATTGCATTTGGTAATTGGAGGTTGGAAGTCGAATTTGGAATGGGAATTTGGCAGTGTATTTTTGAAGCAGAATTGGGAATTTGACTTTAGAAGTGGAATTTGGAAGTGGAGTTTGGAATTGGAATTTACCATTGGAATTTGGAACTGAAATTTGGAATTGGAATTTGAAACATAAATTTACAAGGGTGCTAAGAAAGAAGAATTTTATTCAAAATGAGAAAATTAAATCTGGAATCATAATTTCAGGATACAATTGAAGTGCGACATGTGGAAGAGAATTAGAGTATCAGAATTTGGAAAAGGAAATCAGAAGGGGAATTGGGAATGGGATTGTGGAAGTGTATTTCAGAAAACCATTTGGTAATTGAAGCTTGGAACCTTTGGAATTGGAATTTAGAATTTGAATTTGATACTGAAATTTGGAAGTGGAATTTAGAACTGGAATTTAAAAGCAGAATTTGGAACTGGAATTTGGAAGCAGAATTTGGAATTGGAATTTGGAAGTGGATTTTGGAATCAGAATTTGGAATTGGAATTTAAAACTGGAATATGGAAGTGGAATTTGGACGTGGAATTTGGAAGTGGAATTTCGAATTAGAATTTGTAATTGGAATTTAGAACTGGAATATGGAAGTGGAATTTGGAAGTGGAATTTAAAATTGGAATTTCAAACCTGGAATTTGGAAGTGAAATTTAGAATTGGAATTCAGAACTGGAATTTGGGAGTGGAATTTGGAACTTCTATTTGGAACTGGAATTTAGAAGTGGAATTTGAAATTTGAATTTAGAAGTGGAATTTGGAAATGGAATTTGGAAGTGGATTTTGGAAGCGGAATTTGGAATTGGAATTTGGAATTGGAATTTAGAACTGGAATTTGGAAGTGGAATTTGGAAGTGGAATGTAGAATTGGAATTTGGAAATTGAATTTGGAAGTGTTATTTGAAACACAAATTTAAAAGGGTACTTAGAAAGCAGACTTTTATCGATAAGTTGTAATTTTAATGTGGAATCATAATTTCAGGATGCAATTTAAGTGTGACATGCGGAAGAGAATTATAGTATCAGAAACTGGAAAAGGAAATCAGAAGGGGAATTAGGATCGGGACTGTGGAAGTGGATTTTAGAATTGCATTTCATAATTGCCTGTTGGAACTGGAATTTGGAAGTGAAATTTAAAATTGGAATTTAGAACTGGAATTTTGAACTGGAATTTGGAAGTGGAGTTTGGAAGTGGAATTTTAAACTCGAATTTAGAAGTGGAATTTGGAATTGGAATTTAGTATTTGAATTTGGAAGTAGAATTTGGAAGTCGAATGCAGAATTGGAATTTGGAACTGGAATTTGGAAGTGGAATTTCGAACTGCAATTTGTAATTGGAATTTGGAAATTAAATTTGGAATTGGAATTTGTAACACAAATTTTAAAGGGTTCTTAGAAAGCAGACTTTATTAATAAGTTGTAATTTGAATGTGAAATCATAATTTCAGTATGCAATTGAAATGCGACATGTGAAAGAGAATTATAGTATCAGAAACTGGAATAGGAATGCAGACGGGGAATTGGGAACTGGAGTGTAAGTGAATTTGAGAATTGCATTTGGCAATTGGAGGTTGGAATTCGAATTTGGAATGGGAATTTGGAAGTGTATTTTTGAAGCAGAATTGGGAATTTGACTTTAGAAGTGGAATTTGGAAGTGGAGTTTGGAATTGGAATTTACCATTGGAATTTGGAAGTGAAAATTTGGAATTGGAATTTAGAACTGGAATATGGAAGTGGAATTTGGAAGTGGAATTTCGAATTGGAATTTGGAATTCGAATTAAAACTGGAATATGGAAGTGGAATTTGGAAATGGAATTTAAAATTGGAATTTCGAACCTGGAATTTGGAAGTGAAATTTTGAATTGGAATTCAGAACTGAAATTTAAGAGTGGAATTTGGAACTTCAATTTGGAACTGGAATTTAGAAGTAGAATTTGAAATTCGAATTTAGAAGTGGAATTTGGAATTGGAATTTCGAAGTGGATTTTGCAAGCGGAATTTGGATTTGGAATTTGGAATTGGAATTTAGAAATGGAATTTGGAAGTGGAATGTAGAATTGAAATTTGGAAATTGAATTTGGAAGTGTTATTTGAAACACAAATTTAAAAGGGTACTTAGAAAGCAGAATTTTATCGATAAGTTTTAATTTGAATGTGGAATCATAATTTCAGGATGCAATGGAAGTCTGACATGGGGAAGAGAATTATAGTATCAGAAACTGGAAAAGGAAATCAGAAGGGGAATTAGGATCGGGACTGTGGAAGTGGATTTTAGAATTGCACTTGGTAATTGCCTGTTGGTACTGAAATTTGGAAGTGAAATTTAAAATTGGAATTTAGAACTGGAAATTTGAACTGGAATTTGGAAGTGGAGTTTGGAAGTGGAATTTCAAACTCGAATTTAGAAGTGTAATTTGGAATTGGAATTTAGTATTTGAATTTGGAAGTAGAATTTGGAAGTCGAATGTAGAATTGGAATTTGGAACTGGAATATGGAAGTGGAATTTCGAACTGTAATTTGGAACTGGAATGTGGAAATTGTATTTGGAATTGGAAATTGAAACACAAATTTTAAAGGGTATTTAGAAAGCAGACTTTTATCGATAAGTTGTAATTTGAATGTGGAATCATAATTTCAGGATGCAATGGAAGTGTGACATGCGGAAGAGAATTATAGTATCAGAAACTGGAATAGGAAAGCAGATGGGGAATTGGGAACTGGAGTGTAAGTGAATTTGAGAATTGCATTTGGTAATTGGAGGTTGAAATTCGAATTTGGAATGGGAATTTGGAAGTGTATTTTTGAAGCAGAATTGGGTATTTGACTTTAGAAGTGGAATTTGGAAGTGGAGTTTGCAATTGGAATTTACCATTGGAATTTGGAAGTGAAATTTGGAATTGGAATTTAGAATTGGAATATGGAAGTGGAATTTGGAAGTGGAATTTGGAAGTGGAATTTCGAATTGGAATTTGGAATTGGAATTTAGAACTGGAATATGGAAGTGGAAATTGGAAGTGGAATTTGGAAGTGGAATTTCGAACCTGGAATTTGGAAGTGAAATATGGAATTGGAATTTAGAACTGGAATATGGAAGTGGAATTTGGAAGTGGAATTTGGAAGTGGAATTTCGAATTGGAATTTGGAATTGGAATTTAGAACTGGAATATGGAAGTGGAATCTGTAAATGGAATTTAAAATTGGAATTTAGTACCTGGAATTTGGAAGTGAAATTTCGAATTGGAATTCAGAACTGAAATTTAAGAGTGGAATTTGGAACTTCAATTTGGAACTGGAATTTAGAAGTAGAATTTGAAATTCGAATTTAAAAGTGGAATTTGGAATTGGAAATTGGAAGTGGATTTTGGAAGCGGAATTTGGAATTGGAATTTGGAATTGGAATGTAGAATTGGAATATGGAAGTGGAATTTGGAAGTGGAATTTAAAATTGGTATTTCAAACCTGGAATTTGGAAGTGAAATTTAGAATTGGAATTCAGAACTGGAATTTGGGAGTGGAATTTGGGACTTCTATTTGGAACTGGAATTTAGAAGTGGAATTTGAAATTTGAATTTAGAAGTGGAATTTGGAAATGGAATTTGGAATTGGATTTTGGAAGCGGAATTTGGAATTGGAATTTGGAATTGGAATTTAGAACTGGAATTTGGAAGTGGAATTTGGAAGTGGAATGTAGAATTGGAATTTGGAAATTGAATTTGGAAGTGTTATTTGAAACACAAATTTAAAAGGGTACTTAGAAAGCAGACTTTTATCGATAAGTTGTAATTTTAATGTGGAATCATAATTTCAGGATGCAATGGAAGTGTGACATGCGGAAAAAATTATAGTATCAGAAACTGGAAAAGGAAATCAGAAGGGGAATTAGGATCGGAACTGTGGAAGTGGATTTTAGAATTGCATTTGGTAATTTCCTGTTGGAACTGAAATTTGGAAGTGAAATTTAAAATTGGAATTTAGGACTGGAATTTTGAACTGAAATTTGGAAGTGGAGTTTGGAAGTGGAATTTCAAACTCGAATTTAGAAGTGCAATTTGGAATTGGAATTTAGTATTTGAATTTGGAAGTAGAATTTGGAAGTAGAATGTAGAATTGGAATTTGGAACTGGAATTTGGAAGTGGAATTTCGAACTGCAATTTGGAACTGGAATTTGGAAATTGAATTTGGAATTGGAATTTGAAACACAAATTTTAAAGAGTACTTAGAAAGCAGACTTTATTAATAAGTTGTAATTTGAATGTGGAATCATAATTTCAGTATACAATTGAAATGCGACATGTGGAAGAGAATTATAGTATCAGAAACTGGAATAGGAAAGCAGATGGGGAATTGGGAACGGGAGTGTAAGTGAATTTGAGTATTGCATTTGGTAATTGGAGGTTGGAAGTCGAATTTGGAATGGGAATTTGGCAGTGTATTTTTGAAGCAGAATTGGGAATTTCACTTTAGAAGTGGAATTTGGAAGTGGAGTTTGGAATTGGAATTTACCATTGGAATTTGAAAGTGGAATTTGGAAGTGGAATTTCGAATTGGAATTTCGAATTGGAATTTGGAATTGGAATTTAGAACTGGAATATGGAAGTGGAATTTGGAAGTGGAATTTAAAATTGGAATTTCAAACCGGGAATTTGGAAGTGAAATTTCGAATTGGAATTCAGAACTGAAATTTGGGAGTGGAATTTGGAACTTCAATTTGGTACTGGAATTTAGAAGTGGAATTAGAAATTCGAATTTAAAAGTGGAATTTGGAATTGGAATTTGGAAGTGGATTTTGGAAGCGGAATTTGCAATTGGAATGTAGAACTGGAATTTGGAATTGGAATTTAGAACTGGAATTTGGAAGTGGAATTTGGAAGTGCAATGTAGAATTGGAATTTGGAAATTGAATTTGGAAGTGTTATTTGAAACACAAATTTAAAAGGGTACTTAGAAAGCAGACTTTTATCGATAAGTTGTAATTTGAATGTGGAATCATAATTTCAGGATGCAATGGAAGTGTGACATGCGGAAAAAATTATAGTATCAGAAACTGGAAAAGGAAATCAGAAGGGGAATTAGGATCGGAACTGTGGAAGTGGATTTTAGAATTGCATTTGGTAATTGCCTGTTGGAACTGGAATTTGGAAGTGAAATTTAAAATTGGAATTTAGGACTGGAATTTTGAACTGAAATTTGGAAGTGGAGTTTGGAAGTGGAATTTCAAACTCGAATTTAGAAGTGCAATTTGGAATTGGAATTTAGTATTTGAATTTGGAAGTAGAATTTGGAAGTAGAATGTAGAATTGGAATTTGGAACTGGAATTTGGAAGTGGAATTTCGAACTGCAATTTGGAACTCGAATTTGGAAATTGAATTTGGAATTGGAATTTGAAACACAAATTTTAAAGGGTACTTAGAAAGCAGACTTTATTAATAAGTTGTAATTTGAATGTGGAATCATAATTTCAGTATTAAATTCAAATGCGACATGTGGAAGAGAATTATAGTATCAGAAACTGGAATAGGAAAGCAGATGAGGAATTGGGAACAGGAGTGTAAGTGAATTTGAGTATTGCATTTGGTAATTGGAGGTTGGAAGTCGAATTTGGAATGGGAATTTGGCAGTGTATTTTTGAAGCAGAATTGGGAATTTGACTTTAGAAGTGGAATTTGGAAGTGGAGTTTGGAATTGGAATTTACCATTGGAATTTGAAAGTGGAATTTGGAAGTGGAATTTCGAATTGGAATTTCGAATTGGAATTTGGAATTGGAATTTAGAACTGGAATATGGAAGTGGAATTTGGAAGTGGAATTTAAAATTGGAATTTCAAACCTGGAATTTGGAAGTGAAATTTCGAATTGGAATTCAGAACTGAAATTTGGGAGTGGAATTTGGAACTTCAATTTGGTACTGGAATTTGGAAGTGGAATTAGAAATTCGAATTTAAAAGTGGAATTTGGAATTGGAATTTGGAAGTGGATTTTGGAAGCGGAATTTGGAATTGGAATTTGGAATTGGAATGTAGAACTGGAATTTGGAATTGGAATTTAGAACTGGAATTTGGAAGTGGAATTTGGAAGTGCAATGTAGAATTCGAATTTGGAAATTGAATTTGGAAGTGTTATTTGAAACACAAATTTAAAAGGGTACTTAGAAAGCAGACTTTTATCGATAAGTTGTAATTTTAATGTGGAATCATAATTTCAGGATGCAATGGAAGTGTGACATGCGGAAGAAAATTATAGTATCAGAAACTGGAAAAGGAAATCAGAAGGGGAATTAGGATCGGGACTGTGGAAGTGGATTTTAGAATTGCATTTGGTAATTGCCTGTTGGAACTGGAATTTGGAAGTGAAATTTAAAATTGGAATTAAGACCTAGAATTTGGAAGTGGAGTCTGGAAGTGGAATTTATTATTTGAATGTGGAAGTAGAATTTGGAAGTCGAATGTAGAATTGGAATTTGGAACTGGAATTTGGAAGTGGAATTTCGAACTGCAATTTGGAACTGGAATTTGGAAATTGAATTTGGAATTGGAATTTGAAACACAAATTTTAAAGAGTACTTAGAAAGCAGACTTTATTAATAAGTTGTAATTTGATTGTGTAATCATAATTTCAGTATACAATTAAAATGCGACATGTGGAAGAGAATTATAGTATCAGAAACTGGAATAGGAAAGCAGATAGGGAATTGGGAACGGGAGTGTAAGTGAATTTGAGAATTGCATTTGGTAATTTCAGGTTGGAAGTCGAATTTGGAATGGGAATTTGGCAGTGTATTTTTGAAGCAGAATTGGGAATTTGACTTTAGAAGTGGAATTTGGAAGTGGAGTTTGGAATTGGAATTTACCATTGGAATTTGAAAGTGAAATTTGGAATTGGAAAATGAAACATAAATTTACAAGGGTACTTAGAAAGAAGAATTTTATTAAAAATGAGAAAATTAAATCTGGAATCATAATTTCAGGATACAATTGAAGTGCGACATGTGGAAGAGAATTAGAGTAACAGAATTTGGAAAAGGAAATCAGAAGGGGAATTGGGAATGGGATTGTAGAAGTGTATTTCAGAAAAGCATTTGGTAATTGGAGCTTGGAACCTTAATTTGGAATTGGAATTTAGAATTTGAATTTGATACTGAAATTTGGAAGTGAAATTTAGAATTGGAATTTAGAACTGGAATTTAAAAGCAGAATTTGGAACTGGAATTTGGAAGCAGAATTTGGAATTGGAGTTTGGAAGTGGATTTTGGAATCAGAATTTGGAATTGGAATTTAGAACTGGAATATGGAAGTGGAATTTGGAAGTGGAATTTGGAAGTGGCATTTCGAATAGGAATTTCGAATTGGAATTTGGAATTGGAATTTAGAACTGGAATATGGAAGTGGAATTTGGAAGTGGAATTTAAAATTGGAATTTCAAACCTGGAATTTGGAAGTGAAATTTAGAATTGGAATTCAGAACTGGAATTTGGGAGTGTTATTTGGAACTTCAATTTGGAACTGGAATTTAGAAGTGGAATTTGAAATTTGAATTTAGAAGTGGAATTTGGAAATGGAATTTGGAAGTGGATTTTGGAAGCGGAATTTGGAATTGGAATTTGGAATTGGAATTTAGAACTGGAATTTGGAAGTGGAATTTGGAAGTGGAATGTAGAATTGGAATTTGGAAATTGAATTTGGAAGTGTTATTTGAAACACAAATTTAAAAGGGTACTTAGAAAGCAGACTTTTATCAATAAGTTGTAATTTTAATGTGGAATCATAATTTCAGGATGCAATGGAAGTGTGACATGCGGAAAAAATTATAGTATCAGAAACTGGAAAAGGAAATCAGAAGGGGAATTAGGATCGGAACTGTGGAAGTGGATTTTAGAATTGCATTTGGTAATTGCCTGTTGGAACTGGAATTTGGAAGTGAAATTTAAAATTGGAATTTAGGACTGGAATTTTGAACTGAAATTTGGAAGTGGAGTTTGGAAGTGGAATTTCAAACTCGAATTTAGAAGTGCAATTTGGAATTGGAATTTAGTATTTGAATTTGGAAGTAGAATTTGGAAGTAGAATGTAGAATTGGAGTTTGGAACTGGAATTTGGAAGTGGAATTTCGAACTGCAATTTGGAACTCGAATTTGGAAATTGAATTTGGAATTGGAATTTGAAACACAAATTTTAAAGGGTACTTAGAAAGCAGACTTTATTAATAAGTTGTAATTTGAATGTGGAATCATAATTTCAGTATACAATTGAAATGCGACATGTGGAAGAGAATTATAGTATCAGAAACTGGAATAGGAAAGCAGATGAGGAATTGGGAACAGGAGTGTAAGTGAATTTGAGTATTGCATTTGGTAATTGGAGGTTGGAAGTCGAATTTGGAATGGGAATTTGGCAGTGTATTTTTGAAGCAGAATTAGGAATTTGACTTTAGAAGTGGAATTTGGAAGTGGAGTTTGGAATTGGAATTTACCATTGGAATTTGAAAGTGGAATTTGGAAGTAGAATTTCGAATTGGAATTTCGAATTGGAATTTGGAATTGGAATTTAGAACTGGAATATGGAAGTGGAATTTGGAAGTGGAATTTAAAATTGGAATTTCAAACCTGGAATTTGGAAGTGAAATTTCGAATTGGAATTCAGAACTGAAATTTGGGAGTGGAATTTGGAACTTCAATTTGGTACTGGAATTTGGAAGTGGAATTAGAAATTCGAATTTAAAAGTGGAATTTGGAATTGGAATTTGGAAGTGGATTTTGGAAGCGAAATTTGGAATTGGAATTTGGAATTGGAATGTAGAACTGGAATTTGGAATTGGAATTTAGAACTGGAATTTGGAAGTGGAATTTGGAAGTGCAATGTAGAATTCGAATTTGGAAATTGAATTTGGAAGTGTTATTTGAAACACAAATTTAAAAGGGTACTTAGAAAGCAGACTTTTATTGATAAGTTGTAATTTTAATGTGGAATCATAATTTCAGGATGCAATGGAAGTGTGACATGCGGAAGAAAATTATAGTATCAGAAACTGGAAAAGGAAATCAGAAGGGGAATTAGGATCGGGACTGTGGAAGTGGATTTTAGAATTGCATTTGGTAATTGCCTGTTGGAACTGGAATTTGGAAGTGAAATTTAAAATTGGAATTAAGACCTAGAATTTGGAAGTGGAGTCTGGAAGTGGAATTTATTATTTGAATGTGGAAGTAGAATTTGGAAGTCGAATGTAGAATTGGAATTTGGAACTGGAATTTGGAAGTGGAATTTCGAACTGCAATTTACCATTGGAATTTGGAACTGAAATTTGGAATTGGAATTTGAAACATAAATTTACAAGGGTGCTAAGAAAGAAGAATTTTATTCAAAATGAGAAAATTAAATATGGAATCATTATTTCAGGATACAATTGAAGTGCGACATGTGGAAGAGAATTAGAGTATCAGAATTTGGAAAAGGAAATCAGAAGGGGAATTAAGAATGGGATTGTGGAAGTGTATTTCAGAAAAGCATTTGGTAATTGGAGCTTGGAATCTTAATTTGGAATTGGAATTTAGAATTTGAATTTGATACTGAAATTTGGAAGTGAAATTTAGAATTGGAATTCAGAACTGGAATTTAAAAGCAGAATTTGGAACTGGAATTTGGAAGCAGAATTTGGAATTGGAATTTGGAAGTGGATTTTGGAATCAGAATTTGGAATTGGAATTTAGAACTGGAATATGGAAGTGGAATTTGGACGTGGAATTTGGAAGTGGAATTTCGAATTAGAATTTCGAATTGGAATTTGTAATTGGAATTTAGAACTGGAATATGGAAGTGGAATTTGGAAGTGGAATTTAAAATTGGAATTTCAAACCTGGAATTTGGAAGTGAAATTTAGCATTGGAATTCAGAACTGGAATTTGGGAGTGGAATTTGGAACTTCAATTTGGAACTGGAATTTAGAAGTGGAATTTGGTATTGGAATTTGGAAGTGGATTTTGGAAGCCTAATTTGGAATTGGAATTTGGAATTGGAATGTAGAACTGGAATTTGGAATTGGAATTTAGAACTGGAATTTGGAAGTGGAATTTGGAAGTGCAATGTAGAATTGGAATTTGGAAATTGAATTTGGAAGTGTTATTTGAAACACAAATTTAAAAGGGTACTTAGAAAGCAGACTTTTATCGATGAGTTGTAATTTTAATGTGGAATCATAATTTCAGGATGCAATGGAAGTGTGACATGCGGAAGAGAATTATAGTATCAGAAACTGGAAAAGGAAATCAGAAGGGGAATTAGGATCGGGACTGTGGAAGTGGATTTTAGAACTGCATTTGGTAATTGCCTGTTGGAACTGGAATTTGGAAGTGAAATTTAAAATTGGAATTAAGACCTAGAATTTGGATGTGGAGTCTGGAAGTGGAATTTATTATTTGAATGTGGAAGTAGAATTTGGAAGTCGAATGTAGAATTGGAATTTGGAACTGGAATTTGGAAGTGGAATTTCGAACTGCAATTTGGAACTGGAATTTGGAAATTGAATTTGGAATTGGAATTTGAAACACAAATTTTAAAGAGTACTTAGAAAGCAGACTTTATTAATAAGTTGTAATTTGATTGTGTAATCATAATTTCAGTATACAATTGAAATGCGACATGTGGAAGAGAATTATAGTATCAGAAACTGGAATAGGAAAGCAGATAGGGAATTGGGAACGGGAGTGTAAGTGAATTTGAGAATTGCATTTGGTAATTGGAGGTTGGAAGTCGAATTTGGAATGGGAATTTGGCAGTGTATTTTTGAAGCAGAATTGGGAATTTGACTTTAGAAGTGGAATTTGGAAGTGGAGTTTGGAATTGGAATTTACCATTGGAATTTGGAACTGAAATTTGGAATTGGAATTTGAAACATAAATTTACAAGGGTGCTAAGAAAGAAGAATTTTATTCAAAATGAGAAAATTAAATCTGGAATCATAATTTCACGATACAATTGAAGTGCGACATGTGGAAGAGAATTAGAGTATCAGAATTTGGAAAAGGAAATCAGAAGGGGAATTGGGAATGGGATTGTGGAAGTGTATTTCAGAAAACCATTTGGTAATTGGAGCTTGGAACCTTAATTTGGAATTGGAATTTAGAATTTGAATTTGATACTGAAATTTGGAAGTGAAATTTAGAATTGGAATTTAGAACTGGAATTTAAAAGCAGAATTTGGAACTGGAATTTGGAAGCAGAATTTGGAATTGGAATTTGGAAGTGGATTTTGGAATCAGAATTTGGAATTGGAATTTAGAACTGGAATATGGAAGTGGAATTTGGACGTGGAATTTTGAAGTGGAATTTCGAATTAGAATTTCGAATTGGAATTTGTAATTGGAATTTAGAACTGGAATATGGAAGTGGAATTTGGAAGTGGAATTTAAAATTGGAATTTCAAACCTGGAATTTGGAAGTGAAATTTAGAATTGGAATTCAGAACTGGAATTTGGGAGTGGAATTTGGAACTTCAATTTGGAACTGGAATTTAGAAGTGGAATTTGAAATTTGAATTTAGAAGTGGAATTTGGAAATGGAATTTGGAAGTGGATTTTGGAAGCGGAATTTGGAATTGGAATTTGGAATTGGAATTTAGAACTGGAATTTGGAAGTGGAATTTGGAAGTGGAATGTAGAATTGGAATTTGGAAATTGAATTTGGAAGTGTTATTTGAAACACAAATTTAAAAGGGTACTTAGAAAGCAGACTTTTATCGATAAGTTGTAATTTTAATGTGGAATCATAATTTCAGGATGCAATGGAAGTGTGACATGCGGAAAAAATTATAGTATCAGAAACTGGAAAAGGAAATCAGAAGGGGAATTAGGATCGGAACTGTGGAAGTGGATTTTAGAATTGCATTAGGTAATTTCCTGTTGGTACTGGAATTTGGAAGTGAAATTTAAAATTGGAATTTAGGACTGGAATTTTGAACTGAAATTTGGAAGTGGAGTTTGGAAGTGGAATTTCAAACTCGAATTTAGAAGTGCAATTTGGAATTGGAATTTAGTATTTGAATTTGGAAGTAGAATTGGAAGTAGAATGTAGAATTGGAATTTGGAACTGGAATTTGGAAGTGGAATTTCGAACTGCAATTTGAAACTGGAATTTGGAAATTGAATTTGGAATTGGAATTTGAAACACAAATTTTAAAAGGTACTTAGAAAGCAGACTTTATTAATAAGTTGTAATTTGAATGTGGAATCATAATTTCAGTATACAATTGAAATGCGACATGTGGAAGAGAATTATAGTATCAGAAACTGGAATAGGAAAGCAGATGGGGAATTGGGAACGGGAGTGTAAGTGAATTTGAGTATTGCATTTGGTAATTGGAGGTTGGAACTCGAATTTGGAATGGGAATTTGGCAGTGTATTTTTGAAGCAGAATTGGGAATTTCACTTTAGAAGTGGAATTTGGAAGTGGAGTTTGGAATTGGAATTTACCATTGGAATTTGAAAGTGGAATTTGGAAGTGGAATTTCGAATTGGAATTTCGAATTGGAATTTGGAATTGGAATTTAGAACTGGAATATGGAAGTGGAATTTGGAAGTGGAATTTAAAATTGGAATTTCAAACCTGGAATTTGGAAGTGAAATTTCGAATTGGAATTCAGAACTGAAATTTGGGAGTGGAATTTGGAACTTCAATTTGATACTGGAATTTAGAAGTGGAATTAGAAATTCGAATTTAAAAGTGGAATTTGGAATTGGAATTTGGAATTGGATTTTGGAAGCGGAATTTGGAATTGGAATGTAGAACTGGAATTTGGAATTGGAATTTAGAACTGGAATTTGGAAGTGGAATTTGGAAGTGCAATGTAGAATTGGAATTTGGAAATTGAATTTGGAAGTGTTATTTGAAACAAAAATTTAAAAGGGTACTTAGAAAGCAAACTTTTATCGATGAGTTGTAATTTTAATGTGGAATTATAATTTCAGGATGCAATGGAAGTGTGACATGCGGAAGAGAATTATAGTATCAGAAACTGGAAAAGGAAATCAGAAGGGGAATTAGGATCGGGACTGTGGAAGTGGATTTTAGAATTGCATTTGGTAATTGCCTGTTGGAACTGGAATTTGGAAGTGAAATTTAAAATTGGAATTAAGACCTAGAATTTGGAAGTGGAGTCTGGAAGTGGAATTTATTATTTGAATATGGATGTAGAATTTGGAAGTCGAATGTAGAATTGGAATTTGGAACTGGAATTTGGAAGTGGAATTTCGAACTGCAATTTGGAACTGGAATTTGGAAATTGAATTTGGAATTGGAATTTGAAACACAAATTTTAAAGGGTACTTAGAAAGCAGACTTTATTAATAAGTTGTAATTTGAATGTGGAATCATAATTTCAGTATACAATTGAAATGCGACATGTGGAAGAGAATTATAGTATCAGAAACTGGAATAGGAAAGCAGATGGGGAATTGGGAACGGGAGTGTAAGTGAATTTGAGTATTGCATTTGGTAATTGGAGGTTGGAAGTCGAATTTGGAATGGGAATTTGGCAGTGTATTTTTGAAGCAGAATTGGGAATTTGACTTTAGAAGTGGAATTTGGAAGTGGAGTTTGGAATTGGAATTTACCATTGGAATTTGGAACTGAAATTTGGAATTGGAATTTGAAACATAAATTTATAAGGGTGCTAAGAAAGAAGAATTTTATTCAAAATGAGAAAATTAAATCTGGAATCATAATTTCAGGATACAATTGAAGTGCGACATGTGGAAGAGAATTAGAGTATCAGAATTTGGAAAAGGAAATCAGAAGGGGAATTGGGAATGGGATTGTGGAAGTGTATTTCAGAAAACCATTTGGTAATTGGAGCTTGGAACCTTAATTTGGAATTGGAATTTAGAATTTGAATTTGATACTGAAATTTGGAAGTGAAATTTAGAATTGGAATTTAGAACTGGAATTTAAAAGCAGAATTTGGAACTGGAATTTGGAAGCAGAATTTGGAATTGGAATTTGGAAGTTGATTTTGGAATCAGAATTTGGAATTGGAATTTAAAACTGGAATTTGGAAGTGGAATTTTCGAATTAGAATTTCGAATTGGAATTTGTAATTGGAATTTAGAACTGGAATATGGAAGTGGAATTTGGAAGTGGAATTTAAAATTGGAATTTCAAACCTGGAATTTGGAAGTGAAATTTCGAATTGGAATTCAGAACTGAAATTTGGGAGTGGAATTTGGAACTTCAATTTGGTACTGGAATTTAGAAGTGGAATTAGAAATTCGAATTAAAAGTGGAATTTGGAATTCGAATTTGGAAGTGGATTTTGGAAGCCGAATTTGGAATTGGAATTTGGAATTGGAATGTAGAACTGGAATTTGGAATTGGAATTTAGAACTGGAATTTGGAAGTGGAATTTGGAAGTGGAATGTAGAATTGGAATTTGGAAATTGAATTTGGAAGTGTTATTTGAAACACAAATTTAAAAGGGTACTTAGAAAGCAGACTTTTATCGATAAGTTGTAATTTGAATGTGGAATCATAATTTCAGGATGCAATGGAAGTGTGACATGCGGAAAAAATTATAGTATCAGAAACTGGAAAAGGAAATCAGAAGGGGAATTAGGATCGGAACTGTGGAAGTGGATTTTAGAACTGCATTTGGTAATTGCCTGTTGGAACTGGAATTTGGAAGTGAAATTTAAAATTGGAATTAAGACCTAGAATTTGGAAGTGGAGTCTGGAAGTGGAATTTATTATTTGAATGTGGAAGTAGAATTTGGAAGTCGAATGTAGAATTGGAATTTGGAACTGGAATTTGGAAGTGGAATTTCGAACTGCAATTTGGAACTGGAATTTGGAAATTGAATTTGGAATTGGAATTTGAAACACAAATTTTAAAGGGTACTTAGAAAGCAGACTTTATTAATAAGTTGTAATTTGAATGTGGAATCATAATTTCAGTATACAATTGAAATGCGACATGTGGAAGAGAATTATAGTATCAGAAACTGTAATAGGAAAGCAGATGGGGAATTGGGAACGGGAGTGTAAGTGAATTTGAGTATTGCATTTGGTAATTGGAGGTTGGAAGTCGAATTTGGAATGGGAATTTGGCAGTGTATTTTTGAAGCAGAATTGGGAATTTGACTTTAGAAGTGGAATTTGGAAGTGGAGTTTGGAATTGGAATTTACCATTGGAATTTGGAACTGAAATTTGGAATTGGAATTTGAAACATAAATTTCCAAGGGTGCTTAGAAAGAAGAATTTTATTCAAAATGAGAAAATTAAATCTGGAATCATAATTTCAGGATACAATTGAAGTGCGACATGTGGAAGAGAATTAAAGTATCAGAATTTGGAAAAGGAAATCAGAAGGGGAATTGGGAATGGGATTGTGGAAGTGTATTTCAGAAAACCATTTGGTAATTGGAGCTTGGAACCTTAATTTGGAATTGGAATTTAGAATTTGAATTTGATACTGAAATTTGGAAGTGAAATTTAGAATTGGAATTTAGAACTGGAATTTAAAAGCAGAATTTGGAACTGGAATTTGGAAGCAGAATTTGGAATTGGAATTTGGAAGTGGATTTTGGAATCAGAATTTGGAATTGGAATTTAAAACTGGAATATGGAAGTGGAATTTGGACGTGGAATTTGGAAGTGGAATTTTTGAATTAGAATTTCGAATTGGAATTTGTAATTGGAATTTAGAACTGGAATATGGAAGTGGAATTTGGAAGTGGAATTTAAAATTGGAATTTCAAACCTGGAATTTGGAAGTGAAATTTCGAATTGGAATTCAGAACTGAAATTTGGGAGTGGAATTTGGAACTTCAATTTGGTACTGGAATTTAGAAGTGGAATTAGAAATTCGAATTAAAAGTGGAATTTGGAATTGGAATTTGGAAGTGGATTTTGGAAGCGGAATTTGGAATTGGAATTTGGAATTGGAATGTAGAACTGGAATTTGGAATTGGAATTTAGAACTGGAATTTGGAAGTGGAACGTGGAAGTGGAATGTAGAATTGGAATTTGGAAATTAAATTTGGAAGTGTTATTTGAAACACAAATTTAAAAGGGTACTTAGAAAGCAGACTTTTATCAATAAGTTGTAATTTTAATGTGGAATCATAATTTCAGGATGCAATGGAAGTGTGACATGCGGAAAAAATTATAGTATCAGAAACTGGAAAAGGAAATCAGAAGGGGAATTAGGATCGGAACTGTGGAAGTGGATTTTAGAATTGCATTTGGTAATTGCCTGTTGGAACTGGAATTTGGAAGTGAAATTTAAAATTGGAATTTAGGACTGGAATTTTGAACTGAAATTTGGAAGTGGAGTTTGGAAGTGGAATTTCAAACTCGAATTTAGAAGTGCAATTTGGAATTGGAATTTAGTATTTGAATTTGGAAGTAGAATTTGGAAGTAGAATGTAGAATTGGAATTTGGAACTGGAATTTGGAAGTGGAATTTCGAACTGCAATTTGGAACTGGAATTTGGAAATTGAATTTGGAATTGGAATTTGAAACACAAATTTTAAAGGGTACTTAGAAAGCAGACTTTATTAATAAGTTGTAATTTGAATGTGGAATCATAATTTCAGTATACAATTGAAATGCGACATGTGGAAGAGAATTATAGTATCAGAAACTGGAATAGGAAAGCAGATGGGGAATTGGGAACGGGAGTGTAAGTGAATTTGAGTATTGCATTTGGTAATTGCAGGTTGGAAGTCGAATTTGGAATGGGAATTTGGCAGTGTATTTTTGAAGCAGAATTGGGAATTTGACTTTAGAAGTGGAATTTGGAAGTGGAGTTTGGAATTGGAATTTACCATTGGAATTTGGAACTGAAATTTGGAATTGGAATTTGAAACATAAATTTCCAAGGGTGCTTAGAAAGAAGAATTTTATTCAAAATGAGAAAATTAAATCTGGAATCATAATTTCAGGATACAATTGAAGTGCGACATGTGGAAGAGAATTAGAGTATCAGAATTTGGAAAAGGAAATCAGAAGGGGAATTGGGAATGGGATTGTGGAAGTGTATTTCAGAAAACCATTTGGTAATTGGAACTTGGAACCTTAATTTGGAATTGGAATTTAGAATTTGAATTTGATACTGAAATTTGGAAGTGAAATTTAGAATTGGAATTTAGAACTGGAATTTAAAAGCAGAATTTGGAACTGGAATTTGGAAGCAGAATTTGGAATTGGAATTTGGAAGTGGATTTTGGAATCAGAATTTGGAATTGGAATTTAGAACTGGAATATGGAAGTGGAATTTGGACGTGGAATTTGGAAGTGGAATTTCGAATTAGAATTTCGAATTGGAATTTAGAACTGGAATATGGAAGTGGAATTTGGAAGTGGAATTTAAAATTGGAATTTCGAACCTGGAATTTGGAAGTGAAATTTAGAATTGGAATTCAGAACTGGAATTTGGGAGTGGAATTTGGAACTTCTATTTGGAACTGGAATTTAGAAGTGGAATTTGAAATTTGAATTTAGAAGTGGAATTTGGAAATGGAATTTGGAAGTGGATTTTGGAAGCGAAATTTGGAATTGGAATTTGGAATTGGAATTTAGAACTGGAATTTGGAAGTGGAATTTGGAAGTGGAATGTAGAATTGGAATTTGGAAATTGAATTTGGAAGTGTTATTTGAAACACAAATTTAAAAGGGTACTTAGAAAGCAGACTTTTATCGATAAGTTGTAATTTTAATGTGGAATCATAATTTCAGTATTAAATTCAAATGCGACATGTGGAAGAGAATTATAGTATCAGAAACTGGAATAGGAAAGCAGATGGGGAATTGGGAACAGGAGTGTAAGTGAATTTGAGTATTGCATTTGGTAATTGGAGGTTGGAACTCGAATTTGGAATGGGAATTTGGCAGTGTATTTTTGAAGTAGAATTGGGAATTTGACTTTAGAAGTGGAATTTGGAAGTGGAGTTTGGAATTGGAATTTACCATTGGAATTTGAAAGTGTAATTTGGAAGTGGAATTTCGAATTGGAAATTCGAATTGGAATTTGGAATTGGAATTTAGAACTGGAATATGGAAGTGGAATTTGGAAGTGGAATTTAAAATTGGAATTTCAAACCTGGAATTTGGAAGTGAAATTTCGAATTGGAATTCAGAACTGAAATTTGGGAGTGGAATTTGGAACTTCAATTTGGTACTGGAATTTAGAAGTGGAATTAGAAATTCGAATTTAAAAGTGGAATTTGGAATTGGAATTTGGAAGTGGATTTTGGAAGCGGAATTTGGAATTGGAATTTGGAATTGGAATGTAGAACTGCAATTTGGAATTGGAATTTAGAACTGGAATTTGGAAGTGGAATTTGGAAGTGCAATGTAGAATTGGAATTTGGAAATTGAATTTGGAAGTGTTATTTGAAACACAAATTTAAAAGGGTACTTAGAAAGCAGACTTTTATCGATAAGTTGTCATTTGAATGTGGAATCATATTTCAGGATGCAATGGAAGTGTGACATGCGGAAGAAAATTATAGTATCAGAAACTGGAAAAGGAAATCAGAAGGGGAATTAGGATCGGAACTGTGGAAGTGGATTTTAGAACTGCATTTGGTAATTGCCTGTTGGAACTGGAATTTGGAAGTGAAATTTAAAATTGGAATTAAGACCTAGAATTTGGAAGTGGAGTCTGGAAGTGGAATTTATTATTTGAATGTGGAAGTAGAATTTGGAAGTCGAATGTAGAATTGGAATTTGGAACTGGAATTTGGAAGTGGAATTTCGAACTGCAATTTGGAACTGGAATTTGGAAATTGAATTTGGAATTGGAATTTGAAACACAAATTTTAAAGAGTACTTAGAAAGCAGACTTTATTAATAAGTTGTAATTTGATTGTGTAATCATAATTTCAGTATACAATTGAAATGCGACATGTGGAAGAGAATTATAGTATCAGAAACTGGAATAGGAAAGCAGATAGGGAATTGGGAACGGGAGTGTAAGTGAATTTGAGAATTGCATTTGGTAATTGGAGGTTGGAAGTCGAATTTGGAATGGGAATTTGGCAGTGTATTTTTGAAGCAGAATTGGGAATTTGACTTTAGAAGTGGAATTTGGAAGTGGAGTTTGGAATTGGAATTTACCATTGGAATTTGGAACTGAAATTTGGAATTGGAATTTGAAACATAAATTTCCAAGGGTGCTTAGAAAGAAGAATTTTATTCAAAATGAGAAAATTAAATCTGGAATCATAATTTCAGGATACAATTGAAGTGCGACATGTGGAAGAGAATTAGAGTATCAGAATTTGGAAAAGGAAATCAGAAGGGGAATTGGGAATGGGATTGTGGAAGTGTATTTCAGAAAACCATTTGGTAATTGGAACTTGGAACCTTAATTTGGAATTGGAATTTAGAATTTGAATTTGATACTGAAATTTGGAAGTGAAATTTAGAATTGGAATTTAGAACTGGAATTTAAAAGCAGAATTTGGAACTGGAATTTGGAAGCAGAATTTGGAATTGGAATTTGGAAGTGGATTTTGGAATCAGAATTTGGAATTGGAATTTAGAACTGGAATATGGAAGTGGAATTTGGACGTGGAATTTGGAAGTGGAATTTCGAATTAGAATTTCGAATTGGAATTTAGAACTGGAATATGGAAGTGGAATTTGGAAGTGGAATTTAAAATTGGAATTTCGAACCTGGAATTTGGAAGTGAAATTTAGAATTGGAATTCAGAACTGGAATTTGGGAGTGGAATTTGGAACTTCTATTTGGAACTGGAATTTAGAAGTGGAATTTGAAATTTGAATTTAGAAGTGGAATTTGGAAATGGAATTTGGAAGTGGATTTTGGAAGCGAAATTTGGAATTGGAATTTGGAATTGGAATTTAGAACTGGAATTTGGAAGTGGAATTTGGAAGTGGAATGTAGAATTGGAATTTGGAAATTGAATTTGGAAGTGTTATTTGAAACACAAATTTAAAAGGGTACTTAGAAAGCAGACTTTTATCGATAAGTTGTAATTTTAATGTGGAATCATAATTTCAGTATTAAATTCAAATGCGACATGTGGAAGAGAATTATAGTATCAGAAACTGGAATAGGAAAGCAGATGGGGAATTGGGAACAGGAGTGTAAGTGAATTTGAGTATTGCATTTGGTAATTGGAGGTTGGAACTCGAATTTGGAATGGGAATTTGGCAGTGTATTTTTGAAGCAGAATTGGGAATTTGACTTTAGAAGTGGAATTTGGAAGTGGAGTTTGGAATTGGAATTTACCATTGGAATTTGAAAGTGTAATTTGGAAGTGGAATTTCGAATTGGAAATTCGAATTGGAATTTGGAATTGGAATTTAGAACTGGAATATGGAAGTGGAATTTGGAAGTGGAATTTAAAATTGGAATTTCAAACCTGGAATTTGGAAGTGAAATTTCGAATTGGAATTCAGAACTGAAATTTGGGAGTGGAATTTGGAACTTCAATTTGGTACTGGAATTTGGAAGTGGAATTAGAAATTCGAATTTAAAAGTGGAATTTGGAATTGGAATTTGGAAGTGGATTTTGGAAGCGGAATTTGGAATTGGAATTTGGAATTGGAATGTAGAACTGGAATTTGGAATTGGAATTTAGAACTGGAATTTGGAAGTGGAATTTGGAAGTGCAATGTAGAATTCGAATTTGGAAATTGAATTTGGAAGTGTTATTTGAAACACAAATTTAAAAGGGTACTTAGAAAGCAGACTTTTATCGATAAGTTGTAATTTTAATGTGGAATCATAATTTCAGGATGCAATGGAAGTGTGACATGCGGAAGAAAATTATAGTATCAGAAACTGGAAAAGGAAATCAGAAGGGGAATTAGGATCGGGACTGTGGAAGTGGATTTTAGAATTGCATTTGGTAATTGCCTGTTGGAACTGGAATTTGGAAGTGAAATTTAAAATTGGAATTAAGACCTAGAATTTGGAAGTGGAGTCTGGAAGTGGAATTTATTATTTGAATGTGGAAGTAGAATTTGGAAGTCGAATGTAGAATTGGAATTTGGAACTGGAATTTGGAAGTGGAATTTCGAACTGCAATTTGGAACTGGAATTTGGAAATTGAATTTGGAATTGGAATTTGAAACACAAATTTTAAAGAGTACTTAGAAAGCAGACTTTATTAATAAGTTGTAATTTGATTGTGTAATCATAATTTCAGTATACAATTAAAATGCGACATGTGGAAGAGAATTATAGTATCAGAAACTGGAATAGGAAAGCAGATAGGGAATTGGGAACGGGAGTGTAAGTGAATTTGAGAATTGCATTTGGTAATTTCAGGTTGGAAGTCGAATTTGGAATGGGAATTTGGCAGTGTATTTTTGAAGCAGAATTGGGAATTTGACTTTAGAAGTGGAATTTGGAAGTGGAGTTTGGAATTGGAATTTACCATTGGAATTTGAAAGTGAAATTTGGAATTGGAAAATGAAACATAAATTTACAAGGGTACTTAGAAAGAAGAATTTTATTAAAAATGAGAAAATTAAATCTGGAATCATAATTTCAGGATACAATTGAAGTGCGACATGTGGAAGAGAATTAGAGTAACAGAATTTGGAAAAGGAAATCAGAAGGGGAATTGGGAATGGGATTGTAGAAGTGTATTTCAGAAAAGCATTTGGTAATTGGAGCTTGGAACCTTAATTTGGAATTGGAATTTAGAATTTGAATTTGATACTGAAATTTGGAAGTGAAATTTAGAATTGGAATTTAGAACTGGAATTTAAAAACAGAATTTGGAACTGGAATTTGGAAGCAGAATTTGGAATTGGAGTTTGGAAGTGGATTTTGGAATCAGAATTTGGAATTGGAATTTAGAACTGGAATATGGAAGTGGAATTTGGAAGTGGAATTTGGAAGTGGCATTTCGAATAGGAATTTCGAATTGGAATTTGGAATTGGAATTTAGAACTGGAATATGGAAGTGGAATTTGGAAGTGGAATTTAAAATTGGAATTTCAAACCTGGAATTTGGAAGTGAAATTTAGAATTGGAATTCAGAACTGGAATTTGGGAGTGGAATTTGGAACTTCAATTTGGAACTGGAATTTAGAAGTGGAATTTGAAATTTGAATTTAGAAGTGGAATTTGGAAATGGAATTTGGAAGTGGATTTTGGAAGCGGAATTTGGAATTTGAATTTGGAATTGGAATTTAGAACTGGAATTTGGAAGTGGAATTTGGAAGTGGAATGTAGAATTGGAATTTGGAAATTGAATTTGGAAGTGTTATTTGAAACACAAATTTAAAAGGGTACTTAGAAAGCAGACTTTTATCAATAAGTTGTAATTTTAATGTGGAATCATAATTTCAGGATGCAATGGAAGTGTGACATGCGGAAAAAATTATAGTATCAGAAACTGGAAAAGGAAATCAGAAGGGGAATTAGGATCGGAACTGTGGAAGTGGATTTTAGAATTGCATTTGGTAATTGCCTGTTGGAACTGGAATTTGGAAGTGAAATTTAAAATTGGAATTTAGGACTGGAATTTTGAACTGAAATTTGGAAGTGGAGTTTGGAAGTGGAATTTCAAACTCGAATTTAGAAGTGCAATTTGGAATTGGAATTTAGTATTTGAATTTGGAAGTAGAATTTGGAAGTAGAATGTAGAATTGGAGTTTGGAACTGGAATTTGGAAGTGGAATTTCGAACTGCAATTTGGAACTCGAATTTGGAAATTGAATTTGGAATTGGAATTTGAAACACAAATTTTAAAGGGTACTTAGAAAGCAGACTTTATTAATAAGTTGTAATTTGAATGTGGAATCATAATTTCAGTATACAATTGAAATGCGACATGTGGAAGAGAATTATAGTATCAGAAACTGGAATAGGAAAGCAGATGAGGAATTGGGAACAGGAGTGTAAGTGAATTTGAGTATTGCATTTGGTAATTGGAGGTTGGAAGTCGAATTTGGAATGGGAATTTGGCAGTGTATTTTTGAAGCAGAATTGGGAATTTGACTTTAGAAGTGGAATTTGGAAGTGGAGTTTGGAATTGGAATTTACCATTGGAATTTGAAAGTGGAATTTGGAAGTAGAATTTCGAATTGGAATTTCGAATTGGAATTTGGAATTGGAATTTAGAACTGGAATATGGAAGTGGAATTTGGAAGTGGAATTTAAAATTGGAATTTCAAACCTGGAATTTGGAAGTGAAATTTCGAATTGGAATTCAGAACTGAAATTTGGGAGTGGAATTTGGAACTTCAATTTGGTACTGGAATTTGGAAGTGGAATTAGAAATTCGAATTTAAAAGTGGAATTTGGAATTGGAATTTGGAAGTGGATTTTGGAAGCGGAATTTGGAATTGGAATTTGGAATTGGAATGTAGAACTGGAATTTGGAATTGGAATTTAGAACTGGAATTTGGAAGTGGAATTTGGAAGTGCAATGTAGAATTCGAATTTGGAAATTGAATTTGGAAGTGTTATTTGAAACACAAATTTAAAAGGGTACTTAGAAAGCAGACTTTTATCGATAAGTTGTAATTTTAATGTGGAATCATAATTTCAGGATGCAATGGAAGTGTGACATGCGGAAGAAAATTATAGTATCAGAAACTGGAAAAGGAAATCAGAAGGGGAATTAGGATCGGGACTGTGGAAGTGGATTTTAGAATTGCATTTGGTAATTGCCTGTTGGAACTGGAATTTGGAAGTGAAATTTAAAATTGGAATTAAGACCTAGAATTTGGAAGTGGAGTCTGGAAGTGGAATTTATTATTTGAATGTGGAAGTAGAATTTGGAAGTCGAATGTAGAATTGGAATTTGGAACTGGAATTTGGAAGTGGAATTTCGAACTGCAATTTACCATTGGAATTTGGAACTGAAATTTGGAATTGGAATTTGAAACATAAATTTACAAGGGTGCTAAGAAAGAAGAATTTTATTCAAAATGAGAAAATTAAATATGGAATCATTATTTCAGGATACAATTGAAGTGCGACATGTGGAAGAGAATTAGAGTATCAGAATTTGGAAAAGGAAATCAGAAGGGGAATTAAGAATGGGATTGTGGAAGTGTATTTCAGAAAAGCATTTGGTAATTGGAGCTTGGAATCTTAATTTGGAATTGGAATTTAGAATTTGAATTTGATACTGAAATTTGGAAGTGAAATTTAGAATTGGAATTCAGAACTGGAATTTAAAAGCAGAATTTGGAACTGGAATTTGGAAGCAGAATTTGGAATTGGAATTTGGAAGTGGATTTTGGAATCAGAATTTGGAATTGGAATTTAGAACTGGAATATGGAAGTGGAATTTGGACGTGGAATTTGGAAGTGGAATTTCGAATTAGAATTTCGAATTGGAATTTGTAATTGGAATTTAGAACTGGAATATGGAAGTGGAATTTGGAAGTGGAATTTAAAATTGGAATTTCAAACCTGGAATTTGGAAGTGAAATTTAGCATTGGAATTCAGAACTGGAATTTGGGAGTGGAATTTGGAACTTCAATTTGGAACTGGAATTTAGAAGTGGAATTTGGTATTGGAATTTGGAAGTGGATTTTGGAAGCCTAATTTGGAATTGGAATTTGGAATTGGAATGTAGAACTGGAATTTGGAATTGGAATTTAGAACTGGAATTTGGAAGTGGAATTTGGAAGTGCAATGTAGAATTGGAATTTGGAAATTGAATTTGGAAGTGTTATTTGAAACACAAATTTAAAAGGGTACTTAGAAAGCAGACTTTTATCGATGAGTTGTAATTTTAATGTGGAATCATAATTTCAGGATGCAATGGAAGTGTGACATGCGGAAGAGAATTATAGTATCAGAAACTGGAAAAGGAAATCAGAAGGGGAATTAGGATCGGGACTGTGGAAGTGGATTTTAGAACTGCATTTGGTAATTGCCTGTTGGAACTGGAATTTGGAAGTGAAATTTAAAATTGGAATTAAGACCTAGAATTTGGATGTGGAGTCTGGAAGTGGAATTTATTATTTGAATGTGGAAGTAGAATTTGGAAGTCGAATGTAGAATTGGAATTTGGAACTGGAATTTGGAAGTGGAATTTCGAACTGCAATTTGGAACTGGAATTTGGAAATTGAATTTGGAATTGGAATTTGAAACACAAATTTTAAAGAGTACTTAGAAAGCAGACTTTATTAATAAGTTGTAATTTGATTGTGTAATCATAATTTCAGTATACAATTGAAATGCGACATGTGGAAGAGAATTATAGTATCAGAAACTGGAATAGGAAAGCAGATAGGGAATTGGGAACGGGAGTGTAAGTGAATTTGAGAATTGCATTTGGTAATTGGAGGTTGGAAGTCGAATTTGGAATGGGAATTTGGCAGTGTATTTTTGAAGCAGAATTGGGAATTTGACTTTAGAAGTGGAATTTGGAAGTGGAGTTTGGAATTGGAATTTACCATTGGAATTTGGAACTGAAATTTGGAATTGGAATTTGAAACATAAATTTACAAGGGTGCTAAGAAAGAAGAATTTTATTCAAAATGAGAAAATTAAATCTGGAATCATAATTTCACGATACAATTGAAGTGCGACATGTGGAAGAGAATTAGAGTATCAGAATTTGGAAAAGGAAATCAGAAGGGGAATTGGGAATGGGATTGTGGAAGTGTATTTCAGAAAACCATTTGGTAATTGGAGCTTGGAACCTTAATTTGGAATTGGAATTTAGAATTTGAATTTGATACTGAAATTTGGAAGTGAAATTTAGAATTGGAATTTAGAACTGGAATTTAAAAGCAGAATTTGGAACTGGAATTTGGAAGCAGAATTTGGAATTGGAATTTGGAAGTGGATTTTGGAATCAGAATTTGGAATTGGAATTTAGAACTGGAATATGGAAGTGGAATTTGGACGTGGAATTTTGAAGTGGAATTTCGAATTAGAATTTCGAATTGGAATTTGTAATTGGAATTTAGAACTGGAATATGGAAGTGGAATTTGGAAGTGGAATTTAAAATTGGAATTTCAAACCTGGAATTTGGAAGTGAAATTTAGAATTGGAATTCAGAACTGGAATTTGGGAGTGGAATTTGGAACTTCAATTTGGAACTGGAATTTAGAAGTGGAATTTGAAATTTGAATTTAGAAGTGGAATTTGGAAATGGAATTTGGAAGTGGATTTTGGAAGCGGAATTTGGAATTTGAATTTGGAATTGGAATTTAGAACTGGAATTTGGAAGTGGAATTTGGAAGTGGAATGTAGAATTGGAATTTGGAAATTGAATTTGGAAGTGTTATTTGAAACACAAATTTAAAAGGGTACTTAGAAAGCAGACTTTTATCGATAAGTTGTAATTTTAATGTGGAATCATAATTTCAGGATGCAATGGAAGTGTGACATGCGGAAAAAATTATAGTATCAGAAACTGGAAAAGGAAATCAGAAGGGGAATTAGGATCGGAACTGTGGAAGTGGATTTTAGAATTGCATTAGGTAATTTCCTGTTGGTACTGGAATTTGGAAGTGAAATTTAAAATTGGAATTTAGGACTGGAATTTTGAACTGAAATTTGGAAGTGGAGTTTGGAAGTGGAATTTCAAACTCGAATTTAGAAGTGCAATTTGGAATTGGAATTTAGTATTTGAATTTGGAAGTAGAATTTGGAAGTAGAATGTAGAATTGGAATTTGGAACTGGAATTTGGAAGTGGAATTTCGAACTGCAATTTGAAACTGGAATTTGGAAATTGAATTTGGAATTGGAATTTGAAACACAAATTTTAAAAGGTACTTAGAAAGCAGACTTTATTAATAAGTTGTAATTTGAATGTGGAATCATAATTTCAGTATACAATTGAAATGCGACATGTGGAAGAGAATTATAGTATCAGAAACTGGAATAGGAAAGCAGATGGGGAATTGGGAACGGGAGTGTAAGTGAATTTGAGTATTGCATTTGGTAATTGGAGGTTGGAACTCGAATTTGGAATGGGAATTTGGCAGTGTATTTTTGAAGCAGAATTGGGAATTTCACTTTAGAAGTGGAATTTGGAAGTGGAGTTTGGAATTGGAATTTACCATTGGAATTTGAAAGTGGAATTTGGAAGTGGAATTTCGAATTGGAATTTCGAATTGGAATTTGGAATTGGAATTTAGAACTGGAATATGGAAGTGGAATTTGGAAGTGGAATTTAAAATTGGAATTTCAAACCTGGAATTTGGAAGTGAAATTTCGAATTGGAATTCAGAACTGAAATTTGGGAGTGGAATTTGGAACTTCAATTTGATACTGGAATTTAGAAGTGGAATTAGAAATTCGAATTTAAAAGTGGAATTTGGAATTGGAATTTGGAATTGGATTTTGGAAGCGGAATTTGGAATTGGAATGTAGAACTGGAATTTGGAATTGGAATTTAGAACTGGAATTTGGAAGTGGAATTTGGAAGTGCAATGTAGAATTGGAATTTGGAAATTGAATTTGGAAGTGTTATTTGAAACACAAATTTAAAAGGGTACTTAGAAAGCAAACTTTTATCGATGAGTTGTAATTTTAATGTGGAATTATAATTTCAGGATGCAATGGAAGTGTGACATGCGGAAGAGAATTATAGTATCAGAAACTGGAAAAGGAAATCAGAAGGGGAATTAGGATCGGGACTGTGGAAGTGGATTTTAGAATTGCATTTGGTAATTGCCTGTTGGAACTGGAATTTGGAAGTGAAATTTAAAATTGGAATTAAGACCTAGAATTTGGAAGTGGAGTCTGGAAGTGGAATTTATTATTTGAATATGGATGTAGAATTTGGAAGTCGAATGTAGAATTGGAATTTGGAACTGGAATTTGGAAGTGGAATTTCGAACTGCAATTTGGAACTGGAATTTGGAAATTGAATTTGGAATTGGAATTTGAAACACAAATTTTAAAGGGTACTTAGAAAGCAGACTTTATTAATAAGTTGTAATTTGAATGTGGAATCATAATTTCAGTATACAATTGAAATACGACATGTGGAAGAGAATTATAGTATCAGAAACTGGAATAGGAAAGCAGATGGGGAATTGGGAACGGGAGTGTAAGTGAATTTGAGTATTGCATTTGGTAATTGGAGGTTGGAAGTCGAATTTGGAATGGGAATTTGGCAGTGTATTTTTGAAGCAGAATTGGGAATTTGACTTTAGAAGTGGAATTTGGAAGTGGAGTTTGGAATTGGAATTTACCATTGGAATTTGGAACTGAAATTTGGAATTGGAATTTGAAACATAAATTTATAAGGGTGCTAAGAAAGAACAATTTTATTCAAAATGAGAAAATTAAATCTGGAATCATAATTTCAGGATACAATTGAAGTGCGACATGTGGAAGAGAATTAGAGTATCAGAATTTGGAAAAGGAAATCAGAAGGGGAATTGGGAATGGGATTGTGGAAGTGTATTTCAGAAAACCATTTGGTAATTGGAGCTTGCAACCTTAATTTGGAATTGGAATTTAGAATTTGAATTTGATACTGAAATTTGGAAGTGAAATTTAGAATTGGAATTTAGAACTGGAATTTAAAAGCAGAATTTGGAACTGGAATTTGGAAGCAGAATTTGGAATTGGAATTTGGAAGTTGATTTTGGAATCAGAATTTGGAATTGGAATTTAAAACTGGAATTTGGAAGTGGAATTTTCGAATTAGAATTTCGAATTGGAATTTGTAATTGGAATTTAGAACTGGAATATGGAAGTGGAATTTGGAAGTGGAATTTAAAATTGGAATTTCAAACCTGGAATTTGGAAGTGAAATTTCGAATTGGAATTCAGAACTGAAATTTGGGAGTGGAATTTGGAACTTCAATTTGGTACTGGAATTTAGAAGTGGAATTAGAAATTCGAATTAAAAGTGGAATTTGGAATTCGAATTTGGAAGTGGATTTTGGAAGCCGAATTTGGAATTGGAATTTGGAATTGGAATGTAGAACTGGAATTTGGAATTGGAATTTAGAACTGGAATTTGGAAGTGGAATTTGGAAGTGGAATGTAGAATTGGAATTTGGAAATTGAATTTGGAAGTGTTATTTGAAACACAAATTTAAAAGGGTACTTAGAAAGCAGACTTTTATCGATAAGTTGTAATTTGAATGTGGAATCATAATTTCAGGATGCAATGGAAGTGTGACATGCGGAAAAAATTATAGTATCAGAAACTGGAAAAGGAAATCAGAAGGGGAATTAGGATCGGAACTGTGGAAGTGGATTTTAGAACTGCATTTGGTAATTGCCTGTTGGAACTGGAATTTGGAAGTGAAATTTAAAATTGGAATTAAGACCTAGAATTTGGAAGTGGAGTCTGGAAGTGGAATTTATTATTTGAATGTGGAAGTAGAATTTGGAAGTCGAATGTAGAATTGGAATTTGGAACTGGAATTTGGAAGTGGAATTTCGAACTGCAATTTGGAACTGGAATTTGGAAATTGAATTTGGAATTGGAATTTGAAACACAAATTTTAAAGGGTACTTAGAAAGCAGACTTTATTAATAAGTTGTAATTTGAATGTGGAATCATAATTTCAGTATACAATTGAAATGCGACATGTGGAAGAGAATTATAGTATCAGAAACTGTAATAGGAAAGCAGATGGGGAATTGGGAACGGGAGTGTAAGTGAATTTGAGTATTGCATTTGGTAATTGGAGGTTGGAAGTCGAATTTGGAATGGGAATTTGGCAGTGTATTTTTGAAGCAGAATTGGGAATTTGACTTTAGAAGTGGAATTTGGAAGTGGAGTTTGGAATTGGAATTTACCATTGGAATTTGGAACTGAAATTTGGAATTGGAATTTGAAACATAAATTTCCAAGGGTGCTTAGAAAGAAGAATTTTATTCAAAATGAGAAAATTAAATCTGGAATCATAATTTCAGGATACAATTGAAGTGCGACATGTGGAAGAGAATTAAAGTATCAGAATTTGGAAAAGGAAATCAGAAGGGGAATTGGGAATGGGATTGTGGAAGTGTATTTCAGAAAACCATTTGGTAATTGGAGCTTGGAACCTTAATTTGGAATTGGAATTTAGAATTTGAATTTGATACTGAAATTTGGAAGTGAAATTTAGAATTGGAATTTAGAACTGGAATTTAAAAGCAGAATTTGGAACTGGAATTTGGAAGCAGAATTTGGAATTGGAATTTGGAAGTGGATTTTGGAATCAGAATTTGGAATTGGAATTTAAAACTGGAATATGGAAGTGGAATTTGGACGTGGAATTTGGAAGTGGAATTTTCGAATTAGAATTTCGAATTGGAATTTGTAATTGGAATTTAGAACTGGAATATGGAAGTGGAATTTGGAAGTGGAATTTAAAATTGGAATTTCAAACCTGGAATTTGGAAGTGAAATTTCGAATTGGAATTCAGAACTGAAATTTGGGAGTGGAATTTGGAACTTCAATTTGGTACTGGAATTTAGAAGTGGAATTAGAAATTCGAATTAAAAGTGGAATTTGGAATTGGAATTTGGAAGTGGATTTTGGAAGCGGAATTTGGAATTGGAATTTGGAATTGGAATGTAGAACTGGAATTTGGAATTGGAATTTAGAACTGGAATTTGGAAGTGGAACTTGGAAGTGGAATGTAGAATTGGAATTTGGAAATTAAATTTGGAAGTGTTATTTGAAACACAAATTTAAAAGGGTACTTAGAAAGCAGACTTTTATCGATAAGTTGTAATTTTAATGTGGAATCATAATTTCAGGATGCAATGGAAGTGTGACATGCGGAAAAAATTATAGTATCAGAAACTGGAAAAGGAAATCAGAAGGGGAATTAGGATCGGAACTGTGGAAGTGGATTTTAGAATTGCATTTGGTAATTGCCTGTTGGAACTGGAATTTGGAAGTGAAATTTAAAATTGGAATTTAGGACTGGAATTTTGAACTGAAATTTGGAAGTGGAGTTTGGAAGTGGAATTTCAAACTCGAATTTAGAAGTGCAATTTGGAATTGGAATTTAGTATTTGAATTTGGAAGTAGAATTTGGAAGTAGAATGTAGAATTGGAATTTGGAACTGGAATTTGGAAGTGGAATTTCGAACTGCAATTTGGAACTGGAATTTGGAAATTGAATTTGGAATTGGAATTTGAAACACAAATTTTAAAGGGTACTTAGAAAGCAGACTTTATTAATAAGTTGTAATTTGAATGTGGAATCATAATTTCAGTATACAATTGAAATGCGACATGTGGAAGAGAATTATAGTATCAGAAACTGGAATAGGAAAGCAGATGGGGAATTGGGAACGGGAGTGTAAGTGAATTTGAGTATTGCATTTGGTAATTGCAGGTTGGAAGTCGAATTTGGAATGGGAATTTGGCAGTGTATTTTTGAAGCAGAATTGGGAATTTGACTTTAGAAGTGGAATTTGGAAGTGGAGTTTGGAATTGGAATTTACCATTGGAATTTGGAACTGAAATTTGGAATTGGAATTTGAAACATAAATTTCCAAGGGTGCTTAGAAAGAAGAATTTTATTCAAAATGAGAAAATTAAATCTGGAATCATAATTTCAGGATACAATTGAAGTGCGACATGTGGAAGAGAATTAAAGTATCAGAATTTGGAAAAGGAAATCAGAAGGGGAATTGGGAATGGGATTGTGGAAGTGTATTTCAGAAAACCATTTGGTAATTGGAGCTTGGAACCTTAATTTGGAATTGGAATTTAGAATTTGAATTTGATACTGAAATTTGGAAGTGAAATTTAGAATTGGAATTTAGAACTGGAATTTAAAAGCAGAATTTGGAACTGGAATTTGGAAGCAGAATTTGGAATTGGAATTTGGAAGTGGATTTTGGAATCAGAATTTGGAATTGGAATTTAAAACTGGAATATGGAAGTGGAATTTGGACGTGGAATTTGGAAGTGGAATTTTCGAATTAGAATTTCGAATTGGAATTTGTAATTGGAATTTAGAACTGGAATATGGAAGTGGAATTTGGAAGTGGAATTTAAAATTGGAATTTCAAACCTGGAATTTGGAAGTGAAATTTCGAATTGGAATTCAGAACTGAAATTTGGGAGTGGAATTTGGAACTTCAATTTGGTACTGGAATTTAGAAGTGGAATTAGAAATTCGAATTAAAAGTGGAATTTGGAATTGGAATTTGGAAGTGAATTTTGGAAGCGGAATTTGGAATTGGAATTTGGAATTGGAATGTAGAACTGGAATTTGGAATTGGAATTTAGAACTGGAATTTGGAAGTGGAACTTGGAAGTGGAATGTAGAATTGGAATTTGGAAATTAAATTTGGAAGTGTTATTTGAAACACAAATTTAAAAGGGTACTTAGAAAGCAGACTTTTATCGATAAGTTGTAATTTTAATGTGGAATCATAATTTCAGGATGCAATGGAAGTGTGACATGCGGAAAAAATTATAGTATCAGAAACTGGAAAAGGAAATCAGAAGGGGAATTAGGATCGGAACTGTGGAAGTGGATTTTAGAATTGCATTTGGTAATTGCCTGTTGGAACTGGAATTTGGAAGTGAAATTTAAAATTGGAATTTAGGACTGGAATTTTGAACTGAAATTTGGAAGTGGAGTTTGGAAGTGGAATTTCAAACTCGAATTTAGAAGTGCAATTTGGAATTGGAATTTAGTATTTGAATTTGGAAGTAGAATTTGGAAGTAGAATGTAGAATTGGAATTTGGAACTGGAATTTGGAAGTGGAATTTCGAACTGCAATTTGGAACTGGAATTTGGAAATTGAATTTGGAATTGGAATTTGAAACACAAATTTTAAAGGGTACTTAGAAAGCAGACTTTATTAATAAGTTGTAATTTGAATGTGGAATCATAATTTCAGTATACAATTGAAATGCGACATGTGGAAGAGAATTATAGTATCAGAAACTGGAATAGGAAAGCAGATGGGGAATTGGGAACGGGAGTGTAAGTGAATTTGAGTATTGCATTTGGTAATTGCAGGTTGGAAGTCGAATTTGGAATGGGAATTTGGCAGTGTATTTTTGAAGCAGAATTGGGAATTTGACTTTAGAAGTGGAATTTGGAAGTGGAGTTTGGAATTGGAATTTACCATTGGAATTTGGAACTGAAATTTGGAATTGGAATTTGAAACATAAATTTCCAAGGGTGCTTAGAAAGAAGAATTTTATTCAAAATGAGAAAATTAAATCTGGAATCATAATTTCAGGATACAATTGAAGTGCGACATGTGGAAGAGAATTAGAGTATCAGAATTTGGAAAAGGAAATCAGAAGGGGAATTGGGAATGGGATTGTGGAAGTGTATTTCAGAAAACCATTTGGTAATTGGAACTTGGAACCTTAATTTGGAATTGGAATTTAGAATTTGAATTTGATACTGAAATTTGGAAGTGAAATTTAGAATTGGAATTTAGAACTGGAATTTAAAAGCAGAATTTGGAACTGGAATTTGGAAGCAGAATTTGGAATTGGAATTTGGAAGTGGATTTTGGAATCAGAATTTGGAATTGGAATTTAGAACTGGAATATGGAAGTGGAATTTGGACGTGGAATTTGGAAGTGGAATTTCGAATTAGAATTTCGAATTGGAATTTAGAACTGGAATATGGAAGTGGAATTTGGAAGTGGAATTTAAAATTGGAATTTCGAACCTGGAATTTGGAAGTGAAATTTAGAATTGGAATTCAGAACTGGAATTTGGGAGTGGAATTTGGAACTTCTATTTGGAACTGGAATTTAGAAGTGGAATTTGAAATTTGAATTTAGAAGTGGAATTTGGAAATGGAATTTGGAAGTGGATTTTGGAAGCGAAATTTGGAATTGGAATTTGGAATTGGAATTTAGAACTGGAATTTGGAAGTGGAATTTGGAAGTGGAATGTAGAATTGGAATTTGGAAATTGAATTTGGAAGTGTTATTTGAAACACAAATTTAAAAGGGTACTTAGAAAGCAGACTTTTATCGATAAGTTGTAATTTTAATGTGGAATCATAATTTCAGTATTAAATTCAAATGCGACATGTGGAAGAGAATTATAGTATCAGAAACTGGAATAGGAAAGCAGATGGGGAATTGGGAACAGGAGTGTAAGTGAATTTGAGTATTGCATTTGGTAATTGGAGGTTGGAACTCGAATTTGGAATGGGAATTTGGCAGTGTATTTTTGAAGTAGAATTGGGAATTTGACTTTAGAAGTGGAATTTGGAAGTGGAGTTTGGAATTGGAATTTACCATTGGAATTTGAAAGTGTAATTTGGAAGTGGAATTTCGAATTGGAAATTCGAATTGGAATTTGGAATTGGAATTTAGAACTGGAATATGGAAGTGGAATTTGGAAGTGGAATTTAAAATTGGAATTTCAAACCTGGAATTTGGAAGTGAAATTTCGAATTGGAATTCAGAACTGAAATTTGGGAGTGGAATTTGGAACTTCAATTTGGTACTGGAATTTAGAAGTGGAATTAGAAATTCGAATTTAAAAGTGGAATTTGGAATTGGAATTTGGAAGTGGATTTTGGAAGTGGAATTTGGAATTGGAATTTGGAATTGGAATGTAGAACTGCAATTTGGAATTGGAATTTAGAACTGGAATTTGGAAGTGGAATTTGGAAGTGCAATGTAGAATTGGAATTTGGAAATTGAATTTGGAAGTGTTATTTGAAACACAAATTTAAAAGGGTACTTAGAAAGCAGACTTTTATCGATAAGTTGTCATTTGAATGTGGAATCATATTTCAGGATGCAATGGAAGTGTGACATGCGGAAGAAAATTATAGTATCAGAAACTGGAAAAGGAAATCAGAAGGGGAATTAGGATCGGAACTGTGGAAGTGGATTTTAGAACTGCATTTGGTAATTGCCTGTTGGAACTGGAATTTGGAAGTGAAATTTAAAATTGGAATTAAGACCTAGAATTTGGAAGTGGAGTCTGGAAGTGGAATTTATTATTTGAATGTGGAAGTAGAATTTGGAAGTCGAATGTAGAATTGGAATTTGGAACTGGAATTTGGAAGTGGAATTTCGAACTGCAATTTGGAACTGGAATTTGGAAATTGAATTTGGAATTGGAATTTGAAACACAAATTTTAAAGAGTACTTAGAAAGCAGACTTTATTAATAAGTTGTAATTTGATTGTGTAATCATAATTTCAGTATACAATTGAAATGCGACATGTGGAAGAGAATTATAGTATCAGAAACTGGAATAGGAAAGCAGATAGGGAATTGGGAACGGGAGTGTAAGTGAATTTGAGAATTGCATTTGGTAATTGGAGGTTGGAAGTCGAATTTGGAATGGGAATTTGGCAGTGTATTTTTGAAGCAGAATTGGGAATTTGACTTTAGAAGTGGAATTTGGAAGTGGAGTTTGGAATTGGAATTTACCATTGGAATTTGGAACTGAAATTTGGAATTGGAATTTGAAACATAAATTTCCAAGGGTGCTTAGAAAGAAGAATTTTATTCAAAATGAGAAAATTAAATCTGGAATCATAATTTCAGGATACAATTGAAGTGCGACATGTGGAAGAGAATTAGAGTATCAGAATTTGGAAAAGGAAATCAGAAGGGGAATTGGGAATGGGATTGTGGAAGTGTATTTCAGAAAACCATTTGGTAATTGGAACTTGGAACCTTAATTTGGAATTGGAATTTAGAATTTGAATTTGATACTGAAATTTGGAAGTGAAATTTAGAATTGGAATTTAGAACTGGAATTTAAAAGCAGAATTTGGAACTGGAATTTGGAAGCAGAATTTGGAATTGGAATTTGGAAGTGGATTTTGGAATCAGAATTTGGAATTGGAATTTAGAACTGGAATATGGAAGTGGAATTTGGACGTGGAATTTGGAAGTGGAATTTCGAATTAGAATTTCGAATTGGAATTTAGAACTGGAATATGGAAGTGGAATTTGGAAGTGGAATTTAAAATTGGAATTTCGAACCTGGAATTTGGAAGTGAAATTTAGAATTGGAATTCAGAACTGGAATTTGGGAGTGGAATTTGGAACTTCTATTTGGAACTGGAATTTAGAAGTGGAATTTGAAATTTGAATTTAGAAGTGGAATTTGGAAATGGAATTTGGAAGTGGATTTTGGAAGCGAAATTTGGAATTGGAATTTGGAATTGGAATTTAGAACTGGAATTTGGAAGTGGAATTTGGAAGTGGAATGTAGAATTGGAATTTGGAAATTGAATTTGGAAGTGTTATTTGAAACACAAATTTAAAAGGGTACTTAGAAAGCAGACTTTTATCGATAAGTTGTAATTTTAATGTGGAATCATAATTTCAGTATTAAATTCAAATGCGACATGTGGAAGAGAATTATAGTATCAGAAACTGGAATAGGAAAGCAGATGGGGAATTGGGAACAGGAGTGTAAGTGAATTTGAGTATTGCATTTGGTAATTGGAGGTTGGAACTCGAATTTGGAATGGGAATTTGGCAGTGTATTTTTGAAGCAGAATTGGGAATTTGACTTTAGAAGTGGAATTTGGAAGTGGAGTTTGGAATTGGAATTTACCATTGGAATTTGAAAGTGTAATTTGGAAGTGGAATTTCGAATTGGAAATTCGAATTGGAATTTGGAATTGGAATTTAGAACTGGAATATGGAAGTGGAATTTGGAAGTGGAATTTAAAATTGGAATTTCAAACCTGGAATTTGGAAGTGAAATTTCGAATTGGAATTCAGAACTGAAATTTGGGAGTGGAATTTGGAACTTCAATTTGGTACTGGAATTTAGAAGTGGAATTAGAAATTCGAATTTAAAAGTGGAATTTGGAATTGGAATTTGGAAGTGGATTTTGGAAGCGGAATTTGGAATTGGAATTTGGAATTGGAATGTAGAACTGCAATTTGGAATTGGAATTTAGAACTGGAATTTGGAAGTGGAATTTGGAAGTGCAATGTAGAATTGGAATTTGGAAATTGAATTTGGAAGTGTTATTTGAAACACAAATTTAAAAGGGTACTTAGAAAGCAGACTTTTATCGATAAGTTGTCATTTGAATGTGGAATCATATTTCAGGATGCAATGGAAGTGTGACATGCGGAAGAAAATTATAGTATCAGAAACTGGAAAAGGAAATCAGAAGGGGAATTAGGATCGGAACTGTGGAAGTGGATTTTAGAACTGCATTTGGTAATTGCCTGTTGGAACTGGAATTTGGAAGTGAAATTTAAAATTGGAATTAAGACCTAGAATTTGGAAGTGGAGTCTGGAAGTGGAATTTATTATTTGAATGTGGAAGTAGAATTTGGAAGTCGAATGTAGAATTGGAATTTGGAACTGGAATTTGGAAGTGGAATTTCGAACTGCAATTTGGAACTGGAATTTGGAAATTGAATTTGGAATTGGAATTTGAAACACAAATTTTAAAGAGTACTTAGAAAGCAGACTTTATTAATAAGTTGTAATTTGATTGTGTAATCATAATTTCAGTATACAATTGAAATGCGACATGTGGAAGAGAATTATAGTATCAGAAACTGGAATAGGAAAGCAGATAGGGAATTGGGAACGGGAGTGTAAGTGAATTTGAGAATTGCATTTGGTAATTGGAGGTTGGAAGTCGAATTTGGAATGGGAATTTGGCAGTGTATTTTTGAAGCAGAATTGGGAATTTGACTTTAGAAGTGGAATTTGGAAGTGGAGTTTGGAATTGGAATTTACCATTGGAATTTGGAACTGAAATTTGGAATTGGAATTTGAAACATAAATTTACAAGGGTGCTAAGAAAGAAGAATTTTATTCAAAATGAGAAAATTAAATCTGGAATCATAATTTCAGGATACAATTGAAGTGCGACATGTGGAAGAGAATTAGAGTATCAGAATTTGGAAAAGGAAATCAGAAGGGGAATTGGGAATGGGATTGTGGAAGTGTATTTCAGAAAACCATTTGGTAATTGGAGCTTGGTACCTTAATTTGGAATTGGAATTTAGAATTTGAATTTGATACTGAAATTTGGAAGTGAAATTTAGAATTGGAATTTAGAACTGGAATTTAAAAGCAGAATTTGGAACTGGAATTTGGAAGCAGAATTTGGAATTGGAATTTGGAAGTGGATTTTGGAATCAGAATTTGGAATTGGAATTTAGAACTGGAATATGGAAGTGGAATTTGGACGTGGAATTTGGAAGTGGAATTTCGAATTAGAATTTCGAATTGGAATTTAGAACTGGAATATGGAAGTGGAATTTGGAAGTGGAATTTAAAATTGGAATTTCAAACCTGGAATTTGGAAGTGAAATTTAGAATTGGAATTCAGAACTGAAATTTGGGAGTGGAATTTGGAACTTCTATTTGGAACTCGAATTTAGAAGTGGAATTTGAAATTTGAATTTAGAAGTGGAATTTGAAAATGGAATTTGGAAGTGGATTTTGGAAGCGGAATTTGGAATTGGAATTTGGAATTGGAATTTAGAACTGGAATTTGGAAGTGGAATTTGGAAGTGGAATGTAGAATTGGAATTTGGAAATTGAATTTGGAAGTGTTATTTGAAACACAAATTTAAAAGGGTACTTAGAAAACAGACTTTTATCGATAAGTTGTAATTTTAATGTGGAATCATAATTTCAGGATGCAATGGAAGTGTGACATGCGGAAAAAATTATAGTATCAGAAACTGGAAAAGGAAATCAGAAGGGGAATTAGGATCGGAACTGTGGAAGTGGATTTTAGAATTGCATTTGGTAATTTCCTGTTGGAACTGTAATTTGGAAGTGAAATTTAAAATTGGAATTTAGGACTGGAATTTTGGACTGAAATTTGGAAGTGGAGTTTGGAAGTGGAATTTCAAACTCGAATTTAGAAGTGCAATTTGGAATTGGAATTTAGTATTTGAATTTGGAAGTAGAATTTGGAAGTAGAATGTAGAATTGGAATTTGGAACTGGAATTTGGAAGTCGAATTTCGAACTGCAATTTGGAACTCGAATTTGGAAATTGAATTTGGAATTGGTATTTGAAACACAAATTTTAAAGGGTACTTAGAAAGCAGACTTTATTAATAAGTTGTAATTTGAATGTGGAATGATAATTTCAGTATTAAATTCAAATGCGACATGTGGAAGAGAATTATAGTATCAGAAACTGGAATAGGAAAGCAGATGGGGAATTGGGAACAGGAGTGTAAGTGAATTTGAGTATTGCATTTGGTAATTGGAGGTTGGAACTCGAATTTGGAATGGGAATTTGGCAGTGTATTTTTGAAGCAGAATTGGGAATTTGACTTTAGAAGTGGAATTTGGAAGTGGAGTTTGGAATTGGAATTTACCATTGGAATTTGAAAGTGGAATTTGGAAGTGAAATTTCGAATCGGAATTTCGAATTGGAATTTGAAATTGGAATTTAGAACTGGAATATAGAAGTGGAATTTGGAAGTGGAATTTAAAATTGGAATTTCAAACCTGGAATTTGGAAGTGAAATTTAGAATTGGAATTCAGAACTGGAATTTGGGAGTGGAATTTGGAACTTCTATTTGGAACTGGAATTTAGAAGTGGAATTTGAAATTTGAATTTAGAAGTGGAATTTGGAAATGGAATTTGGAAGTGGATTTTGGAAGCGGAATTTGGAATTGGAATTTGGAATTGGAATTTAGAACTGGAATTAGGAAGTGGAATTTGGAAGTGGAATGTAGAATTGGAATTTGGAAATTGAATTTGGAAATGTTATTTGAAACACAAATTTAAAAGGGTACTTAGAAAGCAGACTTTTATCGATAAGTTGTAATTTTAATGTGGAATCATAATTTCAGGATGCAATGGAAGTGTGACATGCGGAAAAAATTATAGTATCAGAAACTGGAAAAGGAAATCAGAAGGGGAATTAGGATCGGAACTGTGGAAGTGGATTTTAGAATTGCATTTGGTAATTTCCTGTTGGAATTGTAATTTGGAAGTGAAATTTAAAATTGGAATTTAGGACTGGAATTTTGAACTGAAATTTGGAAGTGGAGTTTGGAAGTGGAATTTCAAACTCGAATTTAGAAGTGCAATTTGGAATTGGAATTTAGTATTTGAATTTGGAAGTAGAATTTGGAAGTAGAATGTAGAATTGGAATTTGGAACTGGAATTTGGAAGTGGAATTTCGAACTGCAATTTGGAACTCAAATTTGGAAATTGAATTTGGAATTGGTATTTGAAACACAAATTTTAAAGGGTACTTAGAAAGCAGACTTTATTAATAAGTTGTAATTTGAATGTGGAATCATAATTTCAGTATTAATTTCAAATGCGACATGTGGAAGAGAATTATAGTATCAGAAACTGGAATAGGAAAGCAGATGGGGAATTGGGAACAGGAGTGTAAGTGAATTTGAGTATTGCAATTGGTAATTGGAGGTTGGAACTCGAATTTGGAATGGGAATTTGGCAGTGTATTTTTGAAGCAGAATTGGGAATTTGACTTTAGAAGTGGAATTTGGAAGTGGAGTTTGGAATTGGAATTTACCATTGGAATTTGAAAGTGGAATTTGGAAGTGGAATTTCGAATTGGAATTTGGAATTGGAATTTAGAACTGGAATATGGAAGTGGAATTTGGAAGTGGAATTTAAAATTGGAATTTCAAACCTGGAATTTGGAAGTGAAATTTCGAATTGGAATTCAGAACTGAAATTTGGGAGTGGAATTTGGAACTTCAATTTGGTACTGGAATTTAGAAGTGGAATTAGAAATTCGAATTTAAAAGTGGAATTTGGAATTGGAATTTGGAAGTGGATTTTGGAAGCGGAATTTGGAATTGGAATTTGGAATTGGAATGTAGAACTGGAATTTGGAATTGGAATTTAGAACTGGAATTTGGAAGTGGAATTTGGAAGTGCAATGTAGAATTGGAATTTGGAAATTGAATTTGGAAGTGTTATTTGAAACACAAATTTAAAAGGGTACTTAGAAAGCAGATTTTTATCGATAAGTTGTAATTTTAATGTGGAATCATAATTTCAGGATGCAATGGAAGTGTGACATGCGGAAAAAATTATAGTATCAGAAACTGGAAAAGGAAATCAGAAGGGGAATTAGGATCGGAACTGTGGAAGTGGATTTTAGAATTGCATTTGGTAATTTCCTGTTGGAATTGTAATTTGGAAGTGAAATTTAAAATTGGAATTTAGGATTGGAATTTTGAACTGAAATTTGGAAGTGGAGTTTGGAAGTGGAATTTCAAACTCGAATTTAGAAGTGCAATTTGGAATTGGAATTTAGTATTTGAATTTGGAAGTAGAATTTGGAAGTAGAATGTAGAATTGGAATTTGGAACTGGAATTTGGAAGTGGAATTTCGAACTGCAATTTGGAACTCGAATTTGGAAATTGAATTTGGAATTGGTATTTGAAACACAAATTTTAAAGGGTACTTAGAAAGCAGACTTTATTAATAAGTTGTAATTTGAATGTGGAATCATAATTTCAGTATTAATTTCAAATGCGACATGTGGAAGAGAATTATAGTATCAGAAACTGGAATAGGAAAGCAGATGGGGAATTGGGAACAGGAGTGTAAGTGAATTTGAGTATTGCAATTGGTAATTGGAGGTTGGAACTCGAATTTGGAATGGGAATTTGGCAGTGTATTTTTGAAGCAGAATTGGGAATTTGACTTTAGAAGTGGAATTTGGAAGTGGAGTTTGGAATTGGAATTTACCATTGGAATTTGAAAGTGGAATTTGGAAGTGGAATTTCGAATTGGAATTTGGAATTGGAATTTAGAACTGGAATTTGGAAGTGGAATTTGGAAGTGCAATGTAGAATTCGAATTTGGAAATTGAATTTGGAAGTGTTATTTGAAACACAAATTTAAAAGGGTACTTAGAAAGCAGACTTTTATCGATAAGTTGTAATTTGAATGTGGAATCATAATTTCAGGATGCAATGGAAGTGTGACATGCGGAAGAAAATTATAGTATCAGAAACTGGAAAAGGAAATCAGAAGGGGAATTAGGATCGGGACTGTGGAAGTGGATTTTAGAATTGCATTTGGTAATTGCCTGTTGGAACTGAAATTTGGAAGTGAAATTTAAAATTGGAATTAAGACCTAGAAATTGGAAGTGGAGTCTGGAAGTGGAATTTATTATTTGAATGTGGAAGTAGAATTTGGAAGTCGAATGTAGAATTGGAATTTGGAACTGGAATTTGGAAGTGGAATTTCGAACTGCAATTTGGAACTGGAATTTGGAAATTGAATTTGGAATTGGAATTTGAAACACAAATTTTAAAGAGTACTTAGAAAGCAGACTTTATTAATAAGTTGTAATTTGATTGTGTAATCATAATTTCAGTATACAATTGAAATGCGACATGTGGAAGAGAATTATAGTATCAGAAACTGGAATAGGAAAGCAGATAGGGAATTGGGAACGGGAGTGTAAGTGAATTTGAGAATTGCATTTGGTAATTGGAGGTTGGAAGTCGAATTTGGAATGGGAATTTGGCAGTGTATTTTTGAAGCAGAATTGGGAATTTGACTTTAGAAGTGGAATTTGGAAGTGGAGTTTGGAATTGGAATTTACCATTGGAATTTGGAACTGAAATTTGGAATTGGAATTTGAAACATAAATTTACAAGGGTGCTAAGAAAGAAGAATTTTATTCAAAATGAGAAAATTAAATCTGGAATCATAATTTCAGGATACAATTGAAGTGCGACATGTGGAAGAGAATTAGAGTATCAGAATTTGGAAAAGGAAATCAGAAGGGGAATTGGGAATGGGATTGTGGAAGTGTATTTCAGAAAACCATTTGGTAATTGGAGCTTGGTACCTTAATTTGGAATTGGAATTTAGAATTTGAATTTGATACTGAAATTTGGAAGTGGAATTTAGAACTGGAATTTAAAAGCAGAATTTGGAACTGGAATTTGGAAGCAGAATTTGGAATTGGAATTTGGAAGTGGATTTTGGAATCAGAATTTGGAATTGGAATTTAAAACTGGAATATGGAAGTGGAATTTGGACGTGGAATTTGGAAGTGGAATTTCGAATTAGAATTTGTAATTGGAATTTAGAACTGGAATATGGAAGTGGAATTTGGAAGTGGAATTTAAAATTGGAATTTCAAACCTGGAATTTGGAAGTGAAATTTAGAATTGGAATTCAGAACTGGAATTTGGGAGTGGAATTTGGAACTTCTATTTGGAACTGGAATTTAGAAGTGGAATTTGAAATTTGAATTTAGAAGTGGAATTTGGAAATGGAATTTGGAAGTGGATTTTGGAAGCGGAATTTGGAATTGGAATTTGGAATTGGAATTTAGAACTGGAATTTGGAAGTGGAATTTGGAAGTGGAATGTAGAATTGGAATTTGGAAATTGAATTTGGAAGTGTTATTTGAAACACAAATTTAAAAGGGTACTTAGAAAGCAGACTTTTATCGATAAGTTGTAATTTTAATGTGGAATCATAATTTCAGGATGCAATTTAAGTGTGACATGCGGAAGAGAATTATAGTATCAGAAACTGGAAAAGGAAATCAGAAGGGGAATTAGGATCGGGACTGTGGAAGTGGATTTTAGAATTGCATTTCATAATTGCCTGTTGGAACTGGAATTTGGAAGTGAAATTTAAAATTGGAATTTAGAACTGGAATTTTGAACTGGAATTTGGAAGTGGAGTTTGGAAGTGGAATTTTAAACTCGAATTTAGAAGTGGAATTTGGAATTGGAATTTAGTATTTGAATTTGGAAGTAGAATTTGGAAGTCGAATGCAGAATTGGAATTTGGAACTGGAATTTGGAAGTGGAATTTCGAACTGCAATTTGTAATTGGAATTTGGAAATTGTATTTGGAATTGGAATTTGTAACACAAATTTTAAAGGGTTCTTAGAAAGCAGACTTTATTAATAAGTTGTAATTTGAATGTGAAATCATAATTTCAGTATGCAATTGAAATGCGACATGTGAAAGAGAATTATAGTATCAGAAACTGGAATAGGAATGCAGACGGGGAATTGGGAACTGGAGTGTAAGTGAATTTGAGAATTGCATTTGGCAATTGGAGGTTGGAATTCGAATTTGGAATGGGAATTTGGAAGTGTATTTTTGAAGCAGAATTGGGAATTTGACTTTAGAAGTGGAATTTGGAAGTGGAGTTTGGAATTGGAATTTACCATTGGAATTTGGAAGTGAAAATTTGGAATTGGAATTTAGAACTGGAATATGGAAGTGGAATTTGGAAGTGGAATTTCGAATTGGAATTTGGAATTCGAATTAAAACTGGAATATGGAAGTGGAATTTGGAAATGGAATTTAAAATTGGAATTTCGACCTGGAATTTGGAAGTGAAATTTTGAATTGGAATTCAGAACTGAAATTTAAGAGTGGAATTTGGAACTTCAATTTGGAACTGGAATTTAGAAGTAGAATTTGAAATTCGAATTTAGAAGTGGAATTTGGAATTGGAATTTCGAAGTGGATTTTGCAAGCGGAATTTGGATTTGGAATTTGGAATTGGAATTTAGAAATGGAATTTGGAAGTGGAATTTGGAAGTGGAATGTAGAATTGAAATTTGGAAATTGAATTTGGAAGTGTTATTTGAAACACAAATTTAAAAGGGTACTTAGAAAGCAGAATTTTATCGATAAGTTTTAATTTGAATGTGGAATCATAATTTCAGGATGCAATGGAAGTCTGACATGCGGAAGAGAATTATAGTATCAGAAACTGGAAAAGGAAATCAGAAGGGGAATTAGGATGGGGACTGTGGAAGTGGATTTTAGAATTGCACTTGGTAATTGCCTGTTGGTACTGAAATTTGGAAGTGAAATTTAAAATTGGAATTTAGAACTGGAAATTTGAACTGGAATTTGGAAGTGGAGTTTGGAAGTGGAATTTCAAACTCGAATTTAGAAGTGTAATTTGGAATTGGAATTTAGTATTTGAATTTGGAAGTAGAATTTGGAAGTCGAATGTAGAATTGGAATTTGGAACTGGAATATGGAAGTGGAATTTCGAACTGTAATTTGGAACTGGAATGTGGAAATTGTATTTGGAATTGGAAATTGAAACACAAATTTTAAAGGGTATTTAGAAAGCAGACTTTTATCGATAAGTTGTAATTTGAATGTGGAATCATAATTTCAGGATGCAATGGAAGTGTGACATGCGGAAGAGAATTATAGTATCAGAAACTGGAATAGGAAAGCAGATGGGGAATTGGGAACTGGAGTGTAAGTGAATTTGAGAATTGCATTTGGTAATTGGAGGTTGAAATTCGAATTTGGAATGGGAATTTGGAAGTGTATTTTTGAAGCAGAATTGGGTATTTGACTTTAGAAGTGGAATTTGGAAGTGGAGTTTGCAATTGGAATTTACCATTGGAATTTGGAAGTGAAATTTGGAATTGGAATTTAGAATTGGAATATGGAAGTGGAATTTGGAAGTGGAATTTGGAAGTGGAATTTCGAATTGGAATTTGGAATTGGAATTTAGAACTGGAATATGGAAGTGGAAATTGGAAGTGGAATTTGGAAGTGGAATTTCGAACCTGGAATTTGGAAGTGAAATATGGAATTGGAATTTAGAACTGGAATATGGAAGTGGAATTTGGAAGTGGAATTTCGAATTGGAATTTGGAATTGGAATTTAGAACTGGAATATGGAAGTGGAATCTGTAAATGGAATTTAAAATTGGAATTTAGTACCTGGAATTTGGAAGTGAAATTTCGAATTGGAATTCAGAACTGAAATTTAAGAGTGGAATTTGGAACTTCAATTTGGAACTGGAATTTAGAAGTAGAATTTGAAATTCGAATTTAAAAGTGGAATTTGGAATTGGAATTTGGAAGTGGATTTTGCAAGCGGAATTTGGAATTGGAATTTAGAACTGGAATTTGGAAGTGGAATGTAGAATTGGAATTTGGAAATTGAATTTGGAAGTGTTATTTGAAACACAAATTTAAAAGGGTACTTAGAAAGCAGACTTTTATCGATAAGTTGTAATTTTAATGTGGAATCATAATTTCAGGATGCAATGGAAGTGTGACATGCGGAAGAAAATTATAGTATCAGAAACTGGAAAAGGAAATCAGAAGGGGATTTAGGATCGGGACTGTGGAAGTGGATTTTAGAATTGCATTTGGTAATTGCCTGTTGGAACTGGAATTTGGAAGTGAAATTTAAAATTGGAATTTAGAACTGGAAATTTGAACTGGAATTTGGAAGTGGAGTTTGGAAGTGGAATTTCAAACTCGAATTTAGAAGTGAAATTTGGAATTGGAATTTAGTATTTGAATTTGGAAGTAGAATTTGGAAGTCGAATGTAGAATTGGAATTTGGAACTAGAATATGGAAGTGGAATTTCGAACTGTAATTTGGAACTGGAATTTGGAAATTGTATTTGGAATTGGAATTTGAAACACAAATTTTAAAGGGTATTTAGAAAGCAGACTTTTATCGATAAGTTGTAATTTGAATGTGGAATCATAATTTCAGGATGCAATGGAAGTGTGACATGCGGAAGAAATTATAGTATCAGAAACTGGAAAAGGAAATCAGAAGGAGAATTAGGATCGGAACTGTGGAAGTGGATTTTAGAATTGCATTTGGTAATTGCCTGTTGGAACTGGAATTTGGAAGTGAAATTTAAAATTGGAATTTAGGACTGGAATTTTGAACTGAAATTTGGAAGTGGAGTTTGGAAGTGGAATTTCAAACTCGAATTTAGAAGTAGAATTTGGAATTGGAATTTAGTATTTGAAATTGGAAGTAGAATTTGGAAGTAGAATGTAGAATTGGAATTTGGAACTGGAATTTGGAAGTGGAATTTCGAAATGCAATTTGGAACTGGAATTTGGAAATTGAATTTGGAATTGGAATTTGAAACACAAATTTTAAAGAGTACTTAGAAAGCAGACTTTATTAATAAGTTGTAATTTGATTGTGTAATCATAATTCCAGTATACAATTGAAATGCGACATGTGGAAGAGAATTATAGTATCAGAAACTGGAATAGGAAAGCAGATAGGGAATTGGGAACGGGAGTGTAAGTGAATTTGAGAATTGCATTTGGTAATTGGAGGTTGGAAGTCGAATTTGGAATGGGAATTTGGCAGTGTATTTTTGAAGCAGAATTGGGAATTTGACTTTAGAAGTGGAATTTGGAAGTGGAGTTTGGAATTGGAATTTACCATTGGAATTTGGAACTGAAATTTGGAATTGGAATTTGAAACATAAATTTACAAGGGTACTTAGAAAGAAGAATTTTATTCAAAATGAGAAAATTAAATCTGGAATCATAATTTCAGGATACAATTGAAGTGCGACATGTGGAAGAGAATTAGAGTATCAGAAATTGGAAAAGGAAATCAGAAGGGGAATTGGGAATGGGATTGTAGAAGTGTATTTCAAAAAAGCATTTGGTAATTGGAGCTTGGAACCTTAATTTGGAATTGGAATTTAGAATTTGAATTTGATACTGAAATTTGGAAGTGAAATTTAGAATTGGAATTTAGAACTGGAATTTAAAAGCAGAATTTGGAACTGGAATTTGGAAGCAGAATTTGGAATTGGAATTTGGAAGTGGATTTTGAAATCAGAATTTGGAATTGGAATTTAGAACTGGAATATGTAAGTGGAATTTGGACGTGGAATTTGGAAGTGGAATTTCGAATTAGAATTTCGAATTGGAATTTGTAATTGGAATTTAGAACTGGAATATGGAAGTGGAATTTGGAAGTGGAATTTAAAATTGGAATTTCAAACCTGGAATTTGGAAGTGAAATTTCGAATTGGAATTCAGAACTGAAATTTGGGAGTGGAATTTGGAACTTCAATTTGGTACTGGAATTTAGAAGTGGAATTAGAAATTCGAATTAAAAGTGGAATTTGGAATTGGAATTTGGAAGTGGATTTTGGAAGCGGAATTTGGAATTGGAATTTGGAATTGGAATGTAGAACTGGAATTTGGAATTGGAATTTAGAACTGGAATTTGGAAGTGGAATTTGGAAGTGGAATGTAGAATTGGAATTTGGAAATTGAATTTGGAAGTGTTATTTGAAACACAAATTTAAAAGGGTACTTAGAAAGAAGACTTTTATCGATAAGTTGTAATTTTAATGTGGAATCATAATTTCAGGATGCAATGGAAGTGTGACATGCGGAAAAAATTATAGTATCAGAAACTGGAAAAGGAAATCAGAAGGGGAATTAGGATCGGAACTGTGGAAGTGGATTTTAGAATTGCATTTGGTAATTGCCTGTTGGAATTAGAATTTGGAAGTGAAATTTAAAATTGGAATTTAGGACTGGAATTTTGAACTGAAATTTGGAAGTGGAGTTTGGAAGTGGAATTTCAAACTCGAATTTAGAAGTGGAATTTGGAATTGGAATTTAGTATTTCAATTTGGAAGTAGACTTTGGAAATAGAATGTAGAATTGGAATTTGGAACTGGAATTTGGAAGTGGAATTTCGAACTGCAATTTGGAACTGGAATTTGGAAATTGAATTTGGAATTGGAATTTGAAACACAAATTTTAAAGGGTACTTAGAAAGCAGACTTTATTAATAAGTTGTAATTTGAATGTGGCATCATAATTTCAGTATTAAATTCAAATGCGACATGTGGAAGAGAATTATAGTATCAGAAACTGGAATAGGAAAGCAGATGGGGAATTGGGAACAGGAGTGTAAGTGAATTTGAGTATTGCATTTGGTAATTGGAGGTTGGAAGTCGAATTTGTAATGGGAATTTGGCAGAGTATTTTTGAAGCAGAATTGGGAATTTGACTTTAGAAGTGGAATTTGGAAGTGGAGTTTGGAATTGGAATTTACCATTGGAATTTGGAACTGAAATTTGGAATTGGAATTTGAAACATAAATTTACAAGGGTGCTTAGAAAGAAGAATTTTATTCAAAATGAGAAAATTAAATCTGGAATCATAATTTCAGGATACATTTGAAGTGCGACATGTGGAAGAGAATTAGAGTATCAGAATTTGGAAAAGGAAATCAGAAGGGGAATTGGGAATGGGATTGTGGAAGTGTATTTCAGAAAAGCATTTGGTAATTGGAGCTTGGAACCTTAATTTGGAATTGGAATTTAGAATTTGAATTTGATACTGAAATTTGGAAGTGAAATTTAGAATTGGAATTTAGAACTGGAATTTAAAAGCAGAATTTGGAACTGGAATTTGGAAGCAGAATTTGGAATTGGAATTTAGAAGTGGATTTTGGAATCAGAATTTGGAATTGGAATTTAGAACTGGAATATGGAAGTGGAATTTGGACGTGGAATTTGGAAGTGGAATTTCGAATTAGAATTTCGAATTGGAATTTAGAACTGGAATATGGAAGTGGAATTTGGAAGTGGAATTTAAAATTGGAATTTCAAACCTGGAATTTGAAAGTGAAATTTAGAATTGGAATTCAGAACTGGAATTTGGGAGTGGAATTTGGAACTTCTATTTGGAACTGGAATTTAGAAGTGGAATTTGAAATTTGAATTTAGAAGTGAAATTTGGAAATGGAATTTGGAAGTGGATTTTGGAAGCGGAATTTGGAATTGGAATTTGGAATTGGAATTTAGAACTGGAATTTGGAAGTGGAATTTGGAAGTGGAATGTAGAATTGGAATTTGGAAATTGAATTTGGAAGTGTTATTTGAAACACAAATTTAAAAGGGTACTTAGAAAGCAGACTTTTATCGATAAGTTGTAATTTTAATGTGGAATCATAATTTCAGGATGCAATGGAAGTGTGACATGCGGAAAAAATTATAGTATCAGAAACTGGAAAAGGAAATCAGAAGGGGAATTAGGATCGGAACTGTGGAAGTGGATTTTAGAATTGCATTTGGTAATTGCCTGTTGGAACTGGAATTTGGAAGTGAAATTTAAAATTGGAATTTAGGACTGGAATTTTGAACTGAAATTTGGAAGTGGAGTTTGGAAGTGGAATTTCAAACTCGAATTTAGAAGTGCAATTTGGAATTGGAATTTAGTATTTGAATTTGGAAGTAGAATTTGGAAGTAGAATGTAGAATTGGAATTTGGAACTGGAATTTGGAAGTGGAATTTCGAACTGCAATTTGGAACTGGAATTTGGAAATTGAATTTGGAATTGGAATTTGAAACACAAATTTTAAAGGGTATTTAGAAAGCAGACTTTATTAATAAGTTGTAATTTGAATGTGGAATCATAATTTCAGTATTAAATTCAAATGCGACATGTGGAAGCGAATTATAGTATCAGAAACTGGAATAGGAAAGCAGATGGGGAATTGGGAACAGGAGTGTAAGTGAATTTGAGTATTGCATTTGGTAATTGGAGGTTGGAACTCGAATTTGGAATGGGAATTTGGCAGTGTATTTTTGAAGCAGAATTGGGAATTTGACTTTAGAAGTGGAATTTGGAAGTGGAGTTTGGAATTGGAATTTACCATTGGAATTTGAAAGTGGAATTTGGAAGTGGAATTTCGAATTGGAAATTCGAATTGGAATTTGGAATTGGAATTTAGAACTGGAATATGGAAGTGGAATTTGGAAGTGGAATTTAAAATTGGAATTTCAAACCTGGAATTTGGAAGTGAAATTTCGAATTGGAATTCAGAACTGAAATTTGGGAGTGGAATTTGGAACTTCAATTTGGTACTGGAATTTAGAAGTGGAATTAGAAATTCGAATTTAAAAGTGGAATTTGGAATTGGAATTTGGAAGTGGATTTTGGAAGCGGAATTTGGAATTGGAATTTGGAATTGGAATGTAGAACTGCAATTTGGAATTGGAATTTAGAACTGGAATTTGGAAGTGGAATTTGGAAGTGCAATGTAGAATTGGAATTTGGAAATTGAATTTGGAAGTGTTATTTGAAACACAAATTTAAAAGGGTACTTAGAAAGCAGACTTTTATCGATAAGTTGTCATTTGAATGTGGAATCATATTTCAGGATGCAATGGAAGTGTGACATGCGGAAGAAAATTATAGTATCAGAAACTGGAAAAGGAAATCAGAAGGGGAATTAGGATCGGAACTGTGGAAGTGGATTTTAGAACTGCATTTGGTAATTGCCTGTTGGAACTGGAATTTGGAAGTGAAATTTAAAATTGGAATTAAGACCTAGAATTTGGAAGTGGAGTCTGGAAGTGGAATTTATTATTTGAATGTGGAAGTAGAATTTGGAAGTCGAATGTAGAATTGGAATTTGGAACTGGAATTTGGAAGTGGAATTTCGAACTGCAATTTGGAACTGGAATTTGGAAATTGAATTTGGAATTGGAATTTGAAACACAAATTTTAAAGAGTACTTAGAAAGCAGACTTTATTAATAAGTTGTAATTTGATTGTGTAATCATAATTTCAGTATACAATTGAAATGCGACATGTGGAAGAGAATTATAGTATCAGAAACTGGAATAGGAAAGCAGATAGGGAATTGGGAACGGGAGTGTAAGTGAATTTGAGAATTGCATTTGGTAATTGGAGGTTGGAAGTCGAATTTGGAATGGGAATTTGGCAGTGTATTTTTGAAGCAGAATTGGGAATTTGACTTTAGAAGTGGAATTTGGAAGTGGAGTTTGGAATTGGAATTTACCATTGGAATTTGGAACTGAAATTTGGAATTGGAATTTGAAACATAAATTTCCAAGGGTGCTTAGAAAGAAGAATTTTATTCAAAATGAGAAAATTAAATCTGGAATCATAATTTCAGGATACAATTGAAGTGCGACATGTGGAAGAGAATTAGAGTATCAGAATTTGGAAAAGGAAATCAGAAGGGGAATTGGGAATGGGATTGTGGAAGTGTATTTCAGAAAACCATTTGGTAATTGGAACTTGGAACCTTAATTTGGAATTGGAATTTAGAATTTGAATTTGATACTGAAATTTGGAAGTGAAATTTAGAATTGGAATTTAGAACTGGAATTTAAAAGCAGAATTTGGAACTGGAATTTGGAAGCAGAATTTGGAATTGGAATTTGGAAGTGGATTTTGGAATCAGAATTTGGAATTGGAATTTAGAACTGGAATATGGAAGTGGAATTTGGACGTGGAATTTGGAAGTGGAATTTCGAATTAGAATTTCGAATTGGAATTTAGAACTGGAATATGGAAGTGGAATTTGGAAGTGGAATTTAAAATTGGAATTTCGAACCTGGAATTTGGAAGTGAAATTTAGAATTGGAATTCAGAACTGGAATTTGGGAGTGGAATTTGGAACTTCTATTTGGAACTGGAATTTAGAAGTGGAATTTGAAATTTGAATTTAGAAGTGGAATTTGGAAATGGAATTTGGAAGTGGATTTTGGAAGCGAAATTTGGAATTGGAATTTGGAATTGGAATTTAGAACTGGAATTTGGAAGTGGAATTTGGAAGTGGAATGTAGAATTGGAATTTGGAAATTGAATTTGGAAGTGTTATTTGAAACACAAATTTAAAAGGGTACTTAGAAAGCAGACTTTTATCGATAAGTTGTAATTTTAATGTGGAATCATAATTTCAGTATTAAATTCAAATGCGACATGTGGAAGAGAATTATAGTATCAGAAACTGGAATAGGAAAGCAGATGGGGAATTGGGAACAGGAGTGTAAGTGAATTTGAGTATTGCATTTGGTAATTGGAGGTTGGAACTCGAATTTGGAATGGGAATTTGGCAGTGTATTTTTGAAGCAGAATTGGGAATTTGACTTTAGAAGTGGAATTTGGAAGTGGAGTTTGGAATTGGAATTTACCATTGGAATTTGAAAGTGTAATTTGGAAGTGGAATTTCGAATTGGAAATTCGAATTGGAATTTGGAATTGGAATTTAGAACTGGAATATGGAAGTGGAATTTGGAAGTGGAATTTAAAATTGGAATTTCAAACCTGGAATTTGGAAGTGAAATTTCGAATTGGAATTCAGAACTGAAATTTGGGAGTGGAATTTGGAACTTCAATTTGGTACTGGAATTTAGAAGTGGAATTAGAAATTCGAATTTAAAAGTGGAATTTGGAATTGGAATTTGGAAGTGGATTTTGGAAGCGGAATTTGGAATTGGAATTTGGAATTGGAATGTAGAACTGCAATTTGGAATTGGAATTTAGAACTGGAATTTGGAAGTGGAATTTGGAAGTGCAATGTAGAATTGGAATTTGGAAATTGAATTTGGAAGTGTTATTTGAAACACAAATTTAAAAGGGTACTTAGAAAGCAGACTTTTATCGATAAGTTGTCATTTGAATGTGGAATCATATTTCAGGATGCAATGGAAGTGTGACATGCGGAAGAAAATTATAGTATCAGAAACTGGAAAAGGAAATCAGAAGGGGAATTAGGATCGGAACTGTGGAAGTGGATTTTAGAACTGCATTTGGTAATTGCCTGTTGGAACTGGAATTTGGAAGTGAAATTTAAAATTGGAATTAAGACCTAGAATTTGGAAGTGGAGTCTGGAAGTGGAATTTATTATTTGAATGTGGAAGTAGAATTTGGAAGTCGAATGTAGAATTGGAATTTGGAACTGGAATTTGGAAGTGGAATTTCGAACTGCAATTTGGAACTGGAATTTGGAAATTGAATTTGGAATTGGAATTTGAAACACAAATTTTAAAGAGTACTTAGAAAGCAGACTTTATTAATAAGTTGTAATTTGATTGTGTAATCATAATTTCAGTATACAATTGAAATGCGGCATGTGGAAGAGAATTATAGTATCAGAAACTGGAATAGGAAAGCAGATAGGGAATTGGGAACGGGTGTGTAAGTGAATTTGAGAATTGCATTTGGTAATTGGAGGTTGGAAGTCGAATTTGGAATGGGAATTTGGCAGTGTATTTTTGAAGCAGAATTGGGAATTTGACTTTAGAAGTGGAATTTGGAAGTGGAGTTTGGAATTGGAATTTACCATTGGAATTTGGAACTGAAATTTGGAATTGGAATTTGAAACATAAATTTACAAGGGTGCTAAGAAAGAAGAATTTTATTCAAAATGAGAAAATTAAATCTGGAATCATAATTTCAGGATACAATTGAAGTGCGACATGTGGAAGAGAATTAGAGTATCAGAATTTGGAAAAGGAAATCAGAAGGGGAATTGGGAATGGGATTGTGGAAGTGTATTTCAGAAAACCATTTGGTAATTGGAGCTTGGTACCTTAATTTGGAATTGGAATTTAGAATTTGAATTTGATACTGAAATTTGGAAGTGAAATTTAGAATTGGAATTTAGAACTGGAATTTAAAAGCAGAATTTGGAACTGGAATTTGGAAGCAGAATTTGGAAGTGGATTTTGGAATCAGAATTTGGAATTGGAATTTAGAACTGGAATATGGAAGTGGAATTTGGACGTGGAATTTGGAAGTGGAATTTCGAATTAGAATTTCGAATTGGAATTTGTAATTGGAATTTAGAACTGGAATATGGAAGTGGAATTTGGAAGTGGAATTTAAAATTGGAATTTCAAACCTGGAATTTGGAAGTGAAATTTAGAATTGGAATTCAGAACTGAAATTTGGGAGTGGAATTTGGAACTTCTATTTGGAACTGGAATTTAGAAGTGGAATTTGAAATTTGAATTTAGAAGTGGAATTTGAAAATGGAATTTGGAAGTGGATTTTGGAAGCGGAATTTGGAATTGGAATTTGGAATTGGAATTTAGAACTGGAATTTGGAAGTGGAATTTGGAAGTGGAATGTAGAATTGGAATTTGGAAATTGAATTTGGAAGTGTTATTTGAAACACAAATTTAAAAGGGTACTTAGAAAACAGACTTTTATCGATAAGTTGTAATTTTAATGTGGAATCATAATTTCAGGATGCAATGGAAGTGTGACATGCGGAAAAAATTATAGTATCAGAAACTGGAAAAGGAAATCAGAAGGGGAATTAGGATCGGAACTGTGGAAGTGGATTTTAGAATTGCATTTGGTAATTTCCTGTTGGAACTGTAATTTGGAAGTGAAATTTAAAATTGGAATTTAGGACTGGAATTTTGGACTGAAATTTGGAAGTGGAGTTTGGAAGTGGAATTTCAAACTCGAATTTAGAAGTGCAATTTGGAATTGGAATTTAGTATTTGAATTTGGAAGTAGAATTTGGAAGTAGAATGTAGAATTGGAATTTGGAACTGGAATTTGGAAGTCGAATTTCGAACTGCCATTTGGAACTCGAATTTGGAAATTGAATTTGGAATTGGTATTTGAAACACAAATTTTAAAGGGTACTTAGAAAGCAGACTTTATTAATAAGTTGTAATTTGAATGTGGAATGATAATTTCAGTATTAAATTCAAATGCGACATGTGGAAGAGAATTATAGTATCAGAAACTGGAATAGGAAAGCAGATGGGGAATTGGGAACAGGAGTGTAAGTGAATTTGAGTATTGCATTTGGTAATTGGAGGTTGGAACTCGAATTTGGAATGGGAATTTGGCAGTGTATTTTTGAAGCAGAATTGGGAATTTGACTTTAGAAGTGGAATTTGGAAGTGGAGTTTGGAATTGGAATTTACCATTGGAATTTGAAAGTGGAATTTGGAAGTGGAATTTCGAATCGGAATTTCGAATTGGAATTTGAAATTGGAATTTAGAACTGGAATATGGAAGTGGAATTTGGAAGTGGAATTTAAAATTGGAATTTCAAACCTGGAATTTGGAAGTGAAATTTAGAATTGGAATTCAGAACTGGAATTTGGGAGTGGAATTTGGAACTTCTATTTGGAACTGGAATTTAGAAGTGGAATTTGAAATTTGAATTTAGAAGTGGAATTTGGAAATGGAATTTGGAAGTGGATTTTGGAAGCGGAATTTGAAATTGGAATTTGGAATTGGAATTTAGAACTGGAATTAGGAAGTGGAATTTGGAAGTGGAATGTAGAATTGGAATTTGGAAATTGAATTTGGAAATGTTATTTGAAACACAAATTTAAAAGGGTACTTAGAAAGCAGACTTTTATCAATAAGTTGTAATTTTAATGTGGAATCATAATTTCAGGATGCAATGGAAGTGTGACATGCGGAAAAAATTATAGTATCAGAAACTGGAAAAGGAAATCAGAAGGGGATTTAGGATCGGAACTGTGGAAGTGGATTTTAGAATTGCATTTGGTAATTTCCTGTTGGAATTGTAATTTGGAAGTGAAATTTAAAATTGGAATTTAGGACTGGAATTTTGAACTGAAATTTGGAAGTGGAGTTTGGAAGTGGAATTTCAAACTCGAATTTAGAAGTGCAATTTGGAATTGGAATTTAGTATTTGAATTTGGAAGTAGAATTTGGAAGTAGAATGTAGAATTGGAATTTGGAACTGGAATTTGGAACTGGAATTTCGAACTGCAATTTGGAACTCAAATTTGGAAATTGAATTTGGAATTGGTATTTGAAACACAAATTTTAAAGGGTACTTAGAAAGCAGACTTTATTAATAAGTTGTAATTTGAATGTGGAATCATAATTTCAGTATTAATTTCAAATGCGACATGTGGAAGAGAATTATAGTATCAGAAACTGGAATAGGAAAGCAGATGGGGAATTGGGAACAGGAGTGTAAGTGAATTTGAGTATTGCAATTGGTAATTGGAGGTTGGAACTCGAATTTGGAATGGGAATTTGGCAGTGTATTTTTGAAGCAGAATTGGGAATTTGACTTTAGAAGTGGAATTTGGAAGTGGAGTTTGGAATTGGAATTTACCATTGGAATTTGAAAGTGGAATTTGGAAGTGGAATTTCGAATTGGAATTTGGAATTGGAATTTAGAACTGGAATATGGAAGTGGAATTTGGAAGTGGAATTTAAAATTGGAATTTCAAACCTGGAATTTGGAAGTGAAATTTCGAATTGGAATTCAGAACTGAAATTTGGGAGTGGAATTTGGAACTTCAATTTGGTACTGGAATTTAGAAGTGGAATTAGAAATTCGAATTTAAAAGTGGAATTTGGAATTGGAATTTGGAAGTGGATTTTGGAAGCGGAATTTGGAATTGGAATTTGGAATTGGAATGTAGAACTGGAATTTGGAATTGGAATTTAGAACTGGAATTTGGAAGTGGAATTTGGAAGTGCAATGTAGAATTGGAATTTGGAAATTGAATTTGGAAGTGTTATTTGAAACACAAATTTAAAAGGGTACTTAGAAAGCAGACTTTTATCGATAAGTTGTAATTTTAATGTGGAATCATAATTTCAGGATGCAATGGAAGTGTGACATGCGGAAAAAATTATAGTATCAGAAACTGGAAAAGGAAATCAGAAGGGGAATTAGGATCGGAACTGTGGAAGTGGATTTTAGAATTGCATTTGGTAATTTCCTGTTGGAATTGTAATTTGGAAGTGAAATTTAAAATTGGAATTTAGGATTGGAATTTTGAACTGAAATTTGGAAGTGGAGTTTGGAAGTGGAATTTCAAACTCGAATTTAGAAGTGCAATTTGGAATTGGAATTTAGTATTTGAATTTGGAAGTAGAATTTGGAAGTAGAATGTAGAATTGGAATTTGGAACTGGAATTTGGAAGTGGAATTTCGAACTGCAATTTGGAACTCGAATTTGGAAATTGAATTTGGAATTGGTATTTGAAACACAAATTTTAAAGGGTACTTAGAAAGCAGACTTTATTAATAAGTTGTAATTTGAATGTGGAATCATAATTTCAGTATTAATTTCAAATGCGACATGTGGAAGAGAATTATAGTATCAGAAACTGGAATAGGAAAGCAGATGGGGAATTGGGAACAGGAGTGTAAGTGAATTTGAGTATTGCAATTGGTAATTGGAGGTTGGAACTCGAATTTGGAATGGGAATTTGGCAGTGTATTTTTGAAGCAGAATTGGGAATTTGACTTTAGAAGTGGAATTTGGAAGTGGAGTTTGGAATTGGAATTTACCATTGGAATTTGAAAGTGGAATTTGGAAGTGGAATTTCGAATTGGAATTTGGAATTGGAATTTAGAACTGGAATTTGGAAGTGGAATTTGGAAGTGCAATGTAGAATTCGAATTTGGAAATTGAATTTGGAAGTGTTATTTGAAACACAAATTTAAAAGGGTACTTAGAAAGCAGACTTTTATCGATAAGTTGTAATTTGAATGTGGAATCATAATTTCAGGATGCAATGGAAGTGTGACATGCGGAAGAAAATTATAGTATCAGAAACTGGAAAAGGAAATCAGAAGGGGAATTAGGATCGGGACTGTGGAAGTGGATTTTAGAATTGCATTTGGTAATTGCCTGTTGGAACTGAAATTTGGAAGTGAAATTTAAAATTGGAATTAAGACCTAGAATTTGGAAGTGGAGTCTGGAAGTGGAATTTATTATTTGAATGTGGAAGTAGAATTTGGAAGTCGAATGTAGAATTGGAATTTGGAACTGGAATTTGGAAGTGGAATTTCGAACTGCAATTTGGAACTGGAATTTGGAAATTGAATTTGGAATTGGAATTTGAAACACAAATTTTAAAGAGTACTTAGAAAGCAGACTTTATTAATAAGTTGTAATTTGATTGTGTAATCATAATTTCAGTATACAATTGAAATGCGACATGTGGAAGAGAATTATAGTATCAGAAACTGGAATAGGAAAGCAGATAGGGAATTGGGAACGGGAGTGTAAGTGAATTTGAGAATTGCATTTGGTAATTGGAGGTTGGAAGTCGAATTTGGAATGGGAATTTGGCAGTGTATTTTTGAAGCAGAATTGGGAATTTGACTTTAGAAGTGGAATTTGGAAGTGGAGTTTGGAATTGGAATTTACCATTGGAATTTGGAACTGAAATTTGGAATTGGAATTTGAAACATAAATTTACAAGGGTGCTAAGAAAGAAGAATTTTATTCAAAATGAGAAAATTAAATCTGGAATCATAATTTCAGGATACAATTGAAGTGCGACATGTGGAAGAGAATTAGAGTATCAGAATTTGGAAAAGGAAATCAGAAGGGGAATTGGGAATGGGATTGTGGAAGTGTATTTCAGAAAACCATTTGGTAATTGGAGCTTGGAACCTTTGGAATTGGAATTTAGAATTTGAATTTGATACTGAAATTTGGAAGTGGAATTTAGAACTGGAATTTAAAAGCAGAATTTGGAACTGGAATTTGGAAGCAGAATTTGGAATTGGAATTTGGAAGTGGATTTTGGAATCATAATTTGGAATTGGAATTTAAAACTGGAATATGGAAGTGGAATTTGGACGTGGAATTTGGAAGTGGAATTTCGAATTAGAATTTGTAATTGGAATTTAGAACTGGAATATGGAAGTGGAATTTGGAAGTGGAATTTAAAATTGGAATTTCAAACCTGGAATTTGGAAGTGAAATTTAGAATTGGAATTCAGAACTGGAATTTGGGAGTGGAATTTGGAACTTCTATTTGGAACTGGAATTTAGAAGTGGAATTTGAAATTTGAATTTAGAAGTGGAATTTGGAAATGGAATTTGGAAGTGGATTTTGGAAGCGGAATTTGGAATTGGAATTTGGAATTGGAATTTAGAACTGGAATTTGGAAGTGGAATTTGGAAGGTGAATGTAGAATTGGAATTTGGAAATTGAATTTGGAAGTGTTATTTGAAACACAAATTTAAAAGGGTACTTAGAAAGCAGACTTTTATCGATAAGTTGTAATTTTAATGTGGAATCATAATTTCAGGATGCAATTTAAGTGTGACATGCGGAAGAGAATTATAGTATCAGAAACTGGAAAAGGAAATCAGAAGGGGAATTAGGATCGGGACTGTGGAAGTGGATTTTAGAATTGCATTTCATAATTGCCTGTTGGAACTGGAATTTGGAAGTGAAATTTAAAATTGGAATTTAGAACTGGAATTTTGAACTGGAATTTGGAAGTGGAGTTTGGAAGTGGAATTTTAAACTCGAATTTAGAAGTGGAATTTGGAATTGGAATTTAGTATTTGAATTTGGAAGTAGAATTTGGAAGTCGAATGCAGAATTGGAATTTGGAACTGGAATTTGGAAGTGGAATTTCGAACTGCAATTTGTAATTGGAATTTGGAAATTAAATTTGGAATTGGAATTTGTAACACAAATTTTAAAGGGTTCTTAGAAAGCAGACTTTATTAATAAGTTGTAATTTGAATGTGAAATCATAATTTCAGTATGCAATTGAAATGCGACATGTGAAAGAGAATTATAGTATCAGAAACTGGAATAGGAATGCAGACGGGGAATTGGGAACTGGAGTGTAAGTGAATTTGAGAATTGCATTTGGCAATTGGAGGTTGGAATTCGAATTTGGAATGGGAATTTGGAAGTGTATTTTTGAAGCAGAATTGGGAATTTGACTTTAGAAGTGGAATTTGGAAGTGGAGTTTGGAATTGGAATTTACCATTGGAATTTGGAAGTGAAAATTTGGAATTGGAATTTAGAACTGGAATATGGAAGTGGAATTTGGAAGTGGAATTTCGAATTGGAATTTGGAATTCGAATTAAAACTGGAATATGGAAGTGGAATTTGGAAATGGAATTTAAAATTGGAATTTCGAACCTGGAATTTGGAAGTGAAATTTTGAATTGGAATTCAGAACTGAAATTTAAGAGTGGAATTTGGAACTTCAATTTGGAACTGGAATTTAGAAGTAGAATTTGAAATTCGAATTTAGAAGTGGAATTTGGAATTGGAATTTCGAAGTGGATTTTGCAAGCGGAATTTGGATTTGGAATTTGGAATTGGAATTTAGAAATGGAATTTGGAAGTGGAATGTAGAATTGAAATTTGGAAATTGAATTTGGAAGTGTTATTTGAAACACAAATTTAAAAGGGTACTTAGAAAGCAGAATTTTATCGATAAGTTTTAATTTGAATGTGGAATCATAATTTCAGGATGCAATGGAAGTCTGACATGGGGAAGAGAATTATAGTATCAGAAACTGGAAAAGGAAATCAGAAGGGGAATTAGGATCGGGACTGTGGAAGTGGATTTTAGAATTGCACTTGGTAATTGCCTGTTGGTACTGAAATTTGGAAGTGAAATTTAAAATTGGAATTTAGAACTGGAAATTTGAACTGGAATTTGGAAGTGGAGTTTGGAAGTGGAATTTCAAACTCGAATTTAGAAGTGTAATTTGGAATTGGAATTTAGTATTTGAATTTGGAAGTAGAATTTGGAAGTCGAATGTAGAATTGGAATTTGGAACTGGAATATGGAAGTGGAATTTCGAACTGTAATTTGGAACTGGAATGTGGAAATTGTATTTGGAATTGGAAATTGAAACACAAATTTTAAAGGGTATTTAGAAAGCAGACTTTTATCGATAAGTTGTAATTTGAATGTGGAATCATAATTTCAGGATGCAATGGAAGTGTGACATGCGGAAGAGAATTATAGTATCAGAAACTGGAATAGGAAAGCAGATGGGGAATTGGGAACTGGAGTGTAAGTGAATTTGAGAATTGCATTTGGTAATTGGAGGTTGAAATTCGAATTTGGAATGGGAATTTGGAAGTGTATTTTTGAAGCAGAATTGGGTATTTGACTTTAGAAGTGGAATTTGGAAGTGGAGTTTGCAATTGGAATTTACCATTGGAATTTGGAAGTGAAATTTGGAATTGGAATTTAGAATTGGAATATGGAAGTGGAATTTGGAAGTGGAATTTGGAAGTGGAATTTCGAATTGGAATTTGGAATTGGAATTTAGAACTGGAATATGGAAGTGGAAATTGGAAGTGGAATTTGGAAGTGGAATTTCGAACCTGGAATTTGGAAGTGAAATATGGAATTGGAATTTAGAACTGGAATATGGAAGTGGAATTTGGAAGTGGAATTTGGAAGTGGAATTTCGAATTGGAATTTGGAATTGGAATTTAGAACTGGAATATGGAAGTGGAATCTGTAAATGGAATTTAAAATTGGAATTTAGTACCTGGAATTTGGAAGTGAAATTTCGAATTGGAATTCAGAACTGAAATTTAAGAGTGGAATTTGGAACTTCAATTTGGAACTGGAATTTAGAAGTAGAATTTGAAATTCGAATTTAAAAGTGGAATTTGGAATTGGAAATTGGAAGTGGATTTTGGAAGCGAAATTTGGAATTGGAATTTGGAATTGGAATGTAGAATTGGAATATGGAAGTGGAATTTGGAAGTGGAATTTAAAATTGGTATTTCAAACCTGGAATTTGGAAGTGAAATTTAGAATTGGAATTCAGAACTGGAATTTGGGAGTGGAATTTGGAACTTCTATTTGGAACTGGAATTTAGAAGTGGAATTTGAAATTTGAATTTAGAAGTGGAATTTGGAAATGGAATTTGGAAGTGGATTTTGGAAGCGGAATTTGGAATTGGAATTTGGAATTGGAATTTAGAACTGGAATTTGGAAGTGGAATTTGGAAGTGGAATGTAGAATTGGAATTTGGAAATTGAATTTGGAAGTGTTATTTGAAACACAAATTTAAAAGGGTACTTAGAAAGCAGACTTTTATCGATAAGTTGTAATTTTAATGTGGAATCATAATTTCAGGATGCAATGGAAGTGTGACATGCGGAAAAAATTATAGTATCAGAAACTGGAAAAGGAAATCAGAAGGGGAATTAGGATCGGAACTGTGGAAGTGGATTTTAGAATTGCATTTGGTAATTTCCTGTTGGAACTGAAATTTGGAAGTGAAATTTAAAATTGGAATTTAGGACTGGAATTTTGAACTGAAATTTGGAAGTGGAGTTTGGAAGTGGAATTTCAAACTCGAATTTAGAAGTGCAATTTGGAATTGGAATTTAGTATTTGAATTTGGAAGTAGAATTTGGAAGTAGAATGTAGAATTGGAATTTGGAACTGGAATTTGGAAGTGGAATTTCGAACTGCAATTTGGAACTGGAATTTGGAAATTGAATTTGGAATTGGAATTTGAAACACAAATTTTAAAGAGTACTTAGAAAGCAGACTTTATTAATAAGTTGTAATTTGAATGTGGAATCATAATTTCAGTATACAATTGAAATGCGACATGTGGAAGAGAATTATAGTATCAGAAACTGGAATAGGAAAGCAGATGGGGAATTGGGAACGGGAGTGTAAGTGAATTTGAGTATTGCATTTGGTAATTGGAGGTTGGAAGTCGAATTTGGAATGGGAATTTGGCAGTGTATTTTTGAAGCAGAATTGGGAATTTCACTTTAGAAGTGGAATTTGGAAGTGGAGTTTGGAATTGGAATTTACCATTGGAATTTGAAAGTGGAATTTGGAAGTGGAATTTCGAATTGGAATTTCGAATTGGAATTTGGAATTGGAATTTAGAACTGGAATATGGAAGTGGAATTTGGAAGTGGAATTTAAAATTGGAAATTCAAACCGGGAATTTGGAAGTGAAATTTCGAATTGGAATTCAGAACTGAAATTTGGGAGTGGAATTTGGAACTTCAATTTGGTACTGGAATTTAGAAGTGGAATTAGAAATTCGAATTTAAAAGTGGAATTTGGAATTGGAATTTGGAAGTGGATTTTGGAAGCGGAATTTGCAATTGGAATGTAGAACTGGAATTTGGAATTGGAATTTAGAACTGGAATTTGGAAGTGGAATTTGGAAGTGCAATGTAGAATTGGAATTTGGAAATTGAATTTGGAAGTGTTATTTGAAACACAAATTTAAAAGGGTACTTAGAAAGCAGACTTTTATCGATAAGTTGTAATTTGAATGTGGAATCATAATTTCAGGATGCAATGGAAGTGTGACATGCGGAAAAAATTATAGTATCAGAAACTGGAAAAGGAAATCAGAAGGGGAATTAGGATCGGAACTGTGGAAGTGGATTTTAGAATTGCATTTGGTAATTGCCTGTTGGAACTGGAATTTGGAAGTGAAATTTAAAATTGGAATTTAGGACTGGAATTTTGAACTGAAATTTGGAAGTGGAGTTTGGAAGTGGAATTTCAAACTCGAATTTAGAAGTGCAATTTGGAATTGGAATTTAGTATTTGAATTTGGAAGTAGAATTTGGAAGTAGAATGTAGAATTGGAATTTGGAACTGGAATTTGGAAGTGGAATTTCGAACTGCAATTTGGAACTCGAATTTGGAAATTGAATTTGGAATTGGAATTTGAAACACAAATTTTAAAGGGTACTTAGAAAGCAGACTTTATTAATAAGTTGTAATTTGAATGTGGAATCATAATTTCAGTATTAAATTCAAATGCGACATGTGGAAGAGAATTATAGTATCAGAAACTGGAATAGGAAAGCAGATGAGGAATTGGGAACAGGAGTGTAAGTGAATTTGAGTATTGCATTTGGTAATTGGAGGTTGGAAGTCGAATTTGGAATGGGAATTTGGCAGTGTATTTTTGAAGCAGAATTGGGAATTTGACTTTAGAAGTGGAATTTGGAAGTGGAGTTTGGAATTGGAATTTACCATTGGAATTTGAAAGTGGAATTTGGAAGTGGAATTTCGAATTGGAATTTCGAATTGGAATTTGGAATTGGAATTTAGAACTGGAATATGGAAGTGGAATTTGGAAGTGGAATTTAAAATTGGAATTTCAAACCTGGAATTTGGAAGTGAAATTTCGAATTGGAATTCAGAACTGAAATTTGGGAGTGGAATTTGGAACTTCAATTTGGTACTGGAATTTGGAAGTGGAATTAGAAATTCGAATTTAAAAGTGGAATTTGGAATTGGAATTTGGAAGTGGATTTTGGAACGGAATTTGGAATTGGAATTTGGAATTGGAATGTAGAACTGGAATTTGGAATTGGAATTTAGAACTGGAATTTGGAAGTGGAATTTGGAAGTGCAATGTAGAATTCGAATTTGGAAATTGAATTTGGAAGTGTTATTTGAAACACAAATTTAAAAGGGTACTTAGAAAGCAGACTTTTATCGATAAGTTGTAATTTTAATGTGGAATCATAATTTCAGGATGCAATGGAAGTGTGACATGCGGAAGAAAATTATAGTATCAGAAACTGGAAAAGGAAATCAGAAGGGGAATTAGGATCGGGACTGTGGAAGTGGATTTTAGAATTGCATTTGGTAATTGCCTGTTGGAACTGGAATTTGGAAGTGAAATTTAAAATTGGAATTAAGACCTAGAATTTGGAAGTGGAGTCTGGAAGTGGAATTTATTATTTGAATGTGGAAGTAGAATTTGGAAGTCGAATGTAGAATTGGAATTTGGAACTGGAATTTGGAAGTGGAATTTCGAACTGCAATTTGGAACTGGAATTTGGAAATTGAATTTGGAATTGGAATTTGAAACACAAATTTTAAAGAGTACTTAGAAAGCAGACTTTATTAATAAGTTGTAATTTGATTGTGTAATCATAATTTCAGTATACAATTAAAATGCGACATGTGGAAGAGAATTATAGTATCAGAAACTGGAATAGGAAAGCAGATAGGGAATTGGGAACGGGAGTGTAAGTGAATTTGAGAATTGCATTTGGTAATTTCAGGTTGGAAGTCGAATTTGGAATGGGAATTTGGCAGTGTATTTTTGAAGCAGAATTGGGAATTTGACTTTAGAAGTGGAATTTGGAAGTGGAGTTTGGAATTGGAATTTACCATTGGAATTTGAAAGTGAAATTTGGAATTGGAAAATGAAACATAAATTTACAAGGGTACTTAGAAAGAAGAATTTTATTAAAAATGAGAAAATTAAATCTGGAATCATAATTTCAGGATACAATTGAAGTGCGACATGTGGAAGAGAATTAGAGTAACAGAATTTGGAAAAGGAAATCAGAAGGGGAATTGGGAATGGGATTGTAGAAGTGTATTTCAGAAAAGCATTTGGTAATTGGAGCTTGGAACCTTAATTTGGAATTGGAATTTAGAATTTGAATTTGATACTGAAATTTGGAAGTGAAATTTAGAATTGGAATTTAGAACTGGAATTTAAAAGCAGAATTTGGAACTGGAATTTGGAAGCAGAATTTGGAATTGGAGTTTGGAAGTGGATTTTGGAATCAGAATTTGGAATTGGAATTTAGAACTGGAATATGGAAGTGGAATTTGGAAGTGGAATTTGGAAGTGGCATTTCGAATAGGAATTTCGAATTTGAATTTGGAATTGTAATTTAGAACTGGAATATGGAAGTGGAATTTGGAAGTGGAATTTAAAATTGGAATTTCAAACCTGGAATTTGGAAGTGAAATTTAGAATTGGAATTCAGAACTGGAATTTGGGAGTGTTATTTGGAACTTCAATTTGGAACTGGAATTTAGAAGTGGAATTTGAAATTTGAATTTAGAAGTGGAATTTGGAAATGGAATTTGGAAGTGGATTTTGGAAGCGGAATTTGGAATTGGAATTTGGAATTGGAATTTAGAACTGGAATTTGGAAGTGGAATTTGGAAGTGGAATGTAGAATTGGAATTTGGAAATTGAATTTGGAAGTGTTATTTGAAACACAAATTTAAAAGGGTACTTAGAAAGCAGACTTTTATCAATAAGTTGTAATTTTAATGTGGAATCATAATTTCAGGATGCAATGGAAGTGTGACATGCGGAAAAAATTATAGTATCAGAAACTGGAAAAGGAAATCAGAAGGGGAATTAGGATCGGAACTGTGGAAGTGGATTTTAGAATTGCATTTGGTAATTGCCTGTTGGAACTGGAATTTGGAAGTGAAATTTAAAATTGGAATTTAGGACTGGAATTTTGAACTGAAATTTGGAAGTGGAGTTTGGAAGTGGAATTTCAAACTCGAATTTAGAAGTGCAATTTGGAATTGGAATTTAGTATTTGAATTTGGAAGTAGAATTTGGAAGTAGAATGTAGAATTGGAGTTTGGAACTGGAATTTGGAAGTGGAATTTCGAACTGCAATTTGGAACTCGAATTTGGAAATTGAATTTGGAATTGGAATTTGAAACACAAATTTTAAAGGGTACTTAGAAAGCAGACTTTATTAATAAGTTGTAATTTGAATGTGGAATCATAATTTCAGTATACAATTGAAATGCGACATGTGGAAGAGAATTATAGTATCAGAAACTGGAATAGGAAAGCAGATGAGGAATTGGGAACAGGAGTGTAAGTGAATTTGAGTATTGCATTTGGTAATTGGAGGTTGGAAGTCGAATTTGGAATGGGAATTTGGCAGTGTATTTTTGAAGCAGAATTAGGAATTTGACTTTAGAAGTGGAATTTGGAAGTGGAGTTTGGAATTGGAATTTACCATTGGAATTTGAAAGTGGAATTTGGAAGTAGAATTTCGAATTGGAATTTCGAATTGGAATTTGGAATTGGAATTTAGAACTGGAATATGGAAGTGGAATTTGGAAGTGGAATTTAAAATTGGAATTTCAAACCTGGAATTTGGAAGTGAAATTTCGAATTGGAATTCAGAACTGAAATTTGGGAGTGGAATTTGGAACTTCAATTTGGTACTGGAATTTGGAAGTGGAATTAGAAATTCGAATTTAAAAGTGGAATTTGGAATTGGAATTTGGAAGTGGATTTTGGAAGCGAAATTTGGAATTGGAATTTGGAATTGGAATGTAGAACTGGAATTTGGAATTGGAATTTAGAACTGGAATTTGGAAGTGGAATTTGGAAGTGCAATGTAGAATTCGAATTTGGAAATTGAATTTGGAAGTGTTATTTGAAACACAAATTTAAAAGGGTACTTAGAAAGCAGACTTTTATTGATAAGTTGTAATTTTAATGTGGAATCATAATTTCAGGATGCAATGGAAGTGTGACATGCGGAAGAAAATTATAGTATCAGAAACTGGAAAAGGAAATCAGAAGGGGAATTAGGATCGGGACTGTGGAAGTGGATTTTAGAATTGCATTTGGTAATTGCCTGTTGGAACTGGAATTTGGAAGTGAAATTTAAAATTGGAATTAAGACCTAGAATTTGGAAGTGGAGTCTGGAAGTGGAATTTATTATTTGAATGTGGAAGTAGAATTTGGAAGTCGAATGTAGAATTGGAATTTGGAACTGGAATTTGGAAGTGGAATTTCGAACTGCAATTTACCATTGGAATTTGGAACTGAAATTTGGAATTGGAATTTGAAACATAAATTTACAAGGGTGCTAAGAAAGAAGAATTTTATTCAAAATGAGAAAATTAAATATGGAATCATTATTTCAGGATACAATTGAAGTGCGACATGTGGAAGAGAATTAGAGTATCAGAATTTGGAAAAGGAAATCAGAAGGGGAATTAAGAATGGGATTGTGGAAGTGTATTTCAGAAAAGCATTTGGTAATTGGAGCTTGGAATCTTAATTTGGAATTGGAATTTAGAATTTGAATTTGATACTGAAATTTGGAAGTGAAATTTAGAATTGGAATTCAGAACTGGAATTTAAAAGCAGAATTTGGAACTGGAATTTGGAAGCAGAATTTGGAATTGGAATTTGGAAGTGGATTTTGGAATCAGAATTTGGAATTGGAATTTAGAACTGGAATATGGAAGTGGAATTTGGACGTGGAATTTGGAAGTGGAATTTCGAATTAGAATTTCGAATTGGAATTTGTAATTGGAATTTAGAACTGGAATATGGAAGTGGAATTTGGAAGTGGAATTTAAAATTGGAATTTCAAACCTGGAATTTGGAAGTGAAATTTAGCATTGGAATTCAGAACTGGAATTTGGGAGTGGAATTTGGAACTTCAATTTGGAACTGGAATTTAGAAGTGGAATTTGGTATTGGAATTTGGAAGTGGATTTTGGAAGCCTAATTTGGAATTGGAATTTGGAATTGGAATGTAGAACTGGAATTTGGAATTGGAATTTAGAACTGGAATTTGGAAGTGGAATTTGGAAGTGCAATGTAGAATTGGAATTTGGAAATTGAATTTGGAAGTGTTATTTGAAACACAAATTTAAAAGGGTACTTAGAAAGCAGACTTTTATCGATGAGTTGTAATTTTAATGTGGAATCATAATTTCAGGATGCAATGGAAGTGTGACATGCGGAAGAGAATTATAGTATCAGAAACTGGAAAAGGAAATCAGAAGGGGAATTAGGATCGGGACTGTGGAAGTGGATTTTAGAACTGCATTTGGTAATTGCCTGTTGGAACTGGAATTTGGAAGTGAAATTTAAAATTGGAATTAAGACCTAGAATTTGGATGTGGAGTCTGGAAGTGGAATTTATTATTTGAATGTGGAAGTAGAATTTGGAAGTCGAATGTAGAATTGGAATTTGGAACTGGAATTTGGAAGTGGAATTTCGAACTGCAATTTGGAACTGGAATTTGGAAATTGAATTTGGAATTGGAATTTGAAACACAAATTTTAAAGAGTACTTAGAAAGCAGACTTTATTAATAAGTTGTAATTTGATTGTGTAATCATAATTTCAGTATACAATTGAAATGCGACATGTGGAAGAGAATTATAGTATCAGAAACTGGAATAGGAAAGCAGATAGGGAATTGGGAACGGGAGTGTAAGTGAATTTGAGAATTGCATTTGGTAATTGGAGGTTGGAAGTCGAATTTGGAATGGGAATTTGGCAGTGTATTTTTGAAGCAGAATTGGGAATTTGACTTTAGAAGTGGAATTTGGAAGTGGAGTTTGGAATTGGAATTTACCATTGGAATTTGGAACTGAAATTTGGAATTGGAATTTGAAACATAAATTTACAAGGGTGCTAAGAAAGAAGAATTTTATTCAAAATGAGAAAATTAAATCTGGAATCATAATTTCACGATACAATTGAAGTGCGACATGTGGAAGAGAATTAGAGTATCAGAATTTGGAAAAGGAAATCAGAAGGGGAATTGGGAATGGGATTGTGGAAGTGTATTTCAGAAAACCATTTGGTAATTGGAGCTTGGAACCTTAATTTGGAATTGGAATTTAGAATTTGAATTTGATACTGAAATTTGGAAGTGAAATTTAGAATTGGAATTTAGAACTGGAATTTAAAAGCAGAATTTGGAACTGGAATTTGGAAGCAGAATTTGGAATTGGAATTTGGAAGTGGATTTTGGAATCAGAATTTGGAATTGGAATTTAGAACTGGAATATGGAAGTGGAATTTGGACGTGGAATTTTGAAGTGGAATTTCGAATTAGAATTTCGAATTGGAATTTGTAATTGGAATTTAGAACTGGAATATGGAAGTGGAATTTGGAAGTGGAATTTAAAATTGGAATTTCAAACCTGGAATTTGGAAGTGAAATTTAGAATTGGAATTCAGAACTGGAATTTGGGAGTGGAATTTGGAACTTCAATTTGGAACTGGAATTTAGAAGTGGAATTTGAAATTTGAATTTAGAAGTGGAATTTGGAAATGGAATTTGGAAGTGGATTTTGGAAGCGGAATTTGGAATTGGAATTTGGAATTGGAATTTAGAACTGGAATTTGGAAGTGAAATTTGGAAGTGGAATGTAGAATTGGAATTTGGAAATTGAATTTGGAAGTGTTATTTGAAACACAAATTTAAAAGGGTACTTAGAAAGCAGACTTTTATCGATAAGTTGTAATTTTAATGTGGAATCATAATTTCAGGATGCAATGGAAGTGTGACATGCGGAAAAAATTATAGTATCAGAAACTGGAAAAGGAAATCAGAAGGGGAATTAGGATCGGAACTGTGGAAGTGGATTTTAGAATTGCATTAGGTAATTTCCTGTTGGTACTGGAATTTGGAAGTGAAATTTAAAATTGGAATTTAGGACTGGAATTTTGAACTGAAATTTGGAAGTGGAGTTTGGAAGTGGAATTTCAAACTCGAATTTAGAAGTGCAATTTGGAATTGGAATTTAGTATTTGAATTTGGAAGTAGAATTTGGAAGTAGAATGTAGAATTGGAATTTGGAACTGGAATTTGGAAGTGGAATTTCGAACTGCAATTTGAAACTGGAATTTGGAAATTGAATTTGGAATTGGAATTTGAAACACAAATTTTAAAAGGTACTTAGAAAGCAGACTTTATTAATAAGTTGTAATTTGAATGTGGAATCATAATTTCAGTATACAATTGAAATGCGACATGTGGAAGAGAATTATAGTATCAGAAACTGGAATAGGAAAGCAGATGGGGAATTGGGAACGGGAGTGTAAGTGAATTTGAGTATTGCATTTGGTAATTGGAGGTTGGAACTCGAATTTGGAATGGGAATTTGGCAGTGTATTTTTGAAGCAGAATTGGGAATTTCACTTTAGAAGTGGAATTTGGAAGTGGAGTTTGGAATTGGAATTTACCATTGGAATTTGAAAGTGGAATTTGGAAGTGGAATTTCGAATTGGAATTTCGAATTGGAATTTGGAATTGGAATTTAGAACTGGAATATGGAAGTGGAATTTGGAAGTGGAATTTAGAACTGGAATTTGGAAGTGGAATTTGGAAGTGCAATGTAGAATTCGAATTTGGAAATTGAATTTGGAAGTGTTATTTGAAACACAAATTTAAAAGGGTACTTAGAAAGCAGACTTTTATCGATGAGTTGTAATTTTAATGTGGAATCATAATTTCAGGATGCAATGGAAGTGTGACATGCGGAAGAGAATTATAGTATCAGAAACTGGAAAAGGAAATCAGAAGGGGAATTAGGATCGGGACTGTGGAAGTGGATTTTAGAACTGCATTTGGTAATTGCCTGTTGGAACTGGAATTTGGAAGTGAAATTTAAAATTGGAATTAAGACCTAGAATTTGGTTGTGGAGTCTGGAAGTGGAATTTATTATTTGAATGTGGAAGTAGAATTTGGAAGTCGAATGTAGAATTGGAATTTGGAACTGGAATTTGGAAGTGGAATTTCGAACTGCAATTTGGAACTGGAATTTGGAAATTGAATTTGGAATTGGAATTTGAAACACAAATTTTAAAGAGTACTTAGAAAGCAGACTTTATTAATAAGTTGTAATTTGATTGTGTAATCATAATTTCAGTATACAATTGAAATGCGACATGTGGAAGAGAATTATAGTATCAGAAACTGGAATAGGAAAGCAGATAGGGAATTGGGAACGGGAGTGTAAGTGAATTTGAGAATTGCATTTGGTAATTGGAGGTTGGAAGTCGAATTTGGAATGGGAATTTGGCAGTGTATTTTTGAAGCAGAATTGGGAATTTGACTTTAGAAGTGGAATTTGGAAGTGGAGTTTGGAATTGGAATTTACCATTGGAATTTGGAACTGAAATTTGGAATTGGAATTTGAAACATAAATTTACAAGGGTGCTAAGAAAGAAGAATTTTATTCAAAATGAGAAAATTAAATCTGGAATCATAATTTCACGATACAATTGAAGTGCGACATGTGGAAGAGAATTAGAGTATCAGAATTTGGAAAAGGAAATCAGAAGGGGAATTGGGAATGGGATTGTGGAAGTGTATTTCAGAAAACCATTTGGTAATTGGAGCTTGGAACCTTAATTTGGAATTGGAATTTAGAATTTGAATTTGATACTGAAATTTGGAAGTGAAATTTAGAATTGGAATTTAGAACTGGAATTTAAAAGCAGAATTTGGAACTGGAATTTGGAAGCAGAATTTGGAATTGGAATTTGGAAGTGGATTTTGGAATCAGAATTTGGAATTGGAATTTAGAACTGGAATATGGAAGTGGAATTTGGACGTGGAATTTTGAAGTGGAATTTCGAATTAGAATTTCGAATTGGAATTTGTAATTGGAATTTAGAACTGGAATATGGAAGTGGAATTTGGAAGTGGAATTTAAAATTGGAATTTCAAACCTGGAATTTGGAAGTGAAATTTAGAATTGGAATTCAGAACTGGAATTTGGGAGTGGAATTTGGAACTTCAATTTGGAACTGGAATTTAGAAGTGGAATTTGAAATTTGAATTTAGAAGTGGAATTTGGAAATGGAATTTGGAAGTGGATTTTGGAAGCGGAATTTGGAATTGGAATTTGGAATTGGAATTTAGAACTGGAATTTGGAAGTGGAATTTGGAAGTGGAATGTAGAATTGGAATTTGGAAATTGAATTTGGAAGTGTTATTTGAAACACAAATTTAAAAGGGTACTTAGAAAGCAGACTTTTATCGATAAGTTGTAATTTTAATGTGGAATCATAATTTCAGGATGCAATGGAAGTGTGACATGCGGAAAAAATTATAGTATCAGAAACTGGAAAAGGAAATCAGAAGGGGAATTAGGATCGGAACTGTGGAAGTGGATTTTAGAATTGCATTAGGTAATTTCCTGTTGGTACTGGAATTTGGAAGTGAAATTTAAAATTGGAATTTAGGACTGGAATTTTGAACTGAAATTTGGAAGTGGAGTTTGGAAGTGGAATTTCAAACTCGAATTTAGAAGTGCAATTTGGAATTGGAATTTAGTATTTGAATTTGGAAGTAGAATTTGGAAGTAGAATGTAGAATTGGAATTTGGAACTGGAATTTGGAAGTGGAATTTCGAACTGCAATTTGAAACTGGAATTTGGAAATTGAATTTGGAATTGGAATTTGAAACACAAATTTTAAAAGGTACTTAGAAAGCAGACTTTATTAATAAGTTGTAATTTGAATGTGGAATCATAATTTCAGTATACAATTGAAATGCGACATGTGGAAGAGAATTATAGTATCAGAAACTGGAATAGGAAAGCAGATGGGGAATTGGGAACGGGAGTGTAAGTGAATTTGAGTATTGCATTTGGTAATTGGAGGTTGGAACTCGAATTTGGAATGGGAATTTGGCAGTGTATTTTTGAAGCAGAATTGGGAATTTCACTTTAGAAGTGGAATTTGGAAGTGGAGTTTGGAATTGGAATTTACCATTGGAATTTGAAAGTGGAATTTGGAAGTGGAATTTCGAATTGGAATTTCGAATTGGAATTTGGAATTGGAATTTAGAACTGGAATATGGAAGTGGAATTTGGAAGTGGAATTTAAAATTGGAATTTCAAACCTGGAATTTGGAAGTGAAATTTCGAATTGGAATTCAGAACTGAAATTTGGGAGTGGAATTTGGAACTTCAATTTGATACTGGAATTTAGAAGTGGAATTAGAAATTCGAATTTAAAAGTGGAATTTGGAATTGGAATTTGGAATTGGATTTTGGAAGCGGAATTTGGAATTGGAATGTAGAACTGGAATTTGGAATTGGAATTTAGAACTGGAATTTGGAAGTGGAATTTGGAAGTGCAATGTAGAATTGGAATTTGGAAATTGAATTTGGAAGTGTTATTTGAAACAAAAATTTAAAAGGGTACTTAGAAAGCAAACTTTTATCGATGAGTTGTAATTTTAATGTGGAATTATAATTTCAGGATGCAATGGAAGTGTGACATGCGGAAGAGAATTATAGTATCAGAAACTGGAAAAGGAAATCAGAAGGGGAATTAGGATCGGGACTGTGGAAGTGGATTTTAGAATTGCATTTGGTAATTGCCTGTTGGAACTGGAATTTGGAAGTGAAATTTAAAATTGGAATTAAGACCTAGAATTTGGAAGTGGAGTCTGGAAGTGGAATTTATTATTTGAATATGGATGTAGAATTTGGAAGTCGAATGTAGAATTGGAATTTGGAACTGGAATTTGGAAGTGGAATTTCGAACTGCAATTTGGAACTGGAATTTGGAAATTGAATTTGGAATTGGAATTTGAAACACAAATTTTAAAGGGTACTTAGAAAGCAGACTTTATTAATAAGTTGTAATTTGAATGTGGAATCATAATTTCAGTATACAATTGAAATGCGACATGTGGAAGAGAATTATAGTATCAGAAACTGGAATAGGAAAGCAGATGGGGAATTGGGAACGGGAGTGTAAGTGAATTTGAGTATTGCATTTGGTAATTGGAGGTTGGAAGTCGAATTTGGAATGGGAATTTGGCAGTGTATTTTTGAAGCAGAATTGGGAATTTGACTTTAGAAGTGGAATTTGGAAGTGGAGTTTGGAATTGGAATTTACCATTGGAATTTGGAACTGAAATTTGGAATTGGAATTTGAAACATAAATTTATAAGGGTGCTAAGAAAGAAGAATTTTATTCAAAATGAGAAAATTAAATCTGGAATCATAATTTCAGGATACAATTGAAGTGCGACATGTGGAAGAGAATTAGAGTATCAGAATTTGGAAAAGGAAATCAGAAGGGGAATTGGGAATGGGATTGTGGAAGTGTATTTCAGAAAACCATTTGGTAATTGGAGCTTGGAACCTTAATTTGGAATTGGAATTTAGAATTTGAATTTGATACTGAAATTTGGAAGTGAAATTTAGAATTGGAATTTAGAACTGGAATTTAAAAGCAGAATTTGGAACTGGAATTTGGAAGCAGAATTTGGAATTGGAATTTGGAAGTTGATTTTGGAATCAGAATTTGGAATTGGAATTTAAAACTGGAATTTGGAAGTGGAATTTTCGAATTAGAATTTCGAATTGGAATTTGTAATTGGAATTTAGAACTGGAATATGGAAGTGGAATTTGGAAGTGGAATTTAAAATTGGAATTTCAAACCTGGAATTTGGAAGTGAAATTTCGAATTGGAATTCAGAACTGAAATTTGGGAGTGGAATTTGGAACTTCAATTTGGTACTGGAATTTAGAAGTGGAATTAGAAATTCGAATTAAAAGTGGAATTTGGAATTCGAATTTGGAAGTGGATTTTGGAAGCCGAATTTGGAATTGGAATTTGGAATTGGAATGTAGAACTGGAATTTGGAATTGGAATTTAGAACTGGAATTTGGAAGTGGAATTTGGAAGTGGAATGTAGAATTGGAATTTGGAAATTGAATTTGGAAGTGTTATTTGAAACACAAATTTAAAAGGGTACTTAGAAAGCAGACTTTTATCGATAAGTTGTAATTTGAATGTGGAATCATAATTTCAGGATGCAATGGAAGTGTGACATGCGGAAAAAATTATAGTATCAGAAACTGGAAAAGGAAATCAGAAGGGGAATTAGGATCGGAACTGTGGAAGTGGATTTTAGAACTGCATTTGGTAATTGCCTGTTGGAACTGGAATTTGGAAGTGAAATTTAAAATTGGAATTAAGACCTAGAATTTGGAAGTGGAGTCTGGAAGTGGAATTTATTATTTGAATGTGGAAGTAGAATTTGGAAGTCGAATGTAGAATTGGAATTTGGAACTGGAATTTGGAAGTGGAATTTCGAACTGCAATTTGGAACTGGAATTTGGAAATTGAATTTGGAATTGGAATTTGAAACACAAATTTTAAAGGGTACTTAGAAAGCAGACTTTATTAATAAGTTGTAATTTGAATGTGGAATCATAATTTCAGTATACAATTGAAATGCGACATGTGGAAGAGAATTATAGTATCAGAAACTGTAATAGGAAAGCAGATGGGGAATTGGGAACGGGAGTGTAAGTGAATTTGAGTATTGCATTTGGTAATTGGAGGTTGGAAGTCGAATTTGGAATGGGAATTTGGCAGTGTATTTTTGAAGCAGAATTGGGAATTTGACTTTAGAAGTGGAATTTGGAAGTGGAGTTTGGAATTGGAATTTACCATTGGAATTTGGAACTGAAATTTGGAATTGGAATTTGAAACATAAATTTCCAAGGGTGCTTAGAAAGAAGAATTTTATTCAAAATGAGAAAATTAAATCTGGAATCATAATTTCAGGATACAATTGAAGTGCGACATGTGGAAGAGAATTAAAGTATCAGAATTTGGAAAAGGAAATCAGAAGGGGAATTGGGAATGGGATTGTGGAAGTGTATTTCAGAAAACCATTTGGTAATTGGAGCTTGGAACCTTAATTTGGAATTGGAATTTAGAATTTGAATTTGATACTGAAATTTGGAAGTGAAATTTAGAATTGGAATTTAGAACTGGAATTTAAAAGCAGAATTTGGAACTGGAATTTGGAAGCAGAATTTGGAATTGGAATTTGGAAGTGGATTTTGGAATCAGAATTTGGAATTGGAATTTAAAACTGGAATATGGAAGTGGAATTTGGACGTGGAATTTGGAAGTGGAATTTTTGAATTAGAATTTCGAATTGGAATTTGTAATTGGAATTTAGAACTGGAATATGGAAGTGGAATTTGGAAGTGGAATTTAAAATTGGAATTTCAAACCTGGAATTTGGAAGTGAAATTTCGAATTGGAATTCAGAACTGAAATTTGGGAGTGGAATTTGGAACTTCAATTTGGTACTGGAATTTAGAAGTGGAATTAGAAATTCGAATTAAAAGTGGAATTTGGAATTGGAATTTGGAAGTGGATTTTGGAAGCGGAATTTGGAATTGGAATTTGGAATTGGAATGTAGAACTGGAATTTGGAATTGGAATTTAGAACTGGAATTTGGAAGTGGAACTTGGAAGTGGAATGTAGAATTGGAATTTGGAAATTAAATTTGGAAGTGTTATTTGAAACACAAATTTAAAAGGGTACTTAGAAAGCAGACTTTTATCAATAAGTTGTAATTTTAATGTGGAATCATAATTTCAGGATGCAATGGAAGTGTGACATGCGGAAAAAATTATAGTATCAGAAACTGGAAAAGGAAATCAGAAGGGGAATTAGGATCGGAACTGTGGAAGTGGATTTTAGAATTGCATTTGGTAATTGCCTGTTGGAACTGGAATTTGGAAGTGAAATTTAAAATTGGAATTTAGGACTGGAATTTTGAACTGAAATTTGGAAGTGGAGTTTGGAAGTGGAATTTCAAACTCGAATTTAGAAGTGCAATTTGGAATTGGAATTTAGTATTTGAATTTGGAAGTAGAATTTGGAAGTAGAATGTAGAATTGGAATTTGGAACTGGAATTTGGAAGTGGAATTTCGAACTGCAATTTGGAACTGGAATTTGGAAATTGAATTTGGAATTGGAATTTGAAACACAAATTTTAAAGGGTACTTAGAAAGCAGACTTTATTAATAAGTTGTAATTTGAATGTGGAATCATAATTTCAGTATACAATTGAAATGCGACATGTGGAAGAGAATTATAGTATCAGAAACTGGAATAGGAAAGCAGATGGGGAATTGGGAACGGGAGTGTAAGTGAATTTGAGTATTGCATTTGGTAATTGCAGGTTGGAAGTCGAATTTGGAATGGGAATTTGGCAGTGTATTTTTGAAGCAGAATTGGGAATTTGACTTTAGAAGTGGAATTTGGAAGTGGAGTTTGGAATTGGAATTTACCATTGGAATTTGGAACTGAAATTTGGAATTGGAATTTGAAACATAAATTTCCAAGGGTGCTTAGAAAGAAGAATTTTATTCAAAATGAGAAAATTAAATCTGGAATCATAATTTCAGGATACAATTGAAGTGCGACATGTGGAAGAGAATTAGAGTATCAGAATTTGGAAAAGGAAATCAGAAGGGGAATTGGGAATGGGATTGTGGAAGTGTATTTCAGAAAACCATTTGGTAATTGGAACTTGGAACCTTAATTTGGAATTGGAATTTAGAATTTGAATTTGATACTGAAATTTGGAAGTGAAATTTAGAATTGGAATTTAGAACTGGAATTTAAAAGCAGAATTTGGAACTGGAATTTGGAAGCAGAATTTGGAATTGGAATTTGGAAGTGGATTTTGGAATCAGAATTTGGAATTGGAATTTAGAACTGGAATATGGAAGTGGAATTTGGACGTGGAATTTGGAAGTGGAATTTCGAATTAGAATTTCGAATTGGAATTTAGAACTGGAATATGGAAGTGGAATTTGGAAGTGGAATTTAAAATTGGAATTTCGAACCTGGAATTTGGAAGTGAAATTTAGAATTGGAATTCAGAACTGGAATTTGGGAGTGGAATTTGGAACTTCTATTTGGAACTGGAATTTAGAAGTGGAATTTCAAATTTGAATTTAGAAGTGGAATTTGGAAATGGAATTTGGAAGTGGATTTTGGAAGCGAAATTTGGAATTGGAATTTGGAATTGGAATTTAGAACTGGAATTTGGAAGTGGAATTTGGAAGTGGAATGTAGAATTGGAATTTGGAAATTGAATTTGGAAGTGTTATTTGAAACACAAATTTAAAAGGGTACTTAGAAAGCAGACTTTTATCGATAAGTTGTAATTTTAATGTGGAATCATAATTTCAGTATTAAATTCAAATGCGACATGTGGAAGAGAATTATAGTATCAGAAACTGGAATAGGAAAGCAGATGGGGAATTGGGAACAGGAGTGTAAGTGAATTTGAGTATTGCATTTGGTAATTGGAGGTTGGAACTCGAATTTGGAATGGGAATTTGGCAGTGTATTTTTGAAGTAGAATTGGGAATTTGACTTTAGAAGTGGAATTTGGAAGTGGAGTTTGGAATTGGAATTTACCATTGGAATTTGAAAGTGTAATTTGGAAGTGGAATTTCGAATTGGAAATTCGAATTGGAATTTGGAATTGGAATTTAGAACTGGAATATGGAAGTGGAATTTGGAAGTGGAATTTAAAATTGGAATTTCAAACCTGGAATTTGGAAGTGAAATTTCGAATTGGAATTCAGAACTGAAATTTGGGAGTGGAATTTGGAACTTCAATTTGGTACTGGAATTTAGAAGTGGAATTAGAAATTCGAATTTAAAAGTGGAATTTGGAATTGGAATTTGGAAGTGGATTTTGGAAGCGGAATTTGGAATTGGAATTTGGAATTGGAATGTAGAACTGCAATTTGGAATTGGAATTTAGAACTGGAATTTGGAAGTGGAATTTGGAAGTGCAATGTAGAATTGGAATTTGGAAATTGAATTTGGAAGTGTTATTTGAAACACAAATTTAAAAGGGTACTTAGAAAGCAGACTTTTATCGATAAGTTGTCATTTGAATGTGGAATCATATTTCAGGATGCAATGGAAGTGTGACATGCGGAAGAAAATTATAGTATCAGAAACTGGAAAAGGAAATCAGAAGGGGAATTAGGATCGGAACTGTGGAAGTGGATTTTAGAACTGCATTTGGTAATTGCCTGTTGGAACTGGAATTTGGAAGTGAAATTTAAAATTGGAATTAAGACCTAGAATTTGGAAGTGGAGTCTGGAAGTGGAATTTATTATTTGAATGTGGAAGTAGAATTTGGAAGTCGAATGTAGAATTGGAATTTGGAACTGGAATTTGGAAGTGGAATTTCGAACTGCAATTTGGAACTGGAATTTGGAAATTGAATTTGGAATTGGAATTTGAAACACAAATTTTAAAGAGTACTTAGAAAGCAGACTTTATTAATAAGTTGTAATTTGATTGTGTAATCATAATTTCAGTATACAATTGAAATGCGACATGTGGAAGAGAATTATAGTATCAGAAACTGGAATAGGAAAGCAGATAGGGAATTGGGAACGGGAGTGTAAGTGAATTTGAGAATTGCATTTGGTAATTGGAGGTTGGAAGTCGAATTTGGAATGGGAATTTGGCAGTGTATTTTTGAAGCAGAATTGGGAATTTGACTTTAGAAGTGGAATTTGGAAGTGGAGTTTGGAATTGGAATTTACCATTGGAATTTGGAACTGAAATTTGGAATTGGAATTTGAAACATAAATTTCCAAGGGTGCTTAGAAAGAAGAATTTTATTCAAAATGAGAAAATTAAATCTGGAATCATAATTTCAGGATACAATTGAAGTGCGACATGTGGAAGAGAATTAGAGTATCAGAATTTGGAAAAGGAAATCAGAAGGGGAATTGGGAATGGGATTGTGGAAGTGTATTTCAGAAAACCATTTGGTAATTGGAACTTGGAACCTTAATTTGGAATTGGAATTTAGAATTTGAATTTGATACTGAAATTTGGAAGTGAAATTTAGAATTGGAATTTAGAACTGGAATTTAAAAGCAGAATTTGGAACTGGAATTTGGAAGCAGAATTTGGAATTGGAATTTGGAAGTGGATTTTGGAATCAGAATTTGGAATTGGAATTTAGAACTGGAATATGGAAGTGGAATTTGGACGTGGAATTTGGAAGTGGAATTTCGAATTAGAATTTCGAATTGGAATTTAGAACTGGAATATGGAAGTGGAATTTGGAAGTGGAATTTAAAATTGGAATTTCGAACCTGGAATTTGGAAGTGAAATTTAGAATTGGAATTCAGAACTGGAATTTGGGAGTGGAATTTGGAACTTCTATTTGGAACTGGAATTTAGAAGTGGAATTTGAAATTTGAATTTAGAAGTGGAATTTGGAAATGGAATTTGGAAGTGGATTTTGGAAGCGAAATTTGGAATTGGAATTTGGAATTGGAATTTAGAACTGGAATTTGGAAGTGGAATTTGGAAGTGGAATGTAGAATTGGAATTTGGAAATTGAATTTGGAAGTGTTATTTGAAACACAAATTTAAAAGGGTACTTAGAAAGCAGACTTTTATCGATAAGTTGTAATTTTAATGTGGAATCATAATTTCAGTATTAAATTCAAATGCGACATGTGGAAGAGAATTATAGTATCAGAAACTGGAATAGGAAAGCAGATGGGGAATTGGGAACAGGAGTGTAAGTGAATTTGAGTATTGCATTTGGTAATTGGAGGTTGGAACTCGAATTTGGAATGGGAATTTGGCAGTGTATTTTTGAAGCAGAATTGGGAATTTGACTTTAGAAGTGGAATTTGGAAGTGGAGTTTGGAATTGGAATTTACCATTGGAATTTGAAAGTGTAATTTGGAAGTGGAATTTCGAATTGGAAATTCGAATTGGAATTTGGAATTGGAATTTAGAACTGGAATATGGAAGTGGAATTTGGAAGTGGAATTTAAAATTGGAATTTCAAACCTGGAATTTGGAAGTGAAATTTCGAATTGGAATTCAGAACTGAAATTTGGGAGTGGAATTTGGAACTTCAATTTGGTACTGGAATTTGGAAGTGGAATTAGAAATTCGAATTTAAAAGTGGAATTTGGAATTGGAATTTGGAAGTGGATTTTGGAAGCGGAATTTGGAATTGGAATTTGGAATTGGAATGTAGAACTGGAATTTGGAATTGGAATTTAGAACTGGAATTTGGAAGTGGAATTTGGAAGTGCAATGTAGAATTCGAATTTGGAAATTGAATTTGGAAGTGTTATTTGAAACACAAATTTAAAAGGGTACTTAGAAAGCAGACTTTTATCGATAAGTTGTAATTTTAATGTGGAATCATAATTTCAGGATGCAATGGAAGTGTGACATGCGGAAGAAAATTATAGTATCAGAAACTGGAAAAGGAAATCAGAAGGGGAATTAGGATCGGGACTGTGGAAGTGGATTTTAGAATTGCATTTGGTAATTGCCTGTTGGAACTGGAATTTGGAAGTGAAATTTAAAATTGGAATTAAGACCTAGAATTTGGAAGTGGAGTCTGGAAGTGGAATTTATTATTTGAATGTGGAAGTAGAATTTGGAAGTCGAATGTAGAATTGGAATTTGGAACTGGAATTTGGAAGTGGAATTTCGAACTGCAATTTGGAACTGGAATTTGGAAATTGAATTTGGAATTGGAATTTGAAACACAAATTTTAAAGAGTACTTAGAAAGCAGACTTTATTAATAAGTTGTAATTTGATTGTGTAATCATAATTTCAGTATACAATTAAAATGCGACATGTGGAAGAGAATTATAGTATCAGAAACTGGAATAGGAAAGCAGATAGGGAATTGGGAACGGGAGTGTAAGTGAATTTGAGAATTGCATTTGGTAATTTCAGGTTGGAAGTCGAATTTGGAATGGGAATTTGGCAGTGTATTTTTGAAGCAGAATTGGGAATTTGACTTTAGAAGTGGAATTTGGAAGTGGAGTTTGGAATTGGAATTTACCATTGGAATTTGAAAGTGAAATTTGGAATTGGAAAATGAAACATAAATTTACAAGGGTACTTAGAAAGAAGAATTTTATTAAAAATGAGAAAATTAAATCTGGAATCATAATTTCAGGATACAATTGAAGTGCGACATGTGGAAGAGAATTAGAGTAACAGAATTTGTAAAAGGAAATCAGAAGGGGAATTGGGAATGGGATTGTAGAAGTGTATTTCAGAAAAGCATTTGGTAATTGGAGCTTGGAACCTTAATTTGGAATTGGAATTTAGAATTTGAATTTGATACTGAAATTTGGAAGTGAAATTTAGAATTGGAATTTAGAACTGGAATTTAAAAGCAGAATTTGGAACTGGAATTTGGAAGCAGAATTTGGAATTGGAGTTTGGAAGTGGATTTTGGAATCAGAATTTGGAATTGGAATTTAGAACTGGAATATGGAAGTGGAATTTGGAAGTGGAATTTGGAAGTGGCATTTCGAATAGGAATTTCGAATTGGAATTTGGAATTGGAATTTAGAACTGGAATATGGAAGTGGAATTTGGAAGTGGAATTTAAAATTGGAATTTCAAACCTGGAATTTGGAAGTGAAATTTAGAATTGGAATTCAGAACTGGAATTTGGGAGTGTTATTTGGAACTTCAATTTGGAACTGGAATTTAGAAGTGGAATTTGAAATTTGAATTTAGAAGTGGAATTTGGAAATGGAATTTGGAAGTGGATTTTGGAAGCGGAATTTGGAATTGGAATTTGGAATTGGAATTTAGAACTGGAATTTGGAAGTGGAATTTGGAAGTGGAATGTAGAATTGGAATTTGGAAATTGAATTTGGAAGTGTTATTTGAAACACAAATTTAAAAGGGTACTTAGAAAGCAGACTTTTATCAATAAGTTGTAATTTTAATGTGGAATCATAATTTCAGGATGCAATGGAAGTGTGACATGCGGAAAAAATTATAGTATCAGAAACTGGAAAAGGAAATCAGAAGGGGAATTAGGATCGGAACTGTGGAAGTGGATTTTAGAATTGCATTTGGTAATTGCCTGTTGGAACTGGAATTTGGAAGTGAAATTTAAAATTGGAATTTAGGACTGGAATTTTGAACTGAAATTTGGAAGTGGAGTTTGGAAGTGGAATTTCAAACTCGAATTTAGAAGTGCAATTTGGAATTGGAATTTAGTATTTGAATTTGGAAGTAGAATTTGGAAGTAGAATGTAGAATTGGAGTTTGGAACTGGAATTTGGAAGTGGAATTTCGAACTGCAATTTGGAACTCGAATTTGGAAATTGAATTTGGAATTGGAATTTGAAACACAAATTTTAAAGGGTACTTAGAAAGCAGACTTTATTAATAAGTTGTAATTTGAATGTGGAATCATAATTTCAGTATACAATTGAAATGCGACATGTGGAAGAGAATTATAGTATCAGAAACTGGAATAGGAAAGCAGATGAGGAATTGGGAACAGGAGTGTAAGTGAATTTGAGTATTGCATTTGGTAATTGGAGGTTGGAAGTCGAATTTGGAATGGGAATTTGGCAGTGTATTTTTGAAGCAGAATTGGGAATTTGACTTTAGAAGTGGAATTTGGAAGTGGAGTTTGGAATTGGAATTTACCATTGGAATTTGAAAGTGGAATTTGGAAGTAGAATTTCGAATTGGAATTTCGAATTGGAATTTGGAATTGGAATTTAGAACTGGAATATGGAAGTGGAATTTGGAAGTGGAATTTAAAATTGGAATTTCAAACCTGGAATTTGGAAGTGAAATTTCGAATTGGAATTCAGAACTGAAATTTGGGAGTGGAATTTGGAACTTCAATTTGGTACTGGAATTTGGAAGTGGAATTAGAAATTCGAATTTAAAAGTGGAATTTGGAATTGGAATTTGGAAGTGGATTTTGGAAGCGGAATTTGGAATTGGAATTTGGAATTGGAATGTAGAACTGGAATTTGGAATTGGAATTTAGAACTGGAATTTGGAAGTGGAATTTGGAAGTGCAATGTAGAATTCGAATTTGGAAATTGAATTTGGAAGTGTTATTTGAAACACAAATTTAAAAGGGTACTTAGAAAGCAGACTTTTATCGATAAGTTGTAATTTTAATGTGGAATCATAATTTCAGGATGCAATGGAAGTGTGACATGCGGAAGAAAATTATAGTATCAGAAACTGGAAAAGGAAATCAGAAGGGGAATTAGGATCGGGACTGTGGAAGTGGATTTTAGAATTGCATTTGGTAATTGCCTGTTGGAACTGGAATTTGGAAGTGAAATTTAAAATTGGAATTAAGACCTAGAATTTGGAAGTGGAGTCTGGAAGTGGAATTTATTATTTGAATGTGGAAGTAGAATTTGGAAGTCGAATGTAGAATTGGAATTTGGAACTGGAATTTGGAAGTGGAATTTCGAACTGCAATTTACCATTGGAATTTGGAACTGAAATTTGGAATTGGAATTTGAAACATAACTTTACAAGGGTGCTAAGAAAGAAGAATTTTATTCAAAATGAGAAAATTAAATATGGAATCATTATTTCAGGATACAATTGAAGTGCGACATGTGGAAGAGAATTAGAGTATCAGAATTTGGAAAAGGAAATCAGAAGGGGAATTAAGAATGGGATTGTGGAAGTGTATTTCAGAAAAGCATTTGGTAATTGGAGCTTGGAATCTTAATTTGGAATTGGAATTTAGAATTTGAATTTGATACTGAAATTTGGAAGTGAAATTTAGAATTGGAATTCAGAACTGGAATTTAAAAGCAGAATTTGGAACTGGAATTTGGAAGCAGAATTTGGAATTGGAATTTGGAAGTGGATTTTGGAATCAGAATTTGGAATTGGAATTTAGAACTGGAATATGGAAGTGGAATTTGGACGTGGAATTTGGAAGTGGAATTTCGAATTAGAATTTCGAATTGGAATTTGTAATTGGAATTTAGAACTGGAATATGGAAGTGGAATTTGGAAGTGGAATTTAAAATTGGAATTTCAAACCTGGAATTTGGAAGTGAAATTTAGCATTGGAATTCAGAACTGGAATTTGGGAGTGGAATTTGGAACTTCAATTTGGAACTGGAATTTAGAAGTGGAATTTGGTATTGGAATTTGGAAGTGGATTTTGGAAGCCTAATTTGGAATTGGAATTTGGAATTGGAATGTAGAACTGGAATTTGGAATTGGAATTTAGAACTGGAATTTGGAAGTGGAATTTGGAAGTGCAATGTAGAATTGGAATTTGGAAATTGAATTTGGAAGTGTTATTTGAAACACAAATTTAAAAGGGTACTTAGAAAGCAGACTTTTATCGATGAGTTGTAATTTTAATGTGGAATCATAATTTCAGGATGCAATGGAAGTGTGACATGCGGAAGAGAATTATAGTATCAGAAACTGGAAAAGGAAATCAGAAGGGGAATTAGGATCGGGACTGTGGAAGTGGATTTTAGAACTGCATTTGGTAATTGCCTGTTGGAACTGGAATTTGGAAGTGAAATTTAAAATTGGAATTAAGACCTAGAATTTGGATGTGGAGTCTGGAAGTGGAATTTATTATTTGAATGTGGAAGTAGAATTTGGAAGTCGAATGTAGAATTGGAATTTGGAACTGGAATTTGGAAGTGGAATTTCGAACTGCAATTTGGAACTGGAATTTGGAAATTGAATTTGGAATTGGAATTTGAAACACAAATTTTAAAGAGTACTTAGAAAGCAGACTTTATTAATAAGTTGTAATTTGATTGTGTAATCATAATTTCAGTATACAATTGAAATGCGACATGTGGAAGAGAATTATAGTATCAGAAACTGGAATAGGAAAGCAGATAGGGAATTGGGAACGGGAGTGTAAGTGAATTTGAGAATTGCATTTGGTAATTGGAGGTTGGAAGTCGAATTTGGAATGGGAATTTGGCAGTGTATTTTTGAAGCAGAATTGGGAATTTGACTTTAGAAGTGGAATTTGGAAGTGGAGTTTGGAATTGGAATTTACCATTGGAATTTGGAACTGAAATTTGGAATTGGAATTTGAAACATAAATTTACAAGGGTGCTAAGAAAGAAGAATTTTATTCAAAATGAGAAAATTAAATCTGGAATCATAATTTCACGATACAATTGAAGTGCGACATGTGGAAGAGAATTAGAGTATCAGAATTTGGAAAAGGAAATCAGAAGGGGAATTGGGAATGGGATTGTGGAAGTGTATTTCAGAAAACCATTTGGTAATTGGAGCTTGGAACCTTAATTTGGAATTGGAATTTAGAATTTGAATTTGATACTGAAATTTGGAAGTGAAATTTAGAATTGGAATTTAGAACTGGAATTTAAAAGCAGAATTTGGAACTGGAATTTGGAAGCAGAATTTGGAATTGGAATTTGGAAGTGGATTTTGGAATCAGAATTTGGAATTGGAATTTAGAACTGGAATATGGAAGTGGAATTTGGACGTGGAATTTTGAAGTGGAATTTCGAATTAGAATTTCGAATTGGAATTTGTAATTGGAATTTAGAACTGGAATATGGAAGTGGAATTTGGAAGTGGAATTTAAAATTGGAATTTCAAACCTGGAATTTGGAAGTGAAATTTAGAATTGGAATTCAGAACTGGAATTTGGGAGTGGAATTTGGAACTTCAATTTGGAACTGGAATTTAGAAGTGGAATTTGAAATTTGAATTTAGAAGTGGAATTTGGAAATGGAATTTGGAAGTGGATTTTGGAAGCGGAATTTGGAATTTGAATTTGGAATTGGAATTTAGAACTGGAATTTGGAAGTGGAATTTGGAAGTGGAATGTAGAATTGGAATTTGGAAATTGAATTTGGAAGTGTTATTTGAAACACAAATTTAAAAGGGTACTTAGAAAGCAGACTTTTATCGATAAGTTGTAATTTTAATGTGGAATCATAATTTCAGGATGCAATGGAAGTGTGACATGCGGAAAAAATTATAGTATCAGAAACTGGAAAAGGAAATCAGAAGGGGAATTAGGATCGGAACTGTGGAAGTGGATTTTAGAATTGCATTAGGTAATTTCCTGTTGGTACTGGAATTTGGAAGTGAAATTTAAAATTGGAATTTAGGACTGGAATTTTGAACTGAAATTTGGAAGTGGAGTTTGGAAGTGGAATTTCAAACTCGAATTTAGAAGTGCAATTTGGAATTGGAATTTAGTATTTGAATTTGGAAGTAGAATTTGGAAGTAGAATGTAGAATTGGAATTTGGAACTGGAATTTGGAAGTGGAATTTCGAACTGCAATTTGAAACTGGAATTTGGAAATTGAATTTGGAATTGGAATTTGAAACACAAATTTTAAAAGGTACTTAGAAAGCAGACTTTATTAATAAGTTGTAATTTGAATGTGGAATCATAATTTCAGTATACAATTGAAATGCGACATGTGGAAGAGAATTATAGTATCAGAAACTGGAATAGGAAAGCAGATGGGGAATTGGGAACGGGAGTGTAAGTGAATTTGAGTATTGCATTTGGTAATTGGAGGTTGGAACTCGAATTTGGAATGGGAATTTGGCAGTGTATTTTTGAAGCAGAATTGGGAATTTCACTTTAGAAGTGGAATTTGGAAGTGGAGTTTGGAATTGGAATTTACCATTGGAATTTGAAAGTGGAATTTGGAAGTGGAATTTCGAATTGGAATTTCGAATTGGAATTTGGAATTGGAATTTAGAACTGGAATATGGAAGTGGAATTTGGAAGTGGAATTTAAAATTGGAATTTCAAACCTGGAATTTGGAAGTGAAATTTCGAATTGGAATTCAGAACTGAAATTTGGGAGTGGAATTTGGAACTTCAATTTGATACTGGAATTTAGAAGTGGAATTAGAAATTCGAATTTAAAAGTGGAATTTGGAATTGGAATTTGGAATTGGATTTTGGAAGCGGAATTTGGAATTGGAATGTAGAACTGGAATTTGGAATTGGAATTTAGAACTGGAATTTGGAAGTGGAATTTGGAAGTGCAATGTAGAATTGGAATTTGGAAATTGAATTTGGAAGTGTTATTTGAAACACAAATTTAAAAGGGTACTTAGAAAGCAAACTTTTATCGATGAGTTGTAATTTTAATGTGGAATTATAATTTCAGGATGCAATGGAAGTGTGACATGCGGAAGAGAATTATAGTATCAGAAACTGGAAAAGGAAATCAGAAGGGGAATTAGGATCGGGACTGTGGAAGTGGATTTTAGAATTGCATTTGGTAATTGCCTGTTGGAACTGGAATTTGGAAGTGAAATTTAAAATTGGAATTAAGACCTAGAATTTGGAAGTGGAGTCTGGAAGTGGAATTTATTATTTGAATATGGATGTAGAATTTGGAAGTCGAATGTAGAATTGGAATTTGGAACTGGAATTTGGAAGTGGAATTTCGAACTGCAATTTGGAACTGGAATTTGGAAATTGAATTTGGAATTGGAATTTGAAACACAAATTTTAAAGGGTACTTAGAAAGCAGACTTTATTAATAAGTTGTAATTTGAATGTGGAATCATAATTTCAGTATACAATTGAAATACGACATGTGGAAGAGAATTATAGTATCAGAAACTGGAATAGGAAAGCAGATGGGGAATTGGGAACGGGAGTGTAAGTGAATTTGAGTATTGCATTTGGTAATTGGAGGTTGGAAGTCGAATTTGGAATGGGAATTTGGCAGTGTATTTTTGAAGCAGAATTGGGAATTTGACTTTAGAAGTGGAATTTGGAAGTGGAGTTTGGAATTGGAATTTACCATTGGAATTTGGAACTGAAATTTGGAATTGGAATTTGAAACATAAATTTATAAGGGTGCTAAGAAAGAAGAATTTTATTCAAAATGAGAAAATTAAATCTGGAATCATAATTTCAGGATACAATTGAAGTGCGACATGTGGAAGAGAATTAGAGTATCAGAATTTGGAAAAGGAAATCAGAAGGGGAATTGGGAATGGGATTGTGGAAGTGTATTTCAGAAAACCATTTGGTAATTGGAGCTTGCAACCTTAATTTGGAATTGGAATTTAGAATTTGAATTTGATACTGAAATTTGGAAGTGAAATTTAGAATTGGAATTTAGAACTGGAATTTAAAAGCAGAATTTGGAACTGGAATTTGGAAGCAGAATTTGGAATTGGAATTTGGAAGTTGATTTTGGAATCAGAATTTGGAATTGGAATTTAAAACTGGAATTTGGAAGTGGAATTTTCGAATTAGAATTTCGAATTGGAATTTGTAATTGGAATTTAGAACTGGAATATGGAAGTGGAATTTGGAAGTGGAATTTAAAATTGGAATTTCAAACCTGGAATTTGGAAGTGAAATTTCGAATTGGAATTCAGAACTGAAATTTGGGAGTGGAATTTGGAACTTCAATTTGGTACTGGAATTTAGAAGTGGAATTAGAAATTCGAATTAAAAGTGGAATTTGGAATTCGAATTTGGAAGTGGATTTTGGAAGCCGAATTTGGAATTGGAATTTGGAATTGGAATGTAGAACTGGAATTTGGAATTGGAATTTAGAACTGGAATTTGGAAGTGGAATTTGGAAGTGGAATGTAGAATTGGAATTTGGAAATTGAATTTGGAAGTGTTATTTGAAACACAAATTTAAAAGGGTACTTAGAAAGCAGACTTTTATCGATAAGTTGTAATTTGAATGTGGAATCATAATTTCAGGATGCAATGGAAGTGTGACATGCGGAAAAAATTATAGTATCAGAAACTGGAAAAGGAAATCAGAAGGGGAATTAGGATCGGAACTGTGGAAGTGGATTTTAGAACTGCATTTGGTAATTGCCTGTTGGAACTGGAATTTGGAAGTGAAATTTAAAATTGGAATTAAGACCTAGAATTTGGAAGTGGAGTCTGGAAGTGGAATTTATTATTTGAATGTGGAAGTAGAATTTGGAAGTCGAATGTAGAATTGGAATTTGGAACTGGAATTTGGAAGTGGAATTTCGAACTGCAATTTGGAACTGGAATTTGGAAATTGAATTTGGAATTGGAATTTGAAACACAAATTTTAAAGGGTACTTAGAAAGCAGACTTTATTAATAAGTTGTAATTTGAATGTGGAATCATAATTTCAGTATACAATTGAAATGCGACATGTGGAAGAGAATTATAGTATCAGAAACTGGAATAGGAAAGCAGATGGGGAATTGGGAACGGGAGTGTAAGTGAATTTGAGTATTGCATTTGGTAATTGGAGGTTGGAAGTCGAATTTGGAATGGGAATTTGGCAGTGTATTTTTGAAGCAGAATTGGGAATTTGACTTTAGAAGTGGAATTTGGAAGTGGAGTTTGGAATTGGAATTTACCATTGGAATTTGGAACTGAAATTTGGAATTGGAATTTGAAACATAAATTTCCAAGGGTGCTTAGAAAGAAGAATTTTATTCAAAATGAGAAAATTAAATCTGGAATCATAATTTCAGGATACAATTGAAGTGCGACATGTGGAAGAGAATTAAAGTATCAGAATTTGGAAAAGGAAATCAGAAGGGGAATTGGGAATGGGATTGTGGAAGTGTATTTCAGAAAACCATTTGGTAATTGGAGCTTGGAACCTTAATTTGGAATTGGAATTTAGAATTTGAATTTGATACTGAAATTTGGAAGTGAAATTTAGAATTGGAATTTAGAACTGGAATTTAAAAGCAGAATTTGGAACTGGAATTTGGAAGCAGAATTTGGAATTGGAATTTGGAAGTGGATTTTGGAATCAGAATTTGGAATTGGAATTTAAAACTGGAATATGGAAGTGGAATTTGGACGTGGAATTTGGAAGTGGAATTTTCGAATTAGAATTTCGAATTGGAATTTGTAATTGGAATTTAGAACTGGAATATGGAAGTGGAATTTGGAAGTGGAATTTAAAATTGGAATTTCAAACCTGGAATTTGGAAGTGAAATTTCGAATTGGAATTCAGAACTGAAATTTGGGAGTGGAATTTGGAACTTCAATTTGGTACTGGAATTTAGAAGTGGAATTAGAAATTCGAATTAAAAGTGGAATTTGGAATTCGAATTTGGAAGTGGATTTTGGAAGCCGAATTTGGAATTGGAATTTGGAATTGGAATGTAGAACTGGAATTTGGAATTGGAATTTAGAACTGGAATTTGGAAGTGGAACTTGGAAGTGGAATGTAGAATTGGAATTTGGAAATTAAATTTGGAAGTGTTATTTGAAACACAAATTTAAAAGGGTACTTAGAAAGCAGACTTTTATCGATAAGTTGTAATTTTAATGTGGAATCATAATTTCAGGATGCAATGGAAGTGTGACATGCGGAAAAAATTATAGTATCAGAAACTGGAAAAGGAAATCAGAAGGGGAATTAGGATCGGAACTGTGGAAGTGGATTTTAGAATTGCATTTGGTAATTGCCTGTTGGAACTGGAATTTGGAAGTGAAATTTAAAATTGGAATTTAGGACTGGAATTTTGAACTGAAATTTGGAAGTGGAGTTTGGAAGTGGAATTTCAAACTCGAATTTAGAAGTGCAATTTGGAATTGGAATTTAGTATTTGAATTTGGAAGTAGAATTTGGAAGTAGAATGTAGAATTGGAATTTGGAACTGGAATTTGGAAGTGGAATTTCGAACTGCAATTTGGAACTGGAATTTGGAAATTGAATTTGGAATTGGAATTTGAAACACAAATTTTAAAGGGTACTTAGAAAGCAGACTTTATTAATAAGTTGTAATTTGAATGTGGAATCATAATTTCAGTATACAATTGAAATGCGACATGTGGAAGAGAATTATAGTATCAGAAACTGGAATAGGAAAGCAGATGGGGAATTGGGAACGGGAGTGTAAGTGAATTTGAGTATTGCATTTGGTAATTGCAGGTTGGAAGTCGAATTTGGAATGGGAATTTGGCAGTGTATTTTTGAAGCAGAATTGGGAATTTGACTTTAGAAGTGGAATTTGGAAGTGGAGTTTGGAATTGGAATTTACCATTGGAATTTGGAACTGAAATTTGGAATTGGAATTTGAAACATAAATTTCCAAGGGTGCTTAGAAAGAAGAATTTTATTCAAAATGAGAAAATTAAATCTGGAATCATAATTTCAGGATACAATTGAAGTGCGACATGTGGAAGAGAATTAAAGTATCAGAATTTGGAAAAGGAAATCAGAAGGGGAATTGGGAATGGGATTGTGGAAGTGTATTTCAGAAAACCATTTGGTAATTGGAGCTTGGAACCTTAATTTGGAATTGGAATTTAGAATTTGAATTTGATACTGAAATTTGGAAGTGAAATTTAGAATTGGAATTTAGAACTGGAATTTAAAAGCAGAATTTGGAACTGGAATTTGGAAGCAGAATTTGGAATTGGAATTTGGAAGTGGATTTTGGAATCAGAATTTGGAATTGGAATTTAAAACTGGAATATGGAAGTGGAATTTGGACGTGGAATTTGGAAGTGGAATTTTCGAATTAGAATTTCGAATTGGAATTTGTAATTGGAATTTAGAACTGGAATATGGAAGTGGAATTTGGAAGTGGAATTTAAAATTGGAATTTCAAACCTGGAATTTGGAAGTGAAATTTCGAATTGGAATTCAGAACTGAAATTTGGGAGTGGAATTTGGAACTTCAATTTGGTACTGGAATTTAGAAGTGGAATTAGAAATTCGAATTAAAAGTGGAATTTGGAATTGGAATTTGGAAGTGGATTTTGGAAGCGGAATTTGGAATTGGAATTTGGAATTGGAATGTAGAACTGGAATTTGGAATTGGAATTTAGAACTGGAATTTGGAAGTGGAACTTGGAAGTGGAATGTAGAATTGGAATTTGGAAATTAAATTTGGAAGTGTTATTTGAAACACAAATTTAAAAGGGTACTTAGAAAGCAGACTTTTATCGATAAGTTGTAATTTTAATGTGGAATCATAATTTCAGGATGCAATGGAAGTGTGACATGCGGAAAAAATTATAGTATCAGAAACTGGAAAAGGAAATCAGAAGGGGAATTAGGATCGGAACTGTGGAAGTGGATTTTAGAATTGCATTTGGTAATTGCCTGTTGGAACTGGAATTTGGAAGTGAAATTTAAAATTGGAATTTAGGACTGGAATTTTGAACTGAAATTTGGAAGTGGAGTTTGGAAGTGGAATTTCAAACTCGAATTTAGAAGTGCAATTTGGAATTGGAATTTAGTATTTGAATTTGGAAGTAGAATTTGGAAGTAGAATGTAGAATTGGAATTTGGAACTGGAATTTGGAAGTGGAATTTCGAACTGCAATTTGGAACTGGAATTTGGAAATTGAATTTGGAATTGGAATTTGAAACACAAATTTTAAAGGGTACTTAGAAAGCAGACTTTATTAATAAGTTGTAATTTGAATGTGGAATCATAATTTCAGTATACAATTGAAATGCGACATGTGGAAGAGAATTATAGTATCAGAAACTGGAATAGGAAAGCAGATGGGGAATTGGGAACGGGAGTGTAAGTGAATTTGAGTATTGCATTTGGTAATTGCAGGTTGGAAGTCGAATTTGGAATGGGAATTTGGCAGTGTATTTTTGAAGCAGAATTGGGAATTTGACTTTAGAAGTGGAATTTGGAAGTGGAGTTTGGAATTGGAATTTACCATTGGAATTTGGAACTGAAATTTGGAATTGGAATTTGAAACATAAATTTCCAAGGGTGCTTAGAAAGAAGAATTTTATTCAAAATGAGAAAAATAAATCTGGAATCATAATTTCAGGATACAATTGAAGTGCGACATGTGGAAGAGAATTAGAGTATCAGAATTTGGAAAAGGAAATCAGAAGGGGAATTGGGAATGGGATTGTGGAAGTGTATTTCAGAAAACCATTTGGTAATTGGAACTTGGAACCTTAATTTGGAATTGGAATTTAGAATTTGAATTTGATACTGAAATTTGGAAGTGAAATTTAGAATTGGAATTTAGAACTGGAATTTAAAAGCAGAATTTGGAACTGGAATTTGGAAGCAGAATTTGGAATTGGAATTTGGAAGTGGATTTTGGAATCAGAATTTGGAATTGGAATTTAGAACTGGAATATGGAAGTGGAATTTGGACGTGGAATTTGGAAGTGGAATTTCGAATTAGAATTTCGAATTGGAATTTAGAACTGGAATATGGAAGTGGAATTTGGAAGTGGAATTTAAAATTGGAATTTCGAACCTGGAATTTGGAAGTGAAATTTAGAATTGGAATTCAGAACTGGAATTTGGGAGTGGAATTTGGAACTTCTATTTGGAACTGGAATTTAGAAGTGGAATTTGAAATTTGAATTTAGAAGTGGAATTTGGAAATGGAATTTGGAAGTGGATTTTGGAAGCGAAATTTGGAATTGGAATTTGGAATTGGAATTTAGAACTGGAATTTGGAAGTGGAATTTGGAAGTGGAATGTAGAATTGGAATTTGGAAATTGAATTTGGAAGTGTTATTTGAAACACAAATTTAAAAGGGTACTTAGAAAGCAGACTTTTATCGATAAGTTGTAATTTTAATGTGGAATCATAATTTCAGTACTAAATTCAAATGCGACATGTGGAAGAGAATTATAGTATCAGAAACTGGAATAGGAAAGCAGATGGGGAATTGGGAACAGGAGTGTAAGTGAATTTGAGTATTGCATTTGGTAATTGGAGGTTGGAACTCGAATTTGGAATGGGAATTTGGCAGTGTATTTTTGAAGTAGAATTGGGAATTTGACTTTAGAAGTGGAATTTGGAAGTGGAGTTTGGAATTGGAATTTACCATTGGAATTTGAAAGTGTAATTTGGAAGTGGAATTTCGAATTGGAAATTCGAATTGGAATTTGGAATTGGAATTTAGAACTGGAATATGGAAGTGGAATTTGGAAGTGGAATTTAAAATTGGAATTTCAAACCTGGAATTTGGAAGTGAAATTTCGAATTGGAATTCAGAACTGAAATTTGGGAGTGGAATTTGGAACTTCAATTTGGTACTGGAATTTAGAAGTGGAATTAGAAATTCGAATTTAAAAGTGGAATTTGGAATTGGAATTTGGAAGTGGATTTTGGAAGTGGAATTTGGAATTGGAATTTGGAATTGGAATGTAGAACTGCAATTTGGAATTGGAATTTAGAACTGGAATTTGGAAGTGGAATTTGGAAGTGCAATGTAGAATTGGAATTTGGAAATTGAATTTGGAAGTGTTATTTGAAACACAAATTTAAAAGGGTACTTAGAAAGCAGACTTTTATCGATAAGTTGTCATTTGAATGTGGAATCATATTTCAGGATGCAATGGAAGTGTGACATGCGGAAGAAAATTATAGTATCAGAAACTGGAAAAGGAAATCAGAAGGGGAATTAGGATCGGAACTGTGGAAGTGGATTTTAGAACTGCATTTGGTAATTGCCTGTTGGAACTGGAATTTGGAAGTGAAATTTAAAATTGGAATTAAGACCTAGAATTTGGAAGTGGAGTCTGGAAGTGGAATTTATTATTTGAATGTGGAAGTAGAATTTGGAAGTCGAATGTAGAATTGGAATTTGGAACTGGAATTTGGAAGTGGAATTTCGAACTGCAATTTGGAACTGGAATTTGGAAATTGAATTTGGAATTGGAATTTGAAACACAAATTTTAAAGAGTACTTAGAAAGCAGACTTTATTAATAAGTTGTAATTTGATTGTGTAATCATAATTTCAGTATACAATTGAAATGCGACATGTGGAAGAGAATTATAGTATCAGAAACTGGAATAGGAAAGCAGATAGGGAATTGGGAACGGGAGTGTAAGTGAATTTGAGAATTGCATTTGGTAATTGGAGGTTGGAAGTCGAATTTGGAATGGGAATTTGGCAGTGTATTTTTGAAGCAGAATTGGGAATTTGACTTTAGAAGTGGAATTTGGAAGTGGAGTTTGGAATTGGAATTTACCATTGGAATTTGGAACTGAAATTTGGAATTGGAATTTGAAACATAAATTTCCAAGGGTGCTTAGAAAGAAGAATTTTATTCAAAATGAGAAAATTAAATCTGGAATCATAATTTCAGGATACAATTGAAGTGCGACATGTGGAAGAGAATTAGAGTATCAGAATTTGGAAAAGGAAATCAGAAGGGGAATTGGGAATGGGATTGTGGAAGTGTATTTCAGAAAACCATTTGGTAATTGGAACTTGGAACCTTAATTTGGAATTGGAATTTAGAATTTGAATTTGATACTGAAATTTGGAAGTGAAATTTAGAATTGGAATTTAGAACTGGAATTTAAAAGCAGAATTTGGAACTGGAATTTGGAAGCAGAATTTGGAATTGGAATTTGGAAGTGGATTTTGGAATCAGAATTTGGAATTGGAATTTAGAACTGGAATATGGAAGTGGAATTTGGACGTGGAATTTGGAAGTGGAATTTCGAATTAGAATTTCGAATTGGAATTTAGAACTGGAATATGGAAGTGGAATTTGGAAGTGGAATTTAAAATTGGAATTTCGAACCTGGAATTTGGAAGTGAAATTTAGAATTGGAATTCAGAACTGGAATTTGGGAGTGGAATTTGGAACTTCTATTTGGAACTGGAATTTAGAAGTGGAATTTGAAATTTGAATTTAGAAGTGGAATTTGGAAATGGAATTTGGAAGTGGATTTTGGAAGCGAAATTTGGAATTGGAATTTGGAATTGGAATTTAGAACTGGAATTTGGAAGTGGAATTTGGAAGTGGAATGTAGAATTGGAATTTGGAAATTGAATTTGGAAGTGTTATTTGAAACACAAATTTAAAAGGGTACTTAGAAAGCAGACTTTTATCGATAAGTTGTAATTTTAATGTGGAATCATAATTTCAGTATTAAATTCAAATGCGACATGTGGAAGAGAATTATAGTATCAGAAACTGGAATAGGAAAGCAGATGGGGAATTGGGAACAGGAGTATAAGTGAATTTGAGTATTGCATTTGGTAATTGGAGGTTGGAACTCGAATTTGGAATGGGAATTTGGCAGTGTATTTTTGAAGCAGAATTGGGAATTTGACTTTAGAAGTGGAATTTGGAAGTGGAGTTTGGAATTGGAATTTACCATTGGAATTTGAAAGTGTAATTTGGAAGTGGAATTTCGAATTGGAAATTCGAATTGGAATTTGGAATTGGAATTTAGAACTGGAATATGGAAGTGGAATTTGGAAGTGGAATTTAAAATTGGAATTTCAAACCTGGAATTTGGAAGTGAAATTTCGAATTGGAATTCAGAACTGAAATTTGGGAGTGGAATTTGGAACTTCAATTTGGTACTGGAATTTAGAAGTGGAATTAGAAATTCGAATTTAAAAGTGGAATTTGGAATTGGAATTTGGAAGTGGATTTTGGAAGCGGAATTTGGAATTGGAATTTGGAATTGGAATGTAGAACTGCAATTTGGAATTGGAATTTAGAACTGGAATTTGGAAGTGGAATTTGGAAGTGCAATGTAGAATTGGAATTTGGAAATTGAATTTGGAAGTGTTATTTGAAACACAAATTTAAAAGGGTACTTAGAAAGCAGACTTTTATCGATAAGTTGTCATTTGAATGTGGAATCATATTTCAGGATGCAATGGAAGTGTGACATGCGGAAGAAAATTATAGTATCAGAAACTGGAAAAGGAAATCAGAAGGGGAATTAGGATCGGAACTGTGGAAGTGGATTTTAGAACTGCATTTGGTAATTGCCTGTTGGAACTGGAATTTGGAAGTGAAATTTAAAATTGGAATTAAGACCTAGAATTTGGAAGTGGAGTCTGGAAGTGGAATTTATTATTTGAATGTGGAAGTAGAATTTGGAAGTCGAATGTAGAATTGGAATTTGGAACTGGAATTTGGAAGTGGAATTTCGAACTGCAATTTGGAACTGGAATTTGGAAATTGAATTTGGAATTGGAATTTGAAACACAAATTTTAAAGAGTACTTAGAAAGCAGACTTTATTAATAAGTTGTAATTTGATTGTGTAATCATAATTTCAGTATACAATTGAAATGCGACATGTGGAAGAGAATTATAGTATCAGAAACTGGAATAGGAAAGCAGATAGGGAATTGGGAACGGGAGTGTAAGTGAATTTGAGAATTGCATTTGGTAATTGGAGGTTGGAAGTCGAATTTGGAATGGGAATTTGGCAGTGTATTTTTGAAGCAGAATTGGGAATTTGACTTTAGAAGTGGAATTTGGAAGTGGAGTTTGGAATTGGAATTTACCATTGGAATTTGGAACTGAAATTTGGAATTGGAATTTGAAACATAAATTTACAAGGGTGCTAAGAAAGAAGAATTTTATTCAAAATGAGAAAATTAAATCTGGAATCATAATTTCAGGATACAATTGAAGTGCGACATGTGGAAGAGAATTAGAGTATCAGAATTTGGAAAAGGAAATCAGAAGGGGAATTGGGAATGGGATTGTGGAAGTGTATTTCAGAAAACCATTTGGTAATTGGAGCTTGGTACCTTAATTTGGAATTGGAATTTAGAATTTGAATTTGATACTGAAATTTGGAAGTGAAATTTAGAATTGGAATTTAGAACTGGAATTTAAAAGCAGAATTTGGAACTGGAATTTGGAAGCAGAATTTGGAATTGGAATTTGGAAGTGGATTTTGGAATCAGAATTTGGAATTGGAATTTAGAACTGGAATATGGAAGTGGAATTTGGACGTGGAATTTGGAAGTGGAATTTCGAATTAGAATTTCGAATTGGAATTTAGAACTGGAATATGGAAGTGGAATTTGGAAGTGGAATTTAAAATTGGAATTTCAAACCTGGAATTTGGAAGTGAAATTTAGAATTGGAATTCAGAACTGAAATTTGGGAGTGGAATTTGGAACTTCTATTTGGAACTCGAATTTAGAAGTGGAATTTGAAATTTGAATTTAGAAGTGGAATTTGAAAATGGAATTTGGAAGTGGATTTTGGAAGCGGAATTTGGAATTGGAATTTGGAATTGGAATTTAGAACTGGAATTTGGAAGTGGAATTTGGAAGTGGAATGTAGAATTGGAATTTGGAAATTGAATTTGGAAGTGTTATTTGAAACACAAATTTAAAAGGGTACTTAGAAAACAGACTTTTATCGATAAGTTGTAATTTTAATGTGGAATCATAATTTCAGGATGCAATGGAAGTGTGACATGCGGAAAAAATTATAGTATCAGAAACTGGAAAAGGAAATCAGAAGGGGAATTAGGATCGGAACTGTGGAAGTGGATTTTAGAATTGCATTTGGTAATTTCCTGTTGGAACTGTAATTTGGAAGTGAAATTTAAAATTGGAATTTAGGACTGGAATTTTGGACTGAAATTTGGAAGTGGAGTTTGGAAGTGGAATTTCAAACTCGAATTTAGAAGTGCAATTTGGAATTGGAATTTAGTATTTGAATTTGGAAGTAGAATTTGGAAGTAGAATGTAGAATTGGAATTTGGAACTGGAATTTGGAAGTCGAATTTCGAACTGCAATTTGGAACTCGAATTTGGAAATTGAATTTGGAATTGGTATTTGAAACACAAATTTTAAAGGGTACTTAGAAAGCAGACTTTATTAATAAGTTGTAATTTGAATGTGGAATGATAATTTCAGTATTAAATTCAAATGCGACATGTGGAAGAGAATTATAGTATCAGAAACTGGAATAGGAAAGCAGATGGGGAATTGGGAACAGGAGTGTAAGTGAATTTGAGTATTGCATTTGGTAATTGGAGGTTGGAACTCGAATTTGGAATGGGAATTTGGCAGTGTATTTTTGAAGCAGAATTGGGAATTTGACTTTAGAAGTGGAATTTGGAAGTGGAGTTTGGAATTGGAATTTACCATTGGAATTTGAAAGTGGAATTTGGAAGTGGAATTTCGAATCGGAATTTCGAATTGGAATTTGAAATTGGAATTTAGAACTGGAATATAGAAGTGGAATTTGGAAGTGGAATTTAAAATTGGAATTTCAAAACTGGAATTTGGAAGTGAAATTTAGAATTGGAATTCAGAACTGGAATTTGGGAGTGGAATTTGGAACTTCTATTTGGAACTGGAATTTAGAAGTGGAATTTGAAATTTGAATTTAGAAGTGGAATTTGGAAATGGAATTTGGAAGTGGATTTTGGAAGCGGAATTTGGAATTGGAATTTGGAATTGGAATTTAGAACTGGAATTAGGAAGTGGAATTTGGAAGTGGAATGTAGAATTGGAATTTGGAAATTGAATTTGGAAATGTTATTTGAAACACAAATTTAAAAGGGTACTTAGAAAGCAGACTTTTATCGATAAGTTGTAATTTTAATGTGGAATCATAATTTCAGGATGCAATGGAAGTGTGACATGCGGAAAAAATTATAGTATCAGAAACTGGAAAAGGAAATCAGAAGGGGAATTAGGATCGGAACTGTGGAAGTGGATTTTAGAATTGCATTTGGTAATTTCCTGTTGGAATTGTAATTTGGAAGTGAAATTTAAAATTGGAATTTAGGACTGGAATTTTGAACTGAAATTTGGAAGTGGAGTTTGGAAGTGGAATTTCAAACTCGAATTTAGAAGTGCAATTTGGAATTGGAATTTAGTATTTGAATTTGGAAGTAGAATTTGGAAGTAGAATGTAGAATTGGAATTTGGAACTGGAATTTGGAAGTGGAATTTCGAACTGCAATTTGGAACTCAAATTTGGAAATTGAATTTGGAATTGGTATTTGAAACACAAATTTTAAAGGGTACTTAGAAAGCAGACTTTATTAATAAGTTGTAATTTGAATGTGGAATCATAATTTCAGTATTAATTTCAAATGCGACATGTGGAAGAGAATTATAGTATCAGAAACTGGAATAGGAAAGCAGATGGGGAATTGGGAACAGGAGTGTAAGTGAATTTGAGTATTGCAATTGGTAATTGGAGGTTGGAACTCGAATTTGGAATGGGAATTTGGCAGTGTATTTTTGAAGCAGAATTGGGAATTTGACTTTAGAAGTGGAATTTGGAAGTGGAGTTTGGAATTGGAATTTACCATTGGAATTTGAAAGTGGAATTTGGAAGTGGAATTTCGAATTGGAATTTGGAATTGGAATTTAGAACTGGAATATGGAAGTGGAATTTGGAAGTGGAATTTAAAATTGGAATTTCAAACCTGGAATTTGGAAGTGAAATTTCGAATTGGAATTCAGAACTGAAATTTGGGAGTGGAATTTGGAACTTCAATTTGGTACTGGAATTTAGAAGTGGAATTAGAAATTCGAATTTAAAAGTGGAATTTGGAATTGGAATTTGGAAGTGGATTTTGGAAGCGGAATTTGGAATTGGAATTTGGAATTGGAATGTAGAACTGGAATTTGGAATTGGAATTTAGAACTGGAATTTGGAAGTGGAATTTGGAAGTGCAATGTAGAATTGGAATTTGGAAATTGAATTTGGAAGTGTTATTTGAAACACAAATTTAAAAGGGTACTTAGAAAGCAGACTTTTATCGATAAGTTGTAATTTTAATGTGGAATCATAATTTCAGGATGCAATGGAAGTGTGACATGCGGAAAAAATTATAGTATCAGAAACTGGAAAAGGAAATCAGAAGGGGAATTAGGATCGGAACTGTGGAAGTGGATTTTAGAATTGCATTTGGTAATTTCCTGTTGGAATTGTAATTTGGAAGTGAAATTTAAAATTGGAATTTAGGATTGGAATTTTGAACTGAAATTTGGAAGTGGAGTTTGGAAGTGGAATTTCAAACTCGAATTTAGAAGTGCAATTTGGAATTGGAATTTAGTATTTGAATTTGGAAGTAGAATTTGGAAGTAGAATGTAGAATTGGAATTTGGAACTGGAATTTGGAAGTGGAATTTCGAACTGCAATTTGGAACTCGAATTTGGAAATTGAATTTGGAATTGGTATTTGAAACACAAATTTTAAAGGGTTCTTAGAAAGCAGACTTTATTAATAAGTTGTAATTTGAATGTGGAATCATAATTTCAGTATTAATTTCAAATGCGACATGTGGAAGAGAATTATAGTATCAGAAACTGGAATAGGAAAGCAGATGGGGAATTGGGAACAGGAGTGTAAGTGAATTTGAGTATTGCAATTGGTAATTGGAGGTTGGAACTCGAATTTGGAATGGGAATTTGGCAGTGTATTTTTGAAGCAGAATTGGGAATTTGACTTTAGAAGTGGAATTTGGAAGTGGAGTTTGGAATTGGAATTTACCATTGGAATTTGAAAGTGGAATTTGGAAGTGGAATTTCGAATTGGAATTTGGAATTGGAATTTAGAACTGGAATTTGGAAGTGGAATTTGGAAGTGCAATGTAGAATTCGAATTTGGAAATTGAATTTGGAAGTGTTATTTGAAACACAAATTTAAAAGGGTACTTAGAAAGCAGACTTTTATCGATAAGTTGTAATTTGAATGTGGAATCATAATTTCAGGATGCAATGGAAGTGTGACATGCGGAAGAAAATTATAGTATCAGAAACTGGAAAAGGAAATCAGAAGGGGAATTAGGATCGGGACTGTGGAAGTGGATTTTAGAATTGCATTTGGTAATTGCCTGTTGGAACTGAAATTTGGAAGTGAAATTTAAAATTGGAATTAAGACCTAGAAATTGGAAGTGGAGTCTGGAAGTGGAATTTATTATTTGAATGTGGAAGTAGAATTTGGAAGTCGAATGTAGAATTGGAATTTGGAACTGGAATTTGGAAGTGGAATTTCGAACTGCAATTTGGAACTGGAATTTGGAAATTGAATTTGGAATTGGAATTTGAAACACAAATTTTAAAGAGTACTTAGAAAGCAGACTTTATTAATAAGTTGTAATTTGATTGTGTAATCATAATTTCAGTATACAATTGAAATGCGACATGTGGAAGAGAATTATAGTATCAGAAACTGGAATAGGAAAGCAGATAGGGAATTGGGAACGGGAGTGTAAGTGAATTTGAGAATTGCATTTGGTAATTGGAGGTTGGAAGTCGAATTTGGAATGGGAATTTGGCAGTGTATTTTTGAAGCAGAATTGGGAATTTGACTTTAGAAGTGGAATTTGGAAGTGGAGTTTGGAATTGGAATTTACCATTGGAATTTGGAACTGAAATTTGGAATTGGAATTTGAAACATAAATTTACAAGGGTGCTAAGAAAGAAGAATTTTATTCAAAATGAGAAAATTAAATCTGGAATCATAATTTCAGGATACAATTGAAGTGCGACATGTGGAAGAGAATTAGAGTATCAGAATTTGGAAAAGGAAATCAGAAGGGGAATTGGGAATGGGATTGTGGAAGTGTATTTCAGAAAACCATTTGGTAATTGGAGCTTGGAACCTTTGGAATTGGAATTTAGAATTTGAATTTGATACTGAAATTTGGAAGTGGAATTTAGAACTGGAATTTAAAAGCAGAATTTGGAACTGGAATTTGGAAGCAGAATTTGGAATTGGAATTTGGAAGTGGATTTTGGAATCAGAATTTGGAATTGGAATTTAAAACTGGAATATGGAAGTGGAATTTGGACGTGGAATTTGGAAGTGGAATTTCGAATTAGAATTTGTAATTGGAATTTAGAACTGGAATATGGAAGTGGAATTTGGAAGTGGAATTTAAAATTGGAATTTCAAACCTGGAATTTGGAAGTGAAATTTAGAATTGGAATTCAGAACTGGAATTTGGGAGTGGAATTTGGAACTTCTATTTGGAACTGGAATTTAGAAGTGGAATTTGAAATTTGAATTTAGAAGTGGAATTTGGAAATGGAATTTGGAAGTGGATTTTGGAAGCGGAATTTGGAATTGGAATTTGGAATTGGAATTTAGAACTGGAATTTGGAAGTGGAATTTGGAAGTGGAATGTAGAATTGGAATTTGGAAATTGAATTTGGAAGTGTTATTTGAAACACAAATTTAAAAGGATACTTAGAAAGCAGACTTTTATCGATAAGTTGTAATTTTAATGTGGAATCATAATTTCAGGATGCAATTTAAGTGTGACATGCGGAAGAGAATTATAGTATCAGAAACTGGAAAAGGAAATCAGAAGGGGAATTAGGATCGGGACTGTGGAAGTGGATTTTAGAATTGCATTTCATAATTGCCTGTTGGAACTGGAATTTGGAAGTGAAATTTAAAATTGGAATTTAGAACTGGAATTTTGAACTGGAATTTGGAAGTGGAGTTTGGAAGTGGAATTTTAAACTCGAATTTAGAAGTGGAATTTGGAATTGGAATTTAGTATTTGAATTTGGAAGTAGAATTTGGAAGTCGAATGCAGAATTGGAATTTGGAACTGGAATTTGGAAGTGGAATTTCGAACTGCAATTTGTAATTGGAATTTGGAAATTGTATTTGGAATTGGAATTTGTAACACAAATTTTAAAGGGTTCTTAGAAAGCAGACTTTATTAATAAGTTGTAATTTGAATGTGAAATCATAATTTCAGTATGCAATTGAAATGCGACATGTGAAAGAGAATTATAGTATCAGAAACTGGAATAGGAATGCAGACGGGGAATTGGGAACTGGAGTGTAAGTGAATTTGAGAATTGCATTTGGCAATTGGAGGTTGGAATTCGAATTTGGAATGGGAATTTGGAAGTGTATTTTTGAAGCAGAATTGGGAATTTGACTTTAGAAGTGGAATTTGGAAGTGGAGTTTGGAATTGGAATTTACCATTGGAATTTGGAAGTGAAAATTTGGAATTGGAATTTAGAACTGGAATATGGAAGTGGAATTTGGAAGTGGAATTTCGAATTGGAATTTGGAATTCGAATTAAAACTGGAATATGGAAGTGGAATTTGGAAATGGAATTTAAAATTGGAATTTCGAACCTGGAATTTGGAAGTGAAATTTTGAATTGGAATTCAGAACTGAAATTTAAGAGTGGAATTTGGAACTTCAATTTGGAACTGGAATTTAGAAGTAGAATTTGAAATTCGAATTTAGAAGTGGAATTTGGAATTGGAATTTCGAAGTGGATTTTGCAAGCGGAATTTGGATTTGGAATTTGGAATTGGAATTTAGAAATGGAATTTGGAAGTGGAATTTGGAAGTGGAATGTAGAATTGAAATTTGGAAATTGAATTTGGAAGTGTTATTTGAAACACAAATTTAAAAGGGTACTTAGAAAGCAGAATTTTATCGATAAGTTTTAATTTGAATGTGGAATCATAATTTCAGGATGCAATGGAAGTCTGACATGCGGAAGAGAATTATAGTATCTGAAACTGGAAAAGGAAATCAGAAGGGGAATTAGGATGGGGACTGTGGAAGTGGATTTTAGAATTGCACTTGGTAATTGCCTGTTGGTACTGAAATTTGGAAGTGAAATTTAAAATTGGAATTTAGAACTGGAAATTTGAACTGGAATTTGGAAGTGGAGTTTGGAAGTGGAATTTCAAACTCGAATTTAGAAGTGTAATTTGGAATTGGAATTTAGTATTTGAATTTGGAAGTAGAATTTGGAAGTCGAATGTAGAATTGGAATTTGGAACTGGAATATGGAAGTGGAATTTCGAACTGTAATTTGGAACTGGAATGTGGAAATTGTATTTGGAATTGGAAATTGAAACACAAATTTTAAAGGGTATTTAGAAAGCAGACTTTTATCGATAAGTTGTAATTTGAATGTGGAATCATAATTTCAGGATGCAATGGAAGTGTGACATGCGGAAGAGAATTATAGTATCAGAAACTGGAATAGGAAAGCAGATGGGGAATTGGGAACTGGAGTGTAAGTGAATTTGAGAATTGCATTTGGTAATTGGAGGTTGAAATTCGAATTTGGAATGGGAATTTGGAAGTGTATTTTTGAAGCAGAATTGGGTATTTGACTTTAGAAGTGGAATTTGGAAGTGGAGTTTGCAATTGGAATTTACCATTGGAATTTGGAAGTGAAATTTGGAATTGGAATTTAGAATTGGAATATGGAAGTGGAATTTGGAAGTGGAATTTGGAAGTGGAATTTCGAATTGGAATTTGGAATTGGAATTTAGAACTGGAATATGGAAGTGGAAATTGGAAGTGGAATTTGGAAGTGGAATTTCGAACCTGGAATTTGGAAGTGAAATATGGAATTGGAATTTAGAACTGGAATATGGAAGTGGAATTTGGAAGTGGAATTTGGAAGTGGAATTTCGAATTGGAATTTGGAATTGGAATTTAGAACTGGAATATGGAAGTGGAATCTGTAAATGGAATTTAAAATTGGAATTTAGTACCTGGAATTTGGAAGTGAAATTTCGAATTGGAATTCAGAACTGAAATTTAAGAGTGGAATTTGGAACTTCAATTTGGAACTGGAATTTAGAAGTAGAATTTGAAATTCGAATTTAAAAGTGGAATTTGGAATTGGAATTTGGAAGTGGATTTTGCAAGCGGAATTTGGAATTGGAATTTAGAACTGGAATTTGGAAGTGGAATGTAGAATTGGAATTTGGAAATTGAATTTGGAAGTGTTATTTGAAACACAAATTTAAAAGGGTACTTAGAAAGCAGACTTTTATCGATAAGTTGTAATTTTAATGTGGAATCATAATTTCAGGATGCAATGGAAGTGTGACATGCGGAAGAAAATTATAGTATCAGAAACTGGAAAAGGAAATCAGAAGGGGATTTAGGATCGGGACTGTGGAAGTGGATTTTAGAATTGCATTTGGTAATTGCCTGTTGGAACTGGAATTTGGAAGTGAAATTTAAAATTGGAATTTAGAACTGGAAATTTGAACTGGAATTTGGAAGTGGAGTTTGGAAGTGGAATTTCAAACTCGAATTTAGAAGTGAAATTTGGAATTGGAATTTAGTATTTGAATTTGGAAGTAGAATTTGGAAGTCGAATGTAGAATTGGAATTTGGAACTAGAATATGGAAGTGGAATTTCGAACTGTAATTTGGAACTGGAATTTGGAAATTGTATTTGGAATTGGAATTTGAAACACAAATTTTAAAGGGTATTTAGAAAGCAGACTTTTATCGATAAGTTGTAATTTGAATGTGGAATCATAATTTCAGGATGCAATGGAAGTGTGACATGCGGAAGAAATTATAGTATCAGAAACTGGAAAAGGAAATCAGAAGGAGAATTAGGATCGGAACTGTGGAAGTGGATTTTAGAATTGCATTTGGTAATTGCCTGTTGGAACTGGAATTTGGAAGTGAAATTTAAAATTGGAATTTAGGACTGGAAATTTGAACTGAAATTTGGAAGTGGAGTTTGGAAGTGGAATTTCAAACTCGAATTTAGAAGTAGAATTTGGAATTGGAATTTAGTATTTGAAATTGGAAGTAGAATTTGGAAGTAGAATGTAGAATTGGAATTTGGAACTGGAATTTGGAAGTGGAATTTCGAAATGCAATTTGGAACTGGAATTTGGAAATTGAATTTGGAATTGGAATTTGAAACACAAATTTTAAAGAGTACTTAGAAAGCAGACTTTATTAATAAGTTGTAATTTGATTGTGTAATCATAATTCCAGTATACAATTGAAATGCGACATGTGGAAGAGAATTATAGTATCAGAAACTGGAATAGGAAAGCAGATAGGGAATTGGGAACGGGAGTGTAAGTGAATTTGAGAATTGCATTTGGTAATTGGAGGTTGGAAGTCGAATTTGGAATGGGAATTTGGCAGTGTATTTTTGAAGCAGAATTGGGAATTTGACTTTAGAAGTGGAATTTGGAAGTGGAGTTTGGAATTGGAATTTACCATTGGAATTTGGAACTGAAATTTGGAATTGGAATTTGAAACATAAATTTACAAGGGTACTTAGAAAGAAGAATTTTATTCAAAATGAGAAAATTAAATCTGGAATCATAATTTCAGGATACAATTGAAGTGCGACATGTGGAAGAGAATTAGAGTATCAGAATTTGGAAAAGGAAATCAGAAGGGGAATTGGGAATGGGATTGTAGAAGTGTATTTCAAAAAAGCATTTGGTAATTGGAGCTTGGAACCTTAATTTGGAATTGGAATTTAGAATTTGAATTTGATACTGAAATTTGGAAGTGAAATTTAGAATTGGAATTTAGAACTGGAATTTAAAAGCAGAATTTGGAACTGGAATTTGGAAGCAGAATTTGGAATTGGAATTTGGAAGTGGATTTTGAAATCAGAATTTGGAATTGGAATTTAGAACTGGAATATGTAAGTGGAATTTGGACGTGGAATTTGGAAGTGGAATTTCGAATTAGAATTTCGAATTGGAATTTGTAATTGGAATTTAGAACTGGAATATGGAAGTGGAATTTGGAAGTGGAATTTAAAATTGGAATTTCAAACCTGGAATTTGGAAGTGAAATTTCGAATTGGAATTCAGAACTGAAATTTGGGAGTGGAATTTGGAACTTCAATTTGGTACTGGAATTTAGAAGTGGAATTAGAAATTCGAATTAAAAGTGGAATTTGGAATTGGAATTTGGAAGTGGATTTTGGAAGCGGAATTTGGAATTGGAATTTGGAATTGGAATGTAGAACTGGAATTTGGAATTGGAATTTAGAACTGGAATTTGGAAGTGGAATTTGGAAGTGGAATGTAGAATTGGAATTTGGAAATTGAATTTGGAAGTGTTATTTGAAACACAAATTTAAAAGGGTACTTAGAAAGAAGACTTTTATCGATAAGTTGTAATTTGAATGTGGAATCATAATTTCAGGATGCAATGGAAGTGTGACATGCGGAAAAAATTATAGTATCAGAAACTGGAAAAGGAAATCAGAAGGGGAATTAGGATCGGAACTGTGGAAGTGGATTTTAGAATTGCATTTGGTAATTGCCTGTTGGAATTAGAATTTGGAAGTGAAATTTAAAATTGGAATTTAGGACTGGAATTTTGAACTGAAATTTGGAAGTGGAGTTTGGAAGTGGAATTTCAAACTCGAATTTAGAAGTGGAATTTGGAATTGGAATTTAGTATTTCAATTTGGAAGTAGACTTTGGAAATAGAATGTAGAATTGGAATTTGGAACTGGAATTTGGAAGTGGAATTTCGAACTGCAATTTGGAACTGGAATTTGGAAATTGAATTTGGAATTGGAATTTGAAACACAAATTTTAAAGGGTACTTAGAAAGCAGACTTTATTAATAAGTTGTAATTTGAATGTGGCATCATAATTTCAGTATTAAATTCAAATGCGACATGTGGAAGAGAATTATAGTATCAGAAACTGGAATAGGAAAGCAGATGGGGAATTGGGAACAGGAGTGTAAGTGAATTTGAGTATTGCATTTGGTAATTGGAGGTTGGAAGTCGAATTTGTAATGGGAATTTGGCAGAGTATTTTTGAAGCAGAATTGGGAATTTGACTTTAGAAGTGGAATTTGGAAGTGGAGTTTGGAATTGGAATTTACCATTGGAATTTGGAACTGAAATTTGGAATTGGAATTTGAAACATAAATTTACAAGGGTGCTTAGAAAGAAGAATTTTATTCAAAATGAGAAAATTAAATCTGGAATCATAATTTCAGGATACAATTGAAGTGCGACATGTGGAAGAGAATTAGAGTATCAGAATTTGGAAAAGGAAATCAGAAGGGGAATTGGGAATGGGATTGTGGAAGTGTATTTCAGAAAAGCATTTGGTAATTGGAGCTTGGAACCTTAATTTGGAATTGGAATTTAGAATTTGAATTTGATACTGAAATTTGGAAGTGAAATTTAGAATTGGAATTTAGAACTGGAATTTAAAAGCAGAATTTGGAACTGGAATTTGGAAGCAGAATTTGGAATTGGAATTTAGAAGTGGATTTTGGAATCAGAATTTGGAATTGGAATTTAGAACTGGAATATGGAAGTGGAATTTGGACGTGGAATTTGGAAGTGGAATTTCGAATTAGAATTTCGAATTGGAATTTAGAACTGGAATATTGAAGTGGAATTTGGAAGTGGAATTTAAAATTGGAATTTCAAACCTGGAATTTGAAAGTGAAATTTAGAATTGGAATTCAGAACTGGAATTTGGGAGTGGAATTTGGAACTTCTACTTGGAACTGGAATTTAGAAGTGGAATTTGAAATTTGAATTTAGAAGTGAAATTTGGAAATGGAATTTGGAAGTGGATTTTGGAAGCGGAATTTGGAATTGGAATTTGGAATTGGAATTTAGAACTGGAATTTGGAAGTGGAATTTGGAAGTGGAATGTAGAATTGGAATTTGGAAATTGAATTTGGAAGTGTTATTTGAAACACAAATTTAAAAGGGTACTTAGAAAGCAGACTTTTATCGATAAGTTGTAATTTTAATGTGGAATCATAATTTCAGGATGCAATGGAAGTGTGACATGCGGAAAAAATTATAGTATCAGAAACTGGAAAAGGAAATCAGAAGGGGAATTAGGATCGGAACTGTGGAAGTGGATTTTAGAATTGCATTTGGTAATTGCCTGTTGGAACTGGAATTTGGAAGTGAAATTTAAAATTGGAATTTAGGACTGGAATTTTGAACTGAAATTTGGAAGTGGAGTTTGGAAGTGGAATTTCAAACTCGAATTTAGAAGTGCAATTTGGAATTGGAATTTAGTATTTGAATTTGGAAGTAGAATTTGGAAGTAGAATGTAGAATTGGAATTTGGAACTGGAATTTGGAAGTGGAATTTCGAACTGCAATTTGGAACTGGAATTTGGAAATTGAATTTGGAATTGGAATTTGAAACACAAATTTTAAAGGGTATTTAGAAAGCAGACTTTATTAATAAGTTGTAATTTGAATGTGGAATCATAATTTCAGTATTAAATTCAAATGCGACATGTGGAAGCGAATTATAGTATCAGAAACTGGAATAGGAAAGCAGATGGGGAATTGGGAACAGGAGTGTAAGTGAATTTGAGTATTGCATTTGGTAATTGGAGGTTGGAAGTCGAATTTGGAATGGGAATTTGGCAGTGTATTTTTGAAGCAGAATTGGGAATTTGACTTTAGAAGTGGAATTTGGAAGTGGAGTTTGGAATTGGAATTTACCATTGGAATTTGAAAGTGGAATTTGGAAGTGGAATTTCGAATTGGAATTTCGAATTGGAATTTGGAATTGGAATTTAGAACTGGAATATGGAAGTGGAATTTGGAAGTGGAATTTAAAATTGGAATTTCAAACCTGGAATTTGGAAGTGAAATTTCGAATTGGAATTCAGAACTGAAATTTGGGAGTGGAATTTGGAACTTCAATTTGGTACTGGAATTTAGAAGTGGAATTAGAAATTCGAATTTAAAAGTGGAATTTGGAATTGGAATTTGGAAGTGGATTTTGGAAGCGGAATTTGGAATTGGAATTTGGAATTGGAATGTAGAACTGGAATTTGGAATTGGAATTTAGAACTGGAATTTGGAAGTGGAATTTGGAAGTGCAATGTAGAATTGGAATTTGGAAATTGAATTTGGAAGTGTTATTTGAAACACAAATTTAAAAGGGTACTTAGAAAGCAGACTTTTATCGATAAGTTGTAACTTGAATGTGGAATCATAATTTCAGGATGCAATGGAAGTGTGACATGCGGAAGAAAATTATAGTATCAGAAACTGGAAAAGGAAATCAGAAGGGGAATTAGGATCGGGACTGTGGAAGTGGATTTTAGAATTGCATTTGGTAATTGCCTGTTGGAACTGAAATTTGGAAGTGAAATTTAAAATTGGAATTAAGACCCGGAATTTGGAAGTGGAGTCTGGAATTGGAATTTATTATTTGAATGTGGAAGTAGAATTTGGAAGTCGAATGTAGAATTGGAATTTGGAACTGGAATTTGGAAGTGGAATTTCGAACTGCAATTTGGAACTGGAATTTGGAAATTGAATTTGGAATTGGAATTTGAAACACAAATTTTAAAGAGTACTTAGAAAGCAGACTTTATTAATAAGTTGTAATTTGATTGTGTAATCATAATTTCAGTATACAATTGAAATGCGACATGTGGAAGAGAATTATAGTATCAGAAACTGGAATAGGAAAGCAGATAGGGAATTGGGAACGGGAGTGTAAGTGAATTTGAGAATTGCATTTGGTAATTGGAGGTTGGAAGTCGAATTTGGAATGGGAATTTGGCAGTGTATTTTTGAAGCAGAATTGGGAATTTGACTTTAGAAGTGGAATTTGGAAGTGGAGTTTGGAATTGGAATTTACCATTGGAATTTGGAACTGAAATTTGGAATTGGAATTTGAAACATAAATTTACAAGGGTACTTAGAAAGAAGAATTTTATTCAAAATGAGAAAATTAAATCTGGAATCATAATTTCAGGATACAATTGAAGTGCGACATGTGGAAGAGAATTAGAGTATCAGAATTTGGAAAAGGAAATCAGAAGGGGAATTGGGAATGGGATTGTGGAAGTGTATTTCAGAAAACCATTTGGTAATTGGAGCTTGGAACCTTAATTTGGAATTGGAATTTAGAATTTGAATTTGATACTGAAATTTGGAAGTGAAATTTAGAATTGGAATTTAGAACTGGAATTTAAAAGCAGAATTTGGAACTGGAATTTGGAAGCAGAATTTGGAATTGGAATTTGGAAGTGGATTTTGGAATCAGAATTTGGAATTGGAATTTAGAACTGGAATATGTAAGTGGAATTTGGACGTGGAATTTGGAAGTGGAATTTCGAATTAGAATTTCGAATTGGAATTTGTAATTGGAATTTAGAACTGGAATATGGAAGTGGAATTTGGAAGTGGAATTTAAAATTGGAATTTCAAACCTGGAATTTGGAAGTGAAATTTAGAATTGGAATTCAGAACTGGAATTTGGGAGTGGAATTTGGAACTTCAATTTGGAACTGGAATTTAGAAGTGGAATTTGGAATTGGAATTTGGAAGTGGGTTTTGGAAGCCTAATTTGGAATTGGAATTTGGAATTGGAATGTAGAACTGGAATTTGGAATTGGAATTTAGAACTGGAATTTGGAAGTGGAATTTGGAAGTGCAATGTAGAATTGGAATTTGGAAATTGAATTTGGAAGTGTTATTTGAAACACAAATTTAAAAGGGTACTTAGAAAGCAGAGTTTTATCGATGAGTTGTAATTTTAATGTAGAATAATAATTTCAGGATGCAATTTAAGTGTGACATGCGGAAGAGAATTATAGTATCAGAAACTGGAAAAGGAAATCAGAAGGGGAATTAGGATCGGGACTGTTTAAGTGGATTTTAGAATTGCATTTGATAATTGCCTGTTGGAACTGGAATTTGGAAGTGAAATTTAAAATTGGAATTTAGAACTGGAATTTTGAACTGGAATTTGGAAGTGGAGTTTGGAAGTGGAATTTCAAACTCGAATTTAGAAGTGGAATTTGGAATTGGAATTTAGTATTTGAATTTGGAAGTAGAATTTGGAAGTCGAATGCAGAATTGGAATTTGGAACTGGAATTTTGAAGTGGAATTTCGAACTGCAATTTGTAATTGGAATTTGGAAATTAAATTTGGAATTGGAATTTGAAACACAAATTTTAAAGGGTTCTTAGAAAGCAGACTTTATTAATAAGTTGTAATTTGAATGTGAAATCATAATTTCAGTATGCAATTGTAATGCGACATGTGAAAGAGAATTATCGTATCAGAAACTGGAATAGGAATGCAGACGGGGAATTGGGAACTGGAGTGTAAGTGAATTTGAGAATTGCATTTGGCAAATGGAGGTTGGAATTCGAATTTGGAATGGGAATTTGGAAGTGTATTTTTGAAGCAGAATTGGGAATTTGACTTTAGAAGTGGAATTTGGAATTGGAGTTTGGAATTGGAATTTACCATTGGAATTTGGAAGTGAAATTTGGAATTGGAATTTAGAACTGGAATATGGAAGTGGAATTTGGAAGTGGAATTTGGAAGTGGAATTTCGAACCTGGAATTTGGAAGTGAAATTAGAAATTGGAATTTAGAACTGGAATATGGAAGTGGAATTTGGAAATGGAATTTAAAATTGGAATTTTGAACCTGGAATTTGGAAGTGAAATTTCGAATTGGAATTCAGAACTGAAATTTAAGAGTGGAATTTGGAACTTCAATTTGGAACTGGAATTTAGAAGTAGAATTTGAAATTCGAATTTAGAAGTGGAATTTGGAATTGGAATTTCAAAGTGGGTTTTGCAAGCGGAATTTGGATTTGGAATTTGGAATTGGAATTTAGAACTGGAATTTGGAAGTGGAATTTGAAAGTGGAATGTAGAATTGAAATTTGGAAATTGAATTTGGAAGTGTTATTTGAAACACAAATTTAAAAGGGTACTTAGAAAGCAGAATTTTATCGATAAGTTGTAATTTGAATGTGGAATCATAATTTCAGGATGCAATGGAAGTGTGACATGCGGAAGAGAATTATAGTATCAGAAACTGGAAAAGGAAATCAGAAGGGGAATTAGGATGGGGACTGTGGAAGTGGATTTTAGAATTGCACTTGGTAATTGCCTGTTGGTACTGGAATTTGGAAGTGAAATTTAAAATTGGAATTTAGAACTGGAAATTTGAACTGGAATTTGGAAGTGGAGTTTGGAAGTGGAATTTCAAACTCGAATTTAGAAGTGTAATTTGGAATTGGAATTTAGTATTTGAATTTGGAAGTAGAATTTGGAAGTCGAATGTAGAATTGGAATTTGGAACTGGAATATGGAAGTGGAATTTCGAACTGTAATTTGGAACTGGAATGTGGAAATTGTATTTGGAATTGGAAATTGAAACACAAATTTTAAAGGGTATTTAGAAAGCAGACTTTTATCGATAAGTTGTAATTTGAATGTGGAATCATAATTTCAGGATGCAATGGAAGTGTGACATGCGGAAGAGAATTATAGTATCAGAAACTGGAATAGGAAAGCAGATGGGGAATTGGGAACTGGAGTGTAAGTGAATTTGAGAATTGCATTTGGTAATTGGAGGTTGGAATTCGAATTTGGAATGGGAATTTGGAAGTGTATTTTTGAAGCAGAATTGGGTATTTGACTTTAGAAGTGGAATTTGGAAGTGGAGTTTGCAATTGGAATTTACCATTGGAATTTGGAAGTGAAATTTGGAATTGGAATTTAGAATTGGAATATGGAAGTGGAATTTGGAAGTGGAATTTGGAAGTGGAATTTCGAATTGGAATTTGGAATTGGAATTTAGAACTGGAATATGGAAGTGGAAATTGGAAGTGGAATTTGGAAGTGGAATTTCGAACCTGGAATTTGGAAGTGAAATATGGAATTGGAATTTAGAACTGGAATATGGAAGTGGAATTTGGAAGTGGAATTTGGAAGTGGAATTTCGAATTGGAATTTGGAATTGGAATTTAGAACTGGAATATGGAAGTGGAATCTGTAAATGGAATTTAAAATTGGAATTTCGAACCTGGAATTTGGAAGTGAAATTTCGAATTGGAATTCAGAACTGAAATTTAAGAGTGGAATTTGGAACTTCAATTTGGAACTGGAATTTAGAAGTAGAATTTGAAATTCGAATTTAAAAGTGGAATTTGGAATTGGAATTTGGAAGTGGATTTTGCAAGCGGAATTTGGAATTGGAATTTAGAACTGGAATTTGGAAGTGGAATTTGGAAGTGGAATGTAGAATTGGAATTTGGAAATTGAATTTGGAAGTGTTATTTGAAACACAAATTTAAAAGGGTACTTAGAAAGCAGACTTTTATCGATAAGTTGTAATTTGAATGTGGAATCATAATTTCAGGATGCAATGGAAGTGTGACATGCGGAAGAGAATTATAGTATCAGAAACTGGAAAAGGAAATCAGAAGGGGAATTAGGATCGGGACTGTGGAAGTGGATTTTAGAATTGCATTTGGTAATTGCCTGTTGGAACTGGAATTTGGAAGTGAAATTTAAAATTGGAATTTAGAACTGGAAATTTGAACTGGAATTTGGAAGTGGAGTTTGGAAGTGGAATTTCAAACTCGAATTTAGAAGTGAAATTTGGAATTGGAATTTAGTATTTGAATTTGGAAGTAGAATTTGGAAGTCGAATGTAGAATTGGAATTTGGAACTAGAATATGGAAGTGGAATTTCGAACTGTAATTTGGAACTGGAATTTGGAAATTGTATTTGGAATTGGAATTTGAAACACAAATTTTAAAGGGTATTTAGAAAGCAGACTTTTATCGATAAGTTGTAATTTGAATGTGGAATCATAATTTCAGGATGCAATGGAAGTGTGACATGCGGAAGAAATTATAGTATCAGAAACTGGAAAAGGAAATCAGAAGGAGAATTAGGATCGGAACTGTGGAAGTGGATTTTAGAATTGCATTTGGTAATTGCCTGTTGGAACTGGAATTTGGAAGTGAAATTTAAAATTGGAATTTAGGACAGGAATTTTGAACTGAAATTTGGAAGTGGAGTTTGGAAGTGGAATTTCAAACTCTAATTTAGAAGTAGAATTTGGAATTGGAATTTAGTATTTGAAATTGGAAGTAGAATTTGGAAGTCGAATGTAGAATTGATATTTGGACCTGGAATTTGGAAGTGGAATTTCGAACTGCAATTTGGAACTGGAATTTGGAAATTGAATTTGGAATTGGAATTTGAAACACAAATTTTAAAGGGTACTTAGAAAGCAGACTTTATTAATAAGTTGTAATTTGAATGTGGCATCATAATTTCAGTATTAAATTCAAATGCGACATGTGGAAGAGAATTATAGTATCAGAAACTGGAATAGGAAAGCAGATGGGGAATTGGGAACAGGAGTGTAAGTGAATTTGAGTATTGCATTTGGTAATTGGAGGTTGGAAGTCGAATTTGGAATGGGAATTTGGCAGAGTATTTTTGAAGCAGAATTGGGAATTTGACTTTAGAAGTGGAATTTGGAAGTGGAGTTTGGAATTGGAATTTACCATTGGAATTTGAAAGTGGAATTTGGAAGTGGAATTTCGAATTGGAATTTCGAATTGGAATTTGGAATTGGAATTTAGAACTGGAATATGGAAGTGGAATTTGGAAGTGGAATTTAAAATTGGAATTTCAAACCTGGAATTTGGAAGTGAAATTTCGAATTGGAATTCAGAACTGAAATTTGGGAGTGGAATTTGGAACTTCAATTTGGTACTGGAATTTAGAAGTGGAATTAGAAATTCGAATTTAAAAGTGGAATTTGGAATTGGAATTTGGAAGTGGATTTTGGAAGCGGAATTTGGAATTGGAATTTGGAATTGGAATGTAGAACTGGAATTTGGAATTGGAATTTAGAACTGGAATTTGGAAGTGGAATTTGGAAGTGCAATGTAGAATTGGAATTTGGAAATTGAATTTGGAAGTGTTATTTGAAACACAAATTTAAGAGGGTACTTAGAAAGCAGACTTTTATCGATAAGTTGTAATTTGAGTCTGGAATCATAATTTCAGGATGCAATGGAAGTGTGACATGCGGAAGAGAATTATAGTATCAGAAACTGGAATAGGAAAGCAGATGGGGAATTTTGAACGGGAGTGTAAGTGAATTTGAGAATTGCATTTGGTAATTTGAGGTTGGAAGTCGAATTTGGAATGGGAATTTGGCAGTGTATTTTTGAAGCAGAATTGGGAATTTGACTTTAGAAGTGGAATTTGGAAGTGGAGTTTGGAATTGGAATTTACCATTGGAATTTGAAAGTGAAATTTGGAATTGGAAAATGAAACATAAATTTACAAGGGTACTTAGAAAGAAGAATTTTATTCAAAATGAGAAAATTAAATCTGGAATCATAATTTCAGGATACAATTTAAGTGCGACATGTGGAAGAGAATTAGAGTATCAGAATTTGGAAAAGGAAATCAGAAGGGGAATTGGGAATGGGATTGTAGAAGTGTATTTCAGAAAAGCATTTGGTAATTGGAGCTTGGAACCTTAATTTGGAATTGGAATTTAGAATTTGAATTTGATACTGAAATTTGGAAGTGAAATTTAGAATTGGAATTTAGAACTGGAATTTAAAAGCAGAATTTGGAACTGGAATTTGGAAGCAGAATTTGGAATTGGAGTTTGGAAGTGGATTTTGGAATCAGAATTTGGAATTGGAATTTAGAACTGGAATATGGAAGTGGAATTTGGAAGTGGAATTTGGAAGTGGCATTTCGAATAGGAATTTCGAATTGGAATTTGGAATTGGAATTTACAACTTGGATTATGGAAGTGGAATTTGGAAGTGGAATTTAAAATTGGAATTTCGAACCTGGAATTTGGAAGTGAAATTTCGAATTGGAATTCAGAACTGAAATTTGGGAGTGGAATTTGGAACTTCAATTTGGTTCTGGAATTTACAAGTGGAATTTGAAATCCGAATTTATTAGTGGAATTTGGAATTGGAATTTGGAAGTGGATTTTGGAAGCGGAATTTGGAATTGGAATGTAGAATTGGAATTTAGAATTGGAATTTAGAACTGGAATTTGGAAGTGGAATTTGGAAGTGGAATGTAGAATTGGAATTTGGAAATTGAATTTGGAAGTGTTATTTGAAACACAAATTTAAAAGGGTACTTAGAAAGCAGACTTTTATCGATAAGTTGTAATTTGAATGTGGAATCATAATTTCAGGATGCAATGGAAGTGTGACATGCGGAAGAGAATTATAGTATCAGAAACTGGAAAAGGAAATCAGAAGGGGAATTAGGATCGGGACTGTGGAAGTGGATTTTAGAATTGCATTTGGTAATTGCCTGTTGGAACTGGAATTTGGAAGTGAAATTTAAAATTGGAATTTAGAACTGGAAATTTGAACTGGAATTTGGAAGTGGAGTTTGGAAGTGGAATTTCAAACTCGAATTTAGAAGTGAAATTTGGAATTGGAATTTAGTATTTGAATTTGGAAGTAGAATTTGGAAGTCGAATGTAGAATTGGAATTTGGAACTAGAATATGGAAGTGGAATTTCGAACTGTAATTTGGAACTGGAATTTGGAAATTGTATTTGGAATTGGAATTTGAAACACAAATTTTAAAGGGTATTTAGAAAGCAGACTTTTATCGATAAGTTGTAATTTGAATGTGGAATCATAATTTCAGGATGCAATGGAAGTGTGACATGCGGAAGAAATTATAGTATCAGAAACTGGAAAAGGAAATCAGAAGGAGAATTAGGATCGGAACTGTGGAAGTGGATTTTAGAATTGCATTTGGTAATTGCCTGTTGGAACTGGAATTTGGAAGTGAAATTTAAAATTGGAATTTAGGACAGGAATTTTGAACTGAAATTTGGAAGTGGAGTTTGGAAGTGGAATTTCAAACTCTAATTTAGAAGTAGAATTTGGAATTGGAATTTAGTATTTGAAATTGGAAGTAGAATTTGGAAGTCGAATGTAGAATTGATATTTGGACCTGGAATTTGGAAGTGGAATTTCGAACTGCAATTTGGAACTGGAATTTGGAAATTGAATTTGGAATTGGAATTTGAAACACAAATTTTAAAGGGTACTTAGAAAGCAGACTTTATTAATAAGTTGTAATTTGAATGTGGCATCATAATTTCAGTATTAAATTCAAATGCGACATGTGGAAGAGAATTATAGTATCAGAAACTGGAATAGGAAAGCAGATGGGGAATTGGGAACAGGAGTGTAAGTGAATTTGAGTATTGCATTTGGTAATTGGAGGTTGGAAGTCGAATTTGGAATGGGAATTTGGCAGAGTATTTTTGAAGCAGAATTGGGAATTTGACTTTAGAAGTGGAATTTGGAAGTGGAGTTTGGAATTGGAATTTACCATTGGAATTTGAAAGTGGAATTTGGAAGTGAATTTCGAATTGGAATTTCGAATTGGAATTTGGAATTGGAATTTAGAACTGGAATATGGAAGTGGAATTTGGAAGTGGAATTTAAAATTGGAATTTCAAACCTGGAATTTGGAAGTGAAATTTCGAATTGGAATTCAGAACTGAAATTTGGGAGTGGAATTTGGAACTTCAATTTGGTACTGGAATTTAGAAGTGGAATTAGAAATTCGAATTTAAAAGTGGAATTTGGAATTGGAATTTGGAAGTGGATTTTGGAAGCGGAATTTGGAATTGGAATTTGGAATTGGAATGTAGAACTGGAATTTGGAATTGGAATTTAGAACTGGAATTTGGAAGTGGAATTTGGAAGTGCAATGTAGAATTGGAATTTGGAAATTGAATTTGGAAGTGTTATTTGAAACACAAATTTAAGAGGGTACTTAGAAAGCAGACTTTTATCGATAAGTTGTAATTTGAGTCTGGAATCATAATTTCAGGATGCAATGGAAGTGTGACATGCGGAAGAGAATTATAGTATCAGAAACTGGAATAGGAAAGCAGATGGGGAATTTTTGAACGGGAGTGTAAGTGAATTTGAGAATTGCATTTGGTAATTTGAGGTTGGAAGTCGAATTTGGAATGGGAATTTGGCAGTGTATTTTTGAAGCAGAATTGGGAATTTGACTTTAGAAGTGGAATTTGGAAGTGGAGTTTGGAATTGGAATTTACCATTGGAATTTGAAAGTGAAATTTGGAATTGGAAAATGAAACATAAATTTACAAGGGTACTTAGAAAGAAGAATTTTATTCAAAATGAGAAAATTAAATCTGGAATCATAATTTCAGGATACAATTTAAGTGCGACATGTGGAAGAGAATTAGAGTATCAGAATTTGGAAAAGGAAATCAGAAGGGGAATTGGGAATGGGATTGTAGAAGTGTATTTCAGAAAAGCATTTGGTAATTGGAGCTTGGAACCTTAATTTGGAATTGGAATTTAGAATTTGAATTTGATACTGAAATTTGGAAGTGAAATTTAGAATTGGAATTTAGAACTGGAATTTAAAAGCAGAATTTGGAACTGGAATTTGGAAGCAGAATTTGGAATTGGAGTTTGGAAGTGGATTTTGGAATCAGAATTTGGAATTGGAATTTAGAACTGGAATATGGAAGTGGAATTTGGAAGTGGAATTTGGAAGTGGCATTTCGAATAGGAATTCGAATTGGAATTTGGAATTGGAATTTACAACTTGGATTATGGAAGTGGAATTGGAAGTGGAATTTAAAATTGGAATTTCGAACCTGGAATTTGGAAGTGAAATTTCGAATTGGAATTCAGAACTGAAATTTGGGAGTGGAATTTGGAACTTCAATTTGGTTCTGGAATTTACAAGTGGAATTTGAAATCCGAATTTATTAGTGGAATTTGGAATTGGAATTTGGAAGTGGATTTTGGAAGCGGAATTTGGAATTGGAATGTAGAATTGGAATTTAGAATTGGAATTTAGAACTGGAATTTGGAAGTGGAATTTGGAAGTGGAATGTAGAATTGGAATTTGGAAATTGAATTTGGAAGTGTTATTTGAAACACAAATTTAAAAGGGTACTTAGAAAGTAGACTTTTATCGAAAAGTTGTAATTTGAATGTGGAATCATAATTTCAGGATGCAATGGAAGTGTGACATGCGGAAGAGAATTATAGTATCAGAAACTGGAAAAGGAAATCAGAAGGGGAATTAGGATGGGGACTGTGGAAGTGGATTTTAGAATTGCATTTGGTAATTGCCTGTTGGAACTGGAATTTGGAAGTGAAATTTAAAATTGGAATTAAGACCTGGAATTTGGAAGTGGAGTCTGGAATTGGAATTTAGTATTTGAATGTGGAAGTAGAATTTGAAAGTCGAATGTAGAATTGGAATTTAGAACTGGAATTTGGAAGTGCAATTTCGAACTGCAATTTGGAATTGGAATTTGGAAATTAAATTTGGAATTGGAATTTGAAACACAAATTGTAAAGGGTATTTAGAAAGCAGACTTTTATCGATAAGTTGTAATTTGAATGTGGAATCATAATTTCAGTATGCAATTGAAATGCGACATGTGGAAGAGAATTATAGTATCAGAAACTGGAATAGGAAAGCAGATGGGGAATTTTTGAACGGGAGTGTAAGTGAATTTGAGAATTGCATTTGGTAATTGGAGGTTGGAAGTCGAATTTGGAATGGGAATTTGGCAGTGTATTTTTGAAGCAGAATTGGGAATTTGACTTTAGAAGTGGAATTTGGAAGTGGAGTTTGAAATTGGAATTTACCATTGGAATTTGGAACTGAAATTTGGAATTGGAATTTGAAACATAAATTTACAAGGGTACTTAGAAAGAAGAATTTTATTCAAAATGAGAAAATTAAATCTGGAATCATAATTTCAGGATACAATTGAAGTGCGACATGTGGAAGAGAATTAGAGTATCAGAATTTGGAAAAGGAATCAGAAGGGGAATTGGGAATGGGATTGTAGAAGTGTATTTCAGAAAAGCATTTGGTAATTGGAGCTTGGAACCTTAATTTGGAATTGGAATTTAGAATTTGAATTTGATACTGAAATTTGGAAGTGAAATTTAGAATTGGAATTTAGAACTGGAATTTAAAAGCAGAATTTGGAACTGGAATTGGAAGCAGAATTTGGAATTGGAATTTGGAAGTGGATTTTGGAATCAGAATTTGGAATTGGAATTTAGAACTGGAATATGTAAGTGGAATTTGGAAGTGGAATTTGGAAGTGGAATTTCGAATTGGAATTTCGAATTGGAATTTGGAATTGGAATTTAGAACTGGAATATGGAAGTGGAATTTGGAAGTGGAATTTAAAATTGGAATTTCGAACCTGGAATTTGGAAGTGAAATTTCGAATTGGAATTCAGAACTGAAATTTAAGAGTGGAATTTGGAACTTCAATTTGGAACTGGAATTTAGAAGTAGAATTTGAAATTCGAATTTAGAAGTGGAATTTGGAATTGGAATTTCAAAGTGGGTTTTGCAAGCGGAATTTGGATTTGGAATTTGGAATTGGAATTTAGAACTGGAATTTGGAAGTGGAATTTGAAAGTGGAATGTAGAATTGAAATTTGGAAATTGAATTTGGAAGTGTTATTTGAAACACAAATTTAAAAGGGTACTTAGAAAGCAGAATTTTATCGATAAGTTGTAATTTGAATGTGGAATCATAATTTCAGGATGCAATGGAAGTGTGACATGCGGAAGAGAATTATAGTATCAGAAACTGGAAAAGGAAATCAGAAGGGGAATTAGGATGGGGACTGTGGAAGTGGATTTTAGAATTGCACTTGGTAATTGCCTGTTGGTACTGGAATTTGGAAGTGAAATTTAAAATTGGAATTTAGAACTGGAAATTTGAACTGGAATTTGGAAGTGGAGTTTGGAAGTGGAATTTCAAACTCGAATTTAGAAGTGTAATTTGGAATTGGAATTTAGTATTTGAATTTGGAAGTAGAATTTGGAAGTCGAATGTAGAATTGGAATTTGGAACTGGAATATGGAAGTGGAATTTCGAACTGTAATTTGGAACTGGAATGTGGAAATTGTATTTGGAATTGGAAATTGAAACACAAATTTTAAAGGGTATTTAGAAAGCAGACTTTTATCGATAAGTTGTAATTTGAATGTGGAATCATAATTTCAGGATGCAATGGAAGTGTGACATGCGGAAGAGAATTATAGTATCAGAAACTGGAATAGGAAAGCAGATGGGGAATTGGGAACTGGAGTGTAAGTGAATTTGAGAATTGCATTTGGTAATTGGAGGTTGGAATTCGAATTTGGAATGGGAATTTGGAAGTGTATTTTTGAAGCAGAATTGGGTATTTGACTTTAGAAGTGGAATTTGGAAGTGGAGTTTGCAATTGGAATTTACCATTGGAATTTGGAAGTGAAATTTGGAATTGGAATTTAGAATTGGAATATGGAAGTGGAATTTGGAAGTGGAATTTGGAAGTGGAATTTCGAATTGGAATTTGGAATTGGAATTTAGAACTGGAATATGGAAGTGGAAATTGGAAGTGGAATTTGGAAGTGGAATTTCGAACCTGGAATTTGGAAGTGAAATATGGAATTGGAATTTAGAACTGGAATATGGAAGTGGAATTTGGAAGTGGAATTTGGAAGTGGAATTTCGAATTGGAATTTGGAATTGGAATTTAGAACTGGAATATGGAAGTGGAATCTGTAAATGGAATTTAAAATTGGAATTTCGAACCTGGAATTTGGAAGTGAAATTTCGAATTGGAATTCAGAACTGAAATTTAAGAGTGGAATTTGGAACTTCAATTTGGAACTGGAATTTAGAAGTAGAATTTGAAATTCGAATTTAAAAGTGGAATTTGGAATTGGAATTTGGAAGTGGATTTTGCAAGCGGAATTTGGAATTGGAATTTAGAACTGGAATTTGGAAGTGGAATTTGGAAGTGGAATGTAGAATTGGAATTTGGAAATTGAATTTGGAAGTGTTATTTGAAACACAAATTTAAAAGGGTACTTAGAAAGCAGACTTTTATCGATAAGTTGTAATTTGAATGTGGAATCATAATTTCAGGATGCAATGGAAGTGTGACATGCGGAAGAGAATTATAGTATCAGAAACTGGAAAAGGAAATCAGAAGGGGAATTAGGATCGGGACTGTGGAAGTGGATTTTAGAATTGCATTTGGTAATTGCCTGTTGGAACTGGAATTTGGAAGTGAAATTTAAAATTGGAATTTAGAACTGGAAATTTGAACTGGAATTTGGAAGTGGAGTTTGGAAGTGGAATTTCAAACTCGAATTTAGAAGTGAAATTTGGAATTGGAATTTAGTATTTGAATTTGGAAGTAGAATTTGGAAGTCGAATGTAGAATTGGAATTTGGAACTAGAATATGGAAGTGGAATTTCGAACTGTAATTTGGAACTGGAATTTGGAAATTGTATTTGGAATTGGAATTTGAAACACAAATTTTAAAGGGTATTTAGAAAGCAGACTTTTATCGATAAGTTGTAATTTGAATGTGGAATCATAATTTCAGGATGCAATGGAAGTGTGACATGCGGAAGAAATTATAGTATCAGAAACTGGAAAAGGAAATCAGAAGGAGAATTAGGATCGGAACTGTGGAAGTGGATTTTAGAATTGCATTTGGTAATTGCCTGTTGGAACTGGAATTTGGAAGTGAAATTTAAAATTGGAATTTAGGACAGGAATTTTGAACTGAAATTTGGAAGTGGAGTTTGGAAGTGGAATTTCAAACTCTAATTTAGAAGTAGAATTTGGAATTGGAATTTAGTATTTGAAATTGGAAGTAGAATTTGGAAGTCGAATGTAGAATTGATATTTGGACCTGGAATTTGGAAGTGGAATTTCGAACTGCAATTTGGAACTGGAATTTGGAAATTGAATTTGGAATTGGAATTTGAAACACAAATTTTAAAGGGTACTTAGAAAGCAGACTTTATTAATAAGTTGTAATTTGAATGTGGCATCATAATTTCAGTATTAAATTCAAATGCGACATGTGGAAGAGAATTATAGTATCAGAAACTGGAATAGGAAAGCAGATGGGGAATTGGGAACAGGAGTGTAAGTGAATTTGAGTATTGCATTTCGTAATTGGAGGTTGGAAGTCGAATTTGGAATGGGAATTTGGCAGTGTATTTTTGAAGCAGAATTGGGAATTTGACTTTAGAAGTGGAATTTGGAAGTGGAGTTTGGAATTGGAATTTACCATTGGAATTTGAAAGTGGAATTTGGAAGTGGAATTTCGAATTGGAATTTCGAATTGGAATTTGGAATTGGAATTTAGAACTGGAATATGGAAGTGGAATTTGGAAGTGGAATTTAAAATTGGAATTTCAAACCTGGAATTTGGAAGTGAAATTTCGAATTGGAATTCAGAACTGAAATTTGGGAGTGGAATTTGGAACTTCAATTTGGTACTGGAATTTAGAAGTGGAATTAGAAATTCGAATTTAAAAGTGGAATTTGGAATTGGAATTTGGAAGTGGATTTTGGAAGCGGAATTTGGAATTGGAATTTGGAATTGGAATGTAGAACTGGAATTTGGAATTGGAATTTAGAACTGGAATTTGGAAGTGGAATTTGGAAGTGCAATGTAGAATTGGAATTTGGAAATTGAATTTGGAAGTGTTATTTGAAACACAAATTTAAGAGGGTACTTAGAAAGCAGACTTTTATCGATAAGTTGTAATTTGAGTCTGGAATCATAATTTCAGGATGCAATGGAAGTGTGACATGCGGAAGAGAATTATAGTATCAGAAACTGGAATAGGAAAGCAGATGGGGAATTTTTGAACGGGAGTGTAAGTGAATTTGAGAATTGCATTTGGTAATTTGAGGTTGGAAGTCGAATTTGGAATGGGAATTTGGCAGTGTATTTTTGAAGCAGAATTGGGAATTTGACTTTAGAAGTGGAATTTGGAAGTGGAGTTTGGAATTGGAATTTACCATTGGAATTTGAAAGTGAAATTTGGAATTGGAAAATGAAACATAAATTTACAAGGGTACTTAGAAAGAAGAATTTTATTCAAAATGAGAAAATTAAATCTGGAATCATAATTTCAGGATACAATTTAAGTGCGACATGTGGAAGAGAATTAGAGTATCAGAATTTGGAAAAGGAAATCAGAAGGGGAATTGGGAATGGGATTGTAGAAGTGTATTTCAGAAAAGCATTTGGTAATTGGAGCTTGGAACCTTAATTTGGAATTGGAATTTAGAATTTGAATTTGATACTGAAATTTGGAAGTGAAATTTAGAATTGGAATTTAGAACTGGAATTTAAAAGCAGAATTTGGAACTGGAATTTGGAAGCAGAATTTGGAATTGGAGTTTGGAAGTGGATTTTGGAATCAGAATTTGGAATTGGAATTTAGAACTGGAATATGGAAGTGGAATTTGGAAGTGGAATTTGGAAGTGGCATTTCGAATAGGAATTTCGAATTGGAATTTGGAATTGGAATTTACAACTTGGATTATGGAAGTGGAATTTGGAAGTGGAATTTAAAATTGGAATTTCGAACCTGGAATTTGGAAGTGAAATTTCGAATTGGAATTCAGAACTGAAATTTGGGAGTGGAATTTGGAACTTCAATTTGGTTCTGGAATTTACAAGTGGAATTTGAAATCCGAATTTATTAGTGGAATTTGGAATTGGAATTTGGAAGTGGATTTTGGAAGCGGAATTTGGAATTGGAATGTAGAATTGGAATTTAGAATTGGAATTTAGAACTGGAATTTGGAAGTGGAATTTGGAAGTGGAATGTAGAATTGGAATTTGGAAATTGAATTTGGAAGTGTTATTTGAAACACAAATTTAAAAGGGTACTTAGAAAGTAGACTTTTATCGAAAAGTTGTAATTTGAATGTGGAATCATAATTTCAGGATGCAATGGAAGTGTGACATGCGGAAGAGAATTATAGTATCAGAAACTGGAAAAGGAAATCAGAAGGGGAATTAGGATGGGGACTGTGGAAGTGGATTTTAGAATTGCATTTGGTAATTGCCTGTTGGAACTGGAATTTGGAAGTGAAATTTAAAATTGGAATTAAGACCTGGAATTTGGAAGTGGAGTCTGGAATTGGAATTTAGTATTTGAATGTGGAAGTAGAATTTGAAAGTCGAATGTAGAATTGGAATTTAGAACTGGAATTTGGAAGTGCAATTTCGAACTGCAATTTGGAATTGGAATTTGGAAATTAAATTTGGAATTGGAATTTGAAACACAAATTGTAAAGGGTATTTAGAAAGCAGACTTTTATCGATAAGTTGTAATTTGAATGTGGAATCATAATTTCAGTATGCAATTGAAATGCGACATGTGGAAGAGAATTATAGTATCAGAAACTGGAATAGGAAAGCAGATGGGGAATTTTTGAACGGGAGTGTAAGTGAATTTGAGAATTGCATTTGGTAATTGGAGGTTGGAAGTCGAATTTGGAATGGGAATTTGGCAGTGTATTTTTGAAGCAGAATTGGGAATTTGACTTTAGAAGTGGAATTTGGAAGTGGAGTTTGAAATTGGAATTTACCATTGGAATTTGGAACTGAAATTTGGAATTGGAATTTGAAACATAAATTTACAAGGGTACTTAGAAAGAAGAATTTTATTCAAAATGAGAAAATTAAATCTGGAATCATAATTTCAGGATACAATTGAAGTGCGACATGTGGAAGAGAATTAGAGTATCAGAATTTGGAAAAGGAAATCAGAAGGGGAATTGGGAATGGGATTGTAGAAGTGTATTTCAGAAAAGCATTTGGTAATTGGAGCTTGGAACCTTAATTTGGAATTGGAATTTAGAATTTGAATTTGATACTGAAATTTGGAAGTGAAATTTAGAATTGGAATTTAGAACTGGAATTTAAAAGCAGAATTTGGAACTGGAATTTGGAAGCAGAATTTGGAATTGGAATTTGGAAGTGGATTTTGGAATCAGAATTTGGAATTGGAATTTAGAACTGGAATATGTAAGTGGAATTTGGAAGTGGAATTTGGAAGTGGAATTTCGAATTGGAATTTCGAATTGGAATTTGGAATTGGAATTTAGAACTGGAATATGGAAGTGGAATTTGGAAGTGGAATTTAAAATTGGAATTTCGAACCTGGAATTTGGAAGTGAAATTTCGAATTGGAATTCAGAACTGAAATTTGGGAGTGGAATTTGGAACTTCAATTTGGTACTGGAATTTACAAGTAGAATTTGAAATTCGAATTTAAAAGTGGAATTTGGAATTGGAATTTGGAAGTGGATTTTGAAGCGGAATTTGGAATTGGAATTTGGAATTGGAATGTAGAATTGGAATTTGGAATTGGAATTTAGAACTGAAATTTGGAAGTGGAATTTGGAAGTGCAATGTAGAATTGGAATTTGGAAATTGAATTTGGAAGTGTTATTTGAAACACAAATTTAAAAGGTTACTTAGAAAGCAGACTTTTATCGATAAGTTGTAATTTGAATGTGGAATCATATTTCAGGATGCAATGGAAGTGTGACATGTGGAAAAAATTATAGTATCAGAAACTGGAAAAGGAAATCAGAAGGGGAATTAGGATCGGAACTGTGGAAGTGGATTTTAGAATTGCATTTGGTAATTGCCTGTTGGAACTGGAATTTGGAAGTGAAATTTAAAATTGGAATTTAGGACTGGAATTTTGAACTGAAATTTGGAAGTGGAGTTTGGAAGTGGAATTTCAAACTCGAATTTAGAAGTAGAATTTTGAATTGGAATTTAGTATTTGAATTTGGAAGTAGAATTTGGAAGTAGAATGTAGAATTGGAATTTGGAACTGGAATTTGGAAGTCGAATTTCGAACTGCAATTTGGAACTGGAATTTGGAAATTGAATTTGGAATTGGAATTTGAAACACAAATTTTAAAGGGTACTTCGAAAGCAGACTTTATTAATAAGTTGTAATTTGAATGTGGCATCATAATTTCAGTATTAAATTCAAATGCGACATGTGGAAGAGAATTATAGTATCAGAAACTGGAATAGGAAAGCAGATGGGGAATTGGGAACAGGAGTGTAAGTGAATTTGAGTATTGCATTTGGTAATTGGAGGTTGGAAGTCGAATTTGGAATGGGAATTTGGCAGTGTATTTTTGAAGCAGAATTGGGAATTTGACTTTAGAAGTGGAATTTGGAAGTGGAGTTTGGAATTGGAATTTACCATTGGAATTTGAAATTGGAATTTGGAAGTGGAATTTCGAATTGGAATTTCGAATTGGAATTTGGAATTGGAATTTAGAACTGGAATATGGAAGTGGAATTTGAAAGTGCAATGTAGAATTGGAATTTGGAAATTGAATTTGGAAGTGTTATTTGAAACACAAATTTAAAAGGGTACTTAGAAAGCAGACTTTTATCGATAAGTTGTAATTTGAGTCTGGAATCATAATTTCAGGATGCAATGGAAGTGTGACATGCGGAAGAGAATTATAGTATCAGAAACTGGAATAGGAAAGCAGATGGGGAATTTTTGAACGGGAGTGTAAGTGAATTTGAGAATTGCATTTGGTAATTTGAGGTTGGAAGTCGAATTTGGAATGGGAATTTGGCAGTGTATTTTTGAAGCAGAATTGGGAATTTGACTTTAGAAGTGGAATTTGGAAGTGGACTTTGGAATTGGAATTTACCATTGGAATTTGAAAGTGAAATTTGGAATTGGAAAATGAAACATAAATTTACAAGGGTACTTAGAAAGAAGAATTTTATTCAAAATGGGAAAATTAAATCTGGAATCATAATTTCAGGATACAATTGAAGTGCGACATGTGGAAGAGAATTAGAGTATCAGAATTTGGAAAAGGAAATCAGAAGGGGAATTGGGAATGGGATTGTAGAAGTGTATTTCAGAAAAGCATTTGGTAATTGGAGCTTGGAACCTTAATTTGGAATTGGAATTTAGAATTTGAATTTGATACTGAAATTTGGAAGTGAAATTTAGAATTGGAATTTAGAACTGGAATTTAAAAGCAGAATTTGGAACTGGAATTTGGAAGCAGAATTTGGAATTGGAGTTTGGAAGTGGATTTTGGAATCAGAATTTGGAATTGGAATTTAGAACTGGAATATGGAAGTGGAATTTGGAAGTGGAATTTGGAAGTGGCATTTCGAATAGGAATTTTGAATTGGAATTTGGAATTGGAATTTAGAACTGGAATATGGAAGTGGAATTTGGAAGTGGAATTTAAAATTGGAATTTCGAACCTGGAATTTGGAAGTGAAATTTCGAATTGGAATTCAGAACTGAAATTTGGGAGTGGAATTTGGAACTTCAATTTGGTTCTGGAATTTACAAGTGGAATTTGAAATCCGAATTTATTAGTGGAATTTGAAATGGAATTTGGAAGTGGATTTTGGAAGCGGAATTTGGAATTGGAATTTGGAATTGGAATGTAGAATTGGAATTTGGAATTGGAATTTAGAACTGGAATTTGGAAGTGGAATTTGGAAGTGGAATGTAGAATTGGAATTTGGAAATTGAATTTGGAAGTGTTATTTGAAACACAAATTTAAAAGGGTACTTAGAAAGTAGACTTTTATCGAAAAGTTGTAATTTGAATGTGGAATCATAATTTCAGGACGCAATGGAAGTGTGACATGCGGAAGAGAATTATAGTATCAGAAACTGGAAAAGGAAATCAGAAGGGGAATTAGGATGGGGACTGTGGAAGTGGATTTTAGAATTGCATTTGGTAATTGCCTGTTGGAACTGGAATTTGGAAGTGAAATTTAAAATTGGAATTAAGACCTGGAATTTGGAAGTGGAGTCTGGAATTGGAATTTAGTATTTGAATGTGGAAGTAGAATTTGGAAGTCGAATGTAGAATTGGAATTTGGAACTGGAATTTGGAAGTGCAATTTCGAACTGCAATTTGGAATTGGAATTTGGAAATTAAATTTGGAATTGGAATTTGAAACACAAATTGTAAAGGGTACTTAGAAAGCAGACTTTATTAATAAGTTGTAATTTGAATGTGGAATCATAATTTCAGTATGCAATTGAAATGCGACATGTGGAAGAGAATTATAGTATCAGAAACTGGAATAGGAAAGCAGATGGGGAATTTTTGAACGGGAGTGTAAGTGAATTTGAGAATTGCATTTGGTAATTTGAGGTTGGAAGTCGAATTTGGAATGGGAATTTGGCAGTGTATTTTTGAAGCAGAATTGGGAATTTGACTTTAGAAGTGCAATTTGGAAGTGGAGTTTGAAATTGGAATTTACCATTGGAATTTGGAACTTAAATTTGGAATTGGAATTTGAAACATAAATTTACAAGGGTACTTAGAAAGAAGAATTTTATTCAAAATGAGAAAATTAAATCTGGAATCATAATTTCAGGATACAATTGAAGTGCGACATGTGGAAGAGAATTAGAGTATCAGAATTTGGAAAAGGAAATCAGAAGGGGAATTGGGAATGGGATTGTAGAAGTGTATTTCAGAAAAGCATTTGGTAATTGGAGCTTGGAACCTTAATTTGGAATTGGAATTTAGAATTTGAATTTGATACTGAAATTTGGAAGTGAAATTTAGAATTGGAATTTAGAACTGGAATTTAAAAGCCGAATTTGGAACTGGAATTTGGAAGCAGAATTTGGAATTGGAATTTGGAAGTGGATTTTGGAATCAGAATTTGGAATTGGAATTTAGAACTTGAATATGTAAGTGGAATTTGGAAGTGGAATTTGGAAGTGGAATTTCGAATTGGAATTTGGAATTGGAATTTAGAACTGGAATATGGAAGTGGAATTTGGAAGTGGAATTTAAAATTGGAATTTCGAACCTGGAATTTGGAAGTGAAATTTCGAATTGGAATTCAGAACTGAAATTTGGGAGTGGAATTTGCAACTTCAATTTGGTACTGGAATTTACAAGTAGAATTTGAAATTCGAATTTAAAAGTGGAATTTGGAATTGGAATTTGGAAGTGGATTTTGGAATTGGAATTTGGAATTGGAATTTGGAATTGGAATGTAGAATTGGAATTTGGAATTGGAATTTAGAACTGAAATTTAGAAGTGAAATTTGGAAGTGCAATGTAGAATTGGAATTTGGAAATTGAATTTGGAAGTGTTATTTGAAACACAAATTTAAAAGGGTACTTAGAAAGCAGACTTTTATCGATAAGTTGTAATTTGAATGTGGAATCATATTTCAGGATGCAATGGAAGTGTGACATGCGGAAAAAATTATAGTATCAGAAACTGGAAAAGGAAATCAGAAGGGGAATTAGGATCGGAACTGTGGAAGTGGATTTTAGAATTGCATTTGGTAATTGCCTGTTGGAACTGGAATTTGGAAGTGAAATTTAAAATTGGAATTTAGGACTGGAATTTTGAACTGAAATTTGGAAGTGGAGTTTGGAAGTGGAATTTCAAACTCGAATTTAGAAGTAGAATTTTGAATTGGAATTTAGTATTTGAATTTGGAAGTAGAATTTGGAAGTAGAATGTAGAATTGGAATTTGGAACTGGAATTTGGAAGTCGAATTTCGAACTGCAATTTGGAACTCGAATTTGGAAATTGAATTTGGAATTGGAATTTGAAACACAAATTTTAAAGGGTACTTAGAAAGCAGACTTTATTACTAAGTTGTAATTTGAATGTGGAATCATAATTTCAGTATTAAATTCAAATGCGACATGTGGAAGAGAATTATAGTATCAGAAACTGGAATAGGAAAGCAGATGGGGAATTGGGAACGGGAGTGTAAGTGAATTTGAGTATTGCATTTGGTAATTGGAGGTTGGAACTCGAATTTGGAATGGGAATTTGGCAGTGTATTTTTGAAGCAGAATTGGGAATTTGACTTTAGAAGTGGAATTTGGAAGTGGAGTTTGGAATTGGAATTTACCATTGGAATTTGAAAGTGGAATTTGGATGTGGAATTTCGAATTGGAATTTCGAATTGGAATTTGGAATTGGAATTTAGAACTGGAATATGGAAGTGGAATTTGGAAGTGGAATTTAAAATTGAAATTTCGAACCTGGAATTTGGAAGTGAAATTTCGAATTGGAATTCAGAACTGAAATTTGGGAGTGGAATTTGGAACTTCAATTTGGTACTGGAATTTAGAAGTGGAATTAGAAATTCGAATTTAAAAGTGGAATTTGGAATTGGAATTTGGAAGTGGATTTTGGAAGCGGAATTTGGAATTGGAATTTGGAATTGGAATGTAGAACTGGAATTTGGAATTGGAATTTAGAACTGGAATTTGGAAGTGGAATTTGGAAGTGCAATGTAGAATTGGAATTTGGAAATTGAATTTGGAAGTGTTATTTGAAACACAAATTTAAAAGGGTACTTAGAAAGCAGACTTTTATCGATAAGTTGTAATTTGAGTCTGGAATCATAATTTCAGGATGCAATGGAAGTGTGACATGCGGAAGAGAATTATAGTATCAGAAACTGGAATAGGAAAGCAGATGGGGAATTGGGAACAGGAGTGTAAGTGAATTTGAGTATTGCATTTGGTAATTGGAGGTTGGAAGTCGAATTTGGAATGGGAATTTGGCAGTGTATTTTTGAAGCAGAATTGGGAATTTGACTTTAGAAGTGGAATTTGGAAGTGGAGTTTGGAATTGGAATTTACCATTGGAATTTGAAATTGGAATTTGGAAGTGGAATTTCGAATTGGAATTTCGAATTGGAATTTGGAATTGGAATTTAGAACTGGAATATGGAAGTGGAATTTGAAAGAGCAATGTAGAATTGGAATTTGGAAATTGAATTTGGAAGTGTTATTTGAAACACAAATTTAAAAGGGTAGTTAGAAAGCAGACTTTTATCGATAAGTTGTAATTTGAGTCTGGAATCATAATTTCAGGATGCAATGGAAGTGTGACATGCGGAAGAGAATTATAGTATCAGAAACTGGAATAGGAAAGCAGATGGGGAATTTTTGAACGAGAGTGTAAGTGAATTTGAGAATTGCATTTCGTAATTTGAGGTTGGAAGTCGAATTTGGAATGGGAATTTGGCAGTGTATTTTTGAAGCAGAATTGGGAATTTGACTTTAGAAGTGGAATTTGGAAGTGGACTTTGGAATTGGAATTTACCATTGGAATTTGAAAGTGAAATTTGGAATTGGAAAATGAAACATAAATTTACAAGGGTACTAAGAAAGAAGAATTTTATTCAAAATGGGAAAATTAAATCTGGAATCATAATTTCAGGATACAATTGAAGTGCGACATGTGGAAGAGAATTAGAGTATCAGAATTTGGAAAAGGAAATCAGAAGGGGAATTGGGAATGGGATTGTAGAAGTGTATTTCAGAAAAGCATTTGGTAATTGGAGCTTGGAACCTTAATTTGGAATTGGAATTTAGAATTTGAATTTGATACTGAAATTTGGAAGTGAAATTTAGAATTGGAATTTAGAACTGGAATTTAAAAGCAGAATTTGGAACTGGAATTTGGAAGCAGAATTTGGAATTGGAGTTTGGAAGTGGATTTTGGAATCAGAATTTGGAATTGGAATTTAGAACTGGAATATGGAAGTGGAATTTGGAAGTGGAATTTGGAAGTGGCATTTCGAATAGGAATTTTGAATTGGAATTTGGAATTGGAATTTAGAACTGGAATATGGAAGTGGAATTTGGAAGTGGAATTTAAAATTGGAATTTCAAACCTGGAATTTGGAAGTGAAATTTCGAATTGGAATTCAGAACTGAAATTTGGGAGTGGAATTTGGAACTTCAATTTGGTTCTGGAATTTACAAGTGGAATTTGAAATCCGAATTTATTAGTGGAATTTGGAATTGGAATTTGGAAGTGGATTTTGGAAGCGGAATTTGGAATTGGAATTTGGAATTGGAATGTAGAATTGGAATTTGGAATTGGAATTTAGAACTGGAATTTGGAAGTGGAATTTGGAAGTGGAATGTAGAATTGGAATTTGGAAATTGAATTTGGAAGTGTTATTTGAAACACAAATTTAAAAGGGTACTTAGAAAGTAGACTTTTATCGAAAAGTTGTAATTTGAATGTGGAATCATAATTTCAGGACGCAATGGAAGTGTGACATGCGGAAGAGAATTATAGTATCAGAAAATGGAAAAGGAAATCAGAAGGGGAATTAGGATGGGGACTGTGGAAGTGGATTTTAGAATTGCATTTGGTAATTGCCTGTTGGAACTGGAATTTGGAAGTGAAATTTAAAATTGGAATTTAGGACTGGAATTTTGAACTGAAATTTGGAAGTGGAGTTTGGAAGTGGAATTTCAAACTCGAATTTAGAAGTAGAATTTTGAATTGGAATTTAGTATTTGAATTTGGAAGTAGAATTTGGAAGTAGAATGTAGAATTGGAATTTGGAACTGGAATTTGGAAGTCGAATTTCGAACTGCAATTTGGAACTGGAATTTGGAAATTGAATTTGGAATTGGAATTTGAAACACAAATTTTAAAGGGTACTTCGAAAGCAGACTTTATTAATAAGTTGTAATTTGAATGTGGCATCATAATTTCAGTATTAAATTCAAATGCGACATGTGGAAGAGAATTATAGTATCAGAAACTGGAATAGGAAAGCAGATGGGGAATTGGGAACAGGAGTGTAAGTGAATTTGAGTATTGCATTTGGTAATTGGAGGTTGGAAGTCGAATTTGGAATGGGAATTTGGCAGTGTATTTTTGAAGCAGAATTGGGAATTTGACTTTAGAAGTGGAATTTGGAAGTGGAGTTTGGAATTGGAATTTACCATTGGAATTTGAAATTGGAATTTGGAAGTGGAATTTCGAATTGGAATTTCGAATTGGAATTTGGAATTGGAATTTAGAACTGGAATATGGAAGTGGAATTTGAAAGTGCAATGTAGAATTGGAATTTGGAAATTGAATTTGGAAGTGTTATTTGAAACACAAATTTAAAAGGGTACTTAGAAAGCAGACTTTTATCGATAAGTTGTAATTTGAGTCTGGAATCATAATTTCAGGATGCAATGGAAGTGTGACATGCGGAAGAGAATTATAGTATCAGAAACTGGAATAGGAAAGCAGATGGGGAATTTTTGAACGGGAGTGTAAGTGAATTTGAGAATTGCATTTGGTAATTGGAGGTTGGAAGTCGAATTTGGAATGGGAATTTGGCAGTGTATTTTTGAAGCAGAATTGGGAATTTGACTTTAGAAGTGGAATTTGGAAGTGGACTTTGGAATTGGAATTTACCATTGGAATTTGAAAGTGAAATTTGGAATTGGAAAATGAAACATAAATTTACAAGGGTACTTAGAAAGAAGAATTTTATTCAAAATGAGAAAATTAAATCTGGAATCATAATTTCAGGATACAATTGAAGTGCGACATGTGGAAGAGAATTAGAGTATCAGAATTTGGAAAAGGAAATCAGAAGGGGAATTGGGAATGGGATTGTAGAAGTGTATTTCAGAAAAGCATTTGGTAATTGGAGCTTGGAACCTTAATTTGGAATTGGAATTTAGAATTTGAATTTGATACTGAAATTTGGAAGTGAAATTTAGAATTGGAATTTAGAACTGGAATTTAAAAGCAGAATTTGGAACTGGAATTTGGAAGCAGAATTTGGAATTGGAGTTTGGAAGTGGATTTTGGAATCAGAATTTGGAATTGGAATTTAGAACTGGAATATGGAAGTGGAATTTGGAAGTGGAATTTGGAAGTGGCATTTCGAATAGGAATTTTGAATTGGAATTTGGAATTGGAATTTAGAACTGGAATATGGAAGTGGAATTTGGAAGTGGAATTTAAAATTGGAATTTCGAACCTGGAATTTGGAAGTGAAATTTCGAATTGGAATTCAGAACTGAAATTTGGGAGTGGAATTTGGAACTTCAATTTGGTTCTGGAATTTACAAGTGGAATTTGAAATCCGAATTTATTAGTGGAATTTGGAATTGGAATTTGGAAGTGGATTTTGGAAGCGGAATTTGGAATTGGAATTTGGAATTGGAATGTAGAATTGGAATTTGGAATTGGAATTTAGAACTAGAATTTGGAAGTGGAATTTGGAAGTGGAATGTAGAATTGGAATTTGGAAATTGAATTTGGAAGTGTTATTTGAAACACAAATTTAAAAGGGTACTTAGAAAGTAGACTTTTATCGAAAAGTTGTAATTTGAATGTGGAATCATAATTTCAGGACGCAATGGAAGTGTGACATGCGGAAGAGAATTATAGTATCAGAAAATGGAAAAGGAAATCAGAAGGGGAATTAGGATGGGGACTGTGGAAGTGGATTTTAGAATTGCATTTGGTAATTGCCTGTTGGAACTGGAATTTGGAAGTGAAATTTAAAATTGGAATTAAGACCTGGAATTTGGAAGTGGAGTCTGGAATTGGAATTTAGTATTTGAATGTGGAAGTAGAATTTGGAAGTCGAATGTAGAATTGGAATTTGGAACTGGAATTTGGAAGTGCAATTTCGAACTGCAATTTGGAATTGGAATTTGGAAATTAAATTTGGAATTGGAATTTGAAACACAAATTGTAAAGGGTACTTAGAAAGCAGACTTTATTAATAAGTTGTAATTTGAATGTGGAATCATAATTTCAGTATGCAATTGAAATGCGACATGTGGAAGAGAATTATAGTATCAGAAACTGGAATAGGAAAGCAGATGGGGAATTTTTGAACGGGAGTGTAAGTGAATTTGAGAATTGCATTTGGTAATTTGAGGTTGGAAGTCGAATTTGGAATGGGAATTTGGCAGTGTATTTTTGAAGCAGAATTGGGAATTTGACTTTAGAAGTGCAATTTGGAAGTGGAGTTTGAAATTGGAATTTACCATTGGAATTTGGAACTTAAATTTGGAATTGGAATTTGAAACATAAATTTACAAGGGTACTTAGAAAGAAGAATTTTATTCAAAATGAGAAAATTAAATCTGGAATCATAATTTCAGGATACAATTGAAGTGCGACATGTGGAAGAGAATTAGAGTATCAGAATTTGGAAAAGGAAATCAGAAGGGGAATTGGGAATGGGATTGTAGAAGTGTATTTCAGAAAAGCATTTGGTAATTGGAGCTTGGAACCTTAATTTGGAATTGGAATTTAGAATTTGAATTTGATACTGAAATTTGGAAGTGAAATTTAGAATTGGAATTTAGAACTGGAATTTAAAAGCCGAATTTGGAACTGGAATTTGGAAGCAGAATTTGGAATTGGAATTTGGAAGTGGATTTTGGAATCAGAATTTGGAATTGGAATTTAGAACTTGAATATGTAAGTGGAATTTGGAAGTGGAATTTGGAAGTGGAATTTCGAATTGGAATTTGGAATTGGAATTTAGAACTGGAATATGGAAGTGGAATTTGGAAGTGGAATTTAAAATTGGAATTTCGAACCTGGAATTTGGAAGTGAAATTTCGAATTGGAATTCAGAACTGAAATTTGGGAGTGGAATTTGCAACTTCAATTTGGTACTGGAATTTACAAGTAGAATTTGAAATTCGAATTTAAAAGTGGAATTTGGAATTGGAATTTGGAAGTGGATTTTGGAATTGGAATTTGGAATTGGAATTTGGAATTGGAATGTAGAATTGGAATTTGGAATTGGAATTTAGAACTGAAATTTAGAAGTGAAATTTGGAAGTGCAATGTAGAATTGGAATTTGGAAATTGAATTTGGAAGTGTTATTTGAAACACAAATTTAAAAGGGTACTTAGAAAGCAGACTTTTATCGATAAGTTGTAATTTGAATGTGGAATCATATTTCAGGATGCAATGGAAGTGTGACATGCGGAAAAAATTATAGTATCAGAAACTGGAAAAGGAAATCAGAAGGGGAATTAGGATCGGAACTGTGGAAGTGGATTTTAGAATTGCATTTGGTAATTGCCTGTTGGAACTGGAATTTGGAAGTGAAATTTAAAATTGGAATTTAGGACTGGAATTTTGAACTGAAATTTGGAAGTGGAGTTTGGAAGTGGAATTTCAAACTCGAATTTAGAAGTAGAATTTTGAATTGGAATTTAGTATTTGAATTTGGAAGTAGAATTTGGAAGTAGAATGTAGAATTGGAATTTGGAACTGGAATTTGGAAGTCGAATTTCGAACTGCAATTTGGAACTCGAATTTGGAAATTGAATTTGGAATTGGAATTTGAAACACAAATTTTAAAGGGTACTTAGAAAGCAGACTTTATTACTAAGTTGTAATTTGAATGTGGAATCATAATTTCAGTATTAAATTCAAATGCGACATGTGGAAGAGAATTATAGTATCAGAAACTGGAATAGGAAAGCAGATGGGGAATTGGGAACGGGAGTGTAAGTGAATTTGAGTATTGCATTTGGTAATTGGAGGTTGGAACTCGAATTTGGAATGGGAATTTGGCAGTGTATTTTTGAAGCAGAATTGGGAATTTGACTTTAGAAGTGGAATTTGGAAGTGGAGTTTGGAATTGGAATTTACCATTGGAATTTGAAAGTGGAATTTGGATGTGGAATTTCGAATTGGAATTTCGAATTGGAATTTGGAATTGGAATTTAGAACTGGAATATGGAAGTGGAATTTGGAAGTGGAATTTAAAATTGGAATTTCAAACCTGGAATTTGGGGGTGAAATTTCGAATTGGAATTCAGAACTGAAATTTGGGAGTGGAATTTGGAACTTCAATTTGGTACTGGAATTTAGAAGTGGAATTAGAAATTCGAATTTAAAAGTGGAATTTGGAATTGGAATTTGGAAGTGGATTTTGGAAGCGGAATTTGGAATTGGAATTTGGAATTGGAATGTAGAACTGGAATTTGGAATTGGAATTTAGAACTGGAATTTGGAAGTGGAATTTGGAAGTGCAATGTAGAATTGGAATTTGGAAATTGAATTTGGAAGTGTTATTTGAAACACAAATTTAAAAGGGTACTTAGAAAGCAGACTTTTATCGATAAGTTGTAATTTGAGTCTGGAATCATAATTTCAGGATGCAATGGAAGTGTGACATGCGGAAGAGAATTATAGTATCAGAAACTGGAATAGGAAAGCAGATGGGGAATTGGGAACAGGAGTGTAAGTGAATTTGAGTATTGCATTTGGTAATTGGAGGTTGGAAGTCGAATTTGTAATGGGAATTTGGCAGTGTATTTTTGAAGCAGAATTGGGAATTTGACTTTAGAAGTGGAATTTGGAAGTGGAGTTTGGAATTTGAATTTACCATTGGAATTTGAAAGTGAAATTTGGAATTGGAAAATGAAACATAAATTTACAAGGGTTCTTAGAAAGAAGAATTTTATTCAAAATGAGAAAATTAAATCTGGAATCATAATTTCAGGATACAATTGAAGTGCGACATGTGGAAGAGAATTAGAGTATCAGAATTTGGAAAAGGAAATCAGAAGGGGAATTTGGAATGGGATTGTAGAAGTGTATTTCAGAAAAGCATTTGGTAATTGGAGCTTGGAACCTAAATTTGGAATTGGAATTTAGAATTTGAATTTGATACTGAAATTTGGAAGTGAAATTTAGAATTGGAATTTAGAACTGGAATTTAAAAGCAGAATTTGGAACTGGAATTTGGAAGCAGAATTTGGAATTGGAGTTTGGAAGTGGATTTTGGAATCAGAATTTGGAATTGGAATTTAGAACTGGAATATGGAAGTGGAATTTGGAAGTGGAATTTAAAATTGGAATTTCGAACCTGGAATTTGGAAGTGAAATTTCGAATTGGAATTCAGAACTGAAATTTGGGAGTGGAATTTGGAACTTCAATTTGGTTCTGGAATTTACAAGTGGAATTTGAAATCCGAATTTATTAGTGGAATTTGGAATTGGAATTTGGAAGTGGATTTTGGAAGCGGAATTTGGAATTGGAATTTGGAATTGGAATGTAGAATTGGAATTTGGAATTGGAATTTAGAACTGTAATTTGGAAGTGGAATTTGGAAGTGGAATGTAGAATTGGAATTTGGAAATTGAATTTGGAAGTGTTATTTGAAACACAAATTTAAAAGGGTACTTAGAAAGTAGACTTTTATCGAAAAGTTGTAATTTGAATGTGGAATCATAATTTCAGGATGCAATGGAAGTGTGACATGCGGAAGAGAATTATAGTATCAGAAAATGGAAAAGGAAATCAGAAGGGTAATTAGGATGGGGACTGTGGAAGTGGATTTTAGAATTGCATTTGGTAATTGCCTGTTGGAACTGGAATTTGGAAGTGAAATTTAAAATTGGAATTAAGACCTGGAATTTGGAAGTGGAGTCTGGAATTGGAATTTAGTATTTGAATGTGGAAGTAGAATTTGGAAGTCGAATGTAGAATTGGAATTTGGAACTGGAATTTGGAAGTGGAATTTCGAACTGCAATTTGGAATTGGAATTTGGAAATTAAATTTGGAATTGGAATTTGAAACACAAATTTTAAAGGGTACTTAGAAAGCAGACTTTATTAATAAGTTGTAATTTGAATGTGGAATCATAATTTCAGTATGCAATTGAAATGCGACATGTGGAAGAGAATTATACTATCAGAAACTGGATTAGGAAAGCAGATGGGGAATTGGGAACGGGAGTGTAAGTGAATTTGAGTATTGCATTTGGCAATTGGAGGTTGGAATTCGAATTTGGAATGGGAATTTGGAAGTGTATTTTTGAAGCAGAATTGGGAATTTGACTTTAGAAGTGGAATTTGGAAGTGGAGTTTGGAATTGGAATTTACCATTGGAATTTGAAAGTGGAATTTGGATGTGGAATTTCGAATTGGAATTTCGAATTGGAATTTGGAATTGGAATTTAGAACTGGAATATGGAAGTGGAATTTGGAAGTGGAATTTAAAATTGGAATTTCAAACCTGGAATTTGGAAGTGAAATTTCAAACTGGAATTCAGAACTGAAATTTGGGAGTGGAATTTGGAACTTCAATTTGGTACTGGAATTTAGAAGTGGAATTAGAAATTCGAATTTAAAAGTGGAATTTGGAATTGGAATTTGGAAGTGGATTTTGGAAGCGGAATTTGGAATTGGAATTTGGAATTGGAATGTAGAACTGGAATTTGGAATTGGAATTTAGAACTGGAATTTGGAAGTGGAATGTGGAAGTGCAATGTAGAATTGGAATTTGGAAATTGAATTTGGAAGTGTTATTTGAAACACAAATTTAAAAGGGTACTTAGAAAGCAGACTTTTATCGATAAGTTGTAATTTGAATGTGGAATCATAATTTCAGGATGCAATGGAAGTGTGACATGCGGAAGAGAATTATAGTATCAGAAAATGGAAAAGGAAATCAGAAGGGGAATTAGGATGGGGACTGTGGAAGTGGATTTTAGAATTGCATTTGGTAATTGCCTGTTGGAACTGGAATTTGGAAGTGAAATTTAAAATTGGAATTAAGACCTGGAATTTGGAAGTGGAATCTGGAATTGGAATTTAGTATTTGAATGTGGAAGTAGAATTTGGAAGTCGAATGTAGAATTGGAATTTGGAACTGGAATTTGGAAGTGGAATTTCGAACTGCAATTTGGAATTGGAATTTGGAAATTAAATTTGGAATTGGAATTTGAAACACAAATTTTAAAGGGTACTTAGAAAGCAGACTTTATTAATAAGTTGTAATTTGAATGTGGAATCATAATTTCAGTATGCAATTGAAATGCGACATGTGGAAGAGAATTATAGTATCAGAAACTGGAATAGGAAAGCAGATGGGGAATTTAGAACGCGAGTGTAAGTGAATTTGAGAATTGCATTTGGCAATTGGAGGTTGGAATTCGAATTTGGAATGGGAATTTGGAAGTGTATTTTTGAAGCAGAATTGGGAATTTGACTTTAGAAGTGGAATTTGGAAGTGGAGTTTGGAATTGGAATTTACCATTGGAATTTGAAAGTGGAATTTGGATGTGGAATTTCGAATTGGAATTTCGAATTGGAATTTGGAATTGGAATTTAGAACTGGAATATGGAAGTGGAATTTGGAAGTGGAATTTAAAATTGGAATTTCAAACCTGGAATTTGGAAGTGAAATTTCGAATTGGAATTCAGAACTGAAATTTGGGAGTGGAATTTGGAACTTCAATTTGGTACTGGAATTTAGAAGTGGAATTAGAAATTCGAATTTAAAAGTGGAATTTGGAATTGGAATTTGGAAGTGGATTTTGGAAGCGGAATTTGGAATTGGAATTTGGAATTGGAATGTAGAACTGGAATTTGGAATTGGAATTTAGAACTGGAATTTGGAAGTGGAATTTGGAAGTGCAATGTAGAATTGGAATTTGGAAATTGAATTTGGAAGTGTTATTTGAAACACAAATTTAAAAGGGTAATTAGAAAGCAGACTTTTATCGATAAGTTGTAATTTGAATGTGGAATCATAATTTCAGGATGCAATGGAAGTGTGACATGCGGAAGAAAATTATAGTATCAGAAACTGGAAAAGGAAATCAGAAGGGGAATTAGGATGGGGACTGTGGAAGTGGATTTTAGAATTGCATTTGGTAATTGCCTGTTGGAACTGGAATTTGGAAGTGAAATTTAAAATTGGAATTAAGACCTAGAATTTGGAAGTGGAGTCTGGAAGTGGAATTTATTATTTGAATGTGGAAGTAGAATTTGGAAGTCGATTGTAGAATTGGAATTTGGAACTGGAATTTGAAAGTGGAATTTCGAACTGCAATTTGGAACTGGAATTTGGAAATTGAATTTGGAATTGGAATTTGAAACACAAATTTTAAAGAGTACTTAGAAAACAGACTTTATTAATAAGTTGTAATTTGATTGTGTAATCATAATTTCAGTATACAATTGAAATGCGACATGTGGAAGAGTATTATAGTATCAGAAACTGGAATAGGAAAGCAGATAGGGAATTGGGAACGGGAGTGTAAGTGAATTTGAGAATTGCATTTGGTAATTTGAGGTTGGAAGTCGAATTTGGAATGGGAATTTGGCAGTTTATTTTTGAAGCAGAATTGGGAATTTGACTTTAGAAGTGGAATTTGTAAGTGGAGTTTGGAATTGGAATTTACCATTGGAATTTGGAACTGAAATTTGGAATTGGAATTTGAAACATAAATTTACAAGGGTACTTAGAAAGAAGAATTTTATTCAAAATGAGAAAATTAAATCTGGAATCATAATTTCAGGATACAATTGAAGTGTGACATGTGGAAGAGAATTAGAGTATCAGAATTTGGAAAAGGAAATCAGAAGGGGAATTGGGAATGGGATTGTAGAAGTGTATTTCAGAAAAGCATTTGGTAATTGGAGCTTGGAACCTTAATTTGGAATTGGAATTTAGAATTTGAATGTGATACTGAAATTTGGAAGTGAAATTTAGAATTGGAATTTAGAACTGGAATTTAAAAGCAGAATTTGGAACTGGAATTTGGAAGCAGAATTTGGAATTGGAATTTGGAAGTGGATTTTGGAATCAGAATTTGGAATTGGAATTTAGAACTGGAATATGTAAGTGGAATTTGGAAGTGGAATTTGGAAGTGGAATTTCGAATTGGAATTTCGAATTGGAATTTGGAATTGGAATTTAGAAATGGAATATGGAAGTGGAATTTGGAAGTGGAATTTAAAATTGAAATTTCGAACCTGGAATTTGGAAGTGAAATTTCGAATTGGAATTCAGAACTGAAATTTGGGAGTGGAATTTGGAACTTCAATTTGGTACTGGAATTTACAAGTGGAATTTGAAATTCGAATTTAAAAGTGGAATTTGGAATTGGAATTTGGAAGTGGATTTTGGAAGCAGAATTTGGAATTTGAATTTGGAATTGGAATGTAGAATTGGAATTTGGAATTGGAATTTAGAACTGAAATTTGGAAGTGGAATTTGGAAGTGCAATTTCGAACTGCAATTTGGAATTGGAATTTGGAAATTAAATTTGGAATTGGAATTTGAAACACAAATTGTAAAGGATACTTAGAAAGCAGACTTTATTAATAAGTTGTAATTTGAATGTGAAATCACAATTTCAGTATGCAATTGAAATGCGACATGTGGAAGAGAATTATAGTATCAGAAACTGGAACAGGAAAGCAGATAGGGAATTGGGAACGGGAGTGTAAGTGAATTTGAGAATTGCATTTGGTAATTGGAGGTTGGAAGTCGAATTTGGAATGGGAATTTGGCAGTGTATTTTTGATGCAGGATTGGGAATTTGACTTTAGAAGTGGAATTTGGAAGTGGAGTTTGGAATTGGAATTTACCATTGGGATTTGGAAGTGAAATTTGGAATTGGAATTTGAAACATAAATTTACAAGGGTGCTAAGAAAGAAGAATTTTATTCAAAATGAGAAAATTAAATCTGGAATCATAATTTCAGGATACAATTGAAGTGCGACATGTGGAAGAGAATTAGAGTATCAGAATTTGGAAAAGGAAATCAGAAGGGGAATTGGGTATGGGATTGTGGAAGTGTATTTCAGAAAACCATTTGGTAATTGGAGCTTGGAACCTTAATTTGGAATTGGAATTTAGAATTTGAATTTGATACTGAAATTTGGAAGTGAAATTTAGAATTGGAATTTAGAACTGGAATTTAAAAGCAGAATTTTGGAACTGGAATTTGGAAGCAGAATTTGGAATTGGAATTTGGAAGTGGATTTTGGAATCAGAATTTGGAATTGGAATTTAGAACTGGAATATGGAAGTGGAATTTGGAAATGGAATTTAAAATTGGAATTTTGAACCTGGAATTTGGAAGTGAAATTTCGAATTGGAATTCAGAACTGAAATTTAAGAGTGGAATTTGGAACTTCAATTTGGAACTGGAATTTAGAAGTAGAATTTGAAATTCGAATTTAGAAGTGGAATTTGGAATTGGAATTTCGAAGTGGATTTTGCTAAGCGGAATTTGGAATTGGAATGTCAAATTGGAATGTAGAACTGGAATTTGGAATTGGAATTTAGAACTGAATTTGGAAGTGGAATGTAGAATTGGAATTTGGAAATTGAATTTGGAAGTGTTATTTGAAACACAAATTTAAAAGGGTACTTAGAAAGCAGACTTTTATCGATAAGTTGTAATTTGAATATGGAATCATAATTTCAGGATGCAATGGAAGTGTGACATGCGGAAGAGAATTATAGTATCAGAAACTGGAAAAGGAAATCAGAAGAGGAATTAGGATCGGGACTGTGGAAGTGCATTTTAGAATTGCATTTGGTAATTGCCTGTTGGTACTGGAATATGGAAGAGAAATTATAAATTGGAATTTAGGAACTGGGAATTTTGAACTGGAATTTGGAAGTGGAGTTTGGAAGTGGAATTTCAAACTCGAATTTAGAAGTGGAATTTGGAATTGGAATTTAGTATTTGAATTTGGAAGTAGAATTTGGAAGTCGAATGTAGAATTGGAATTTGGAACTGGAATTTTGAAGTGGAATTTCGAACTGCAATTTGTAATTGGAATTTGGAAATTAAATTTGGAATTGGAATTTGAAACACAAATTTTAAAGGGTTCTTAGAAAGCAGACTTTATTAATAAGTTGTAATTTGAATGTGGAATCATAATTTCAGTATGCAATTGAAATGCGACATGTGAAAGAGAATTATAGTATCAGAAACTGGAATAGGAATGCAGACGGGGAATTGGGAACTGGAGTGTAAGTGAATTTGAGAATGCATTTGGCAATTGGAGGTTGGGAATTCGAATTTGGAATGGGAATTTGGAAGTGTATTTTTGAAGCAGAATTGGGAATTTGACTTTAGAAGTGGAATTTGGAAGTGGAGTTTGGAATTGGAATTTACCATTGGAATTTGGAAGTGAAATTTAGAATTGGAATTTAGAACTGAAATATGGAAGTGGAATTTGGAAGTGAGAATTTCGAATTGGAATTTGGAATTCGAATTAAAACTGGAATATGGAAGTGGAATTTGGAAAGTGGAATTTCGAACCTGGAATTTGGAAGTGAAATTTGGAAATGGAATTTAGAACTGGAATATGGAAGTGGAATTTGGAAGTGGAATTTAAAATGGAATTTCGAACCTGGAATTTGGAAGTGAAATTTCGAATTGGAATTCAGAACTGAAATTTGGGAGTGGAATTTGGAACTTCAATTTGGTACTGGAATTTAGAAGTGGAATTAGAAATTCGAATTTAAAAGTGGGATTTGGAATTGGAATTTAGAAGTGGATTTTGGAAGCGGAATTTGGAATTGGAATTTGGAATTGGAATGTAGAACTGGAATTTGGAATTGGAATTTAGAACTGGAATTTGGAAGTGGAATTTGGAAGTGCAATGTAGAATTGGAATTTGGAAATTGAATTTGGAAGTGTTATTTGAAACACAAATTTAAAAGGGTAATTAGAAAGCAGACTTTTATCGATAAGTTGTAATTTGAATGTGGAATCATAATTTCAGGATGCAATGGAAGTGTGTCATGCGAAGAAAATTATAGTATCAGAAACTGGAAAAGGAAATCAGAAGGGGAATTAGGATCGGGACTGTGGAAGTGGATTTTAGAATTGCATTTGGTTAATTGCCTGTTGGAACTGGAATTTGGAAGTGAAATTTAAATTGGAATTAAGACCTAGAATTTGGAAGTGGAGTCTGGAAGTGGAATTTATTATTTGAATGTGGAAGTAGAATTTGGAAGTCGAATGTAGAATTGGAATTTGGAACTGGAATTTGGAAGTGGAATTTCGAACTGCAATTTGGAACTGGAATTTGGAAATTGAATTTGGAATTGGAATTTGAAACACAAAATTTTAAAGAGTACTTAGAAAACAGACTTTATTAATAAGTTGTAATTTGATTGTGTAATCATAATTTCAGTATACAATTGGAAATGCGACATGTGAAGAGTATTATAGTATCAGAAACTGGAATAGGAAAGCAGATAGGGAATTGGGAACGGGAGTGTAAGTGAATTTGAGAATTGCATTTGGTAATTTGAGGTTTGGAAGTCGAATTTGGAATGGGAATTTGGCAGTGTATTTTTGAAGCAGAATTGGGAATTTGACTTTAGAAGTGGAATTTGGAAGTGGAGTTTGGAATTGGAATTTACCATTGGAATTTGGAACTGATATTTGGAATTGGAATTTGAAACATAAATTTACAAGGGTACTTAGAAAGAAGAATTTTATTCAAAATGAGGAAAATTAAATCTGGAATCATAATTTCAGGATACAATTGAAGTGCGACATGTGGAAGAGAATTAGAGTATCAGAATTTGGAAAAGGAAATCAGAAGGGGAATTGGGAATGGGATTGTAGAAGTGTATTTCAGAAAAGCATTTGGGTAATTGGAGCTTGGAACCTTAATTTGGAATTGGAATTTAGAATTTGAATGTGATACTGAAATTTGGAAGTGAAATTTAGAATTGGAATTTAGAACTGGAATTTAAAAGCAGAATTTGGAACTGGAATTTGGAAGCAGAATTTGGAATTGGAATTTGGAAGTGGATTTTGGAATCAGAATTTGGAATTGGAATTTAGAACTGGAATATGTAAGTGGAATTTGGAAGTGGAATTTGGAAGTGGAATTTCGAATTGGAATTTCGAATTGGA